>NW_020539725.1:53878115-53903758 GCF_003426905.1 Ctenocephalides felis | reverse complement strand
TTTATGCTCAAGGCGTTAGATGTCTTCCATAGACATTTTACGAGTTTACGGATATCTTGTTTATTTAACATATTATATTTAAGGAAGAAGTTATAGTTGTGTCCGCAAAACACATAAAATATTCTAACAAATAGAACATCTTGGAGCTTATCCAGTAGTGTACGCCTGTTAATTTTTTTATAAGGCATTGACTTGTATATATGGAACATACATTATAATTTACTATGTCTGTCAAAGTTGTCAAAATAAATTGTCGTTTAGAAGTGTGTACATGACCGAAGCGTTGAGTTAATTTCGAAACACTGGTTATGTGTCAAGAGAGAGAGTGCAATTATTTGTCTTGGGAAAGCAAAATCTAAACTCCAAGTTAATATTAAACTGTATAAGTTGATAACAAACAGTATAAATGGTTTGATTTTGATATGAAGTTACTCATCGAAACAGAAAATATACTCAAAATCATTATAGTGGTGCATGATGGCATCGTGCCTCAAAGCAAATTGCTGGTACTTCCTATACCGTAATGAAATTCAAAAAATATTGAATGGTTTCAGATAAATTATTATAAATACTGTAACATTGTCTAATATTTATAAGAATTATATAAACTGAATTGCTAAGTTGAAATTATTTGTTTAAAGTGTATAAGTGAGCTTTAGAGTGTAATCCTGAACTAAAATTAAGATCTGAATTATTTTCAAATACAAAAAAAATCGGTAAAAATTGTGTTAAAAAATGTGTTTCCAAAAGCAATTGTTTGTTTTGTCAACACAAGCAAAAAGTTTTTTTGAATCATTCGAATCGGTTGAGTGATGCACCCGAAAACGTCGACGAAAAATTGTATTCACACATGTACACATACAAACACACACACACACATACACACATCTATTCTTTCTAAGGTATGTAAAAATGATCAGAAACCTCTAAAACGTGAAGATATGCAAAAAAAAATTTGATGTCACTACGGGAAGTTCAAAATATGAAGATTGTTTTAAATTTCGATTACTCTAAATCTTAATATAAAGTTCGCGGCCTAACAAGTTAAATTAATTATTCATAACAGTTTTAGATTACCCCGAGAAGTCTTTTGAGAAGTCGACACCTCGAAGCCGCACGCAAATGATCCGTGACACAACTTTGTATGTTAATTTTTACGTAATAAGCCGGTTGTCTTATTTGAAGCCCAAAAGTGTAGAGAGAGGGTTGAAGTCACAGTCGGTCGGGGGATGAAAGACGTTCGTTCGCACAAATACAAGGGGCCATCGCAAGTTACGATTCGGCAATTAGCGGGTGTCTGGGTGTATATATTCAAGCAATAGCGCCTCAGCCGCGCACTTAATGAAAAGCGCCAAAGAGACAGATACCCTTTCCTACATCGCGATATGGAGGGCACAGGTTCCAAAACTATCAGAGGAAAGGACCGAAATTCAGGGGCCAATTTTCGGATAAAATAGAACGGTTATGTCAACACTATGTTACGGAACTGTCCAAAAACTATGTTAGATGTTTTACACATAAATTCTGACCTACACACTCACGAGCATCATATAACATTTTTTTTTAAAAGTGTAAATTTCTTATGTATTTTTGTTACCACATACGTGAAGCTTTTTGACACTTCATTTTTACTAACTTGTTTTTACTAACATTTCTATTTTATCCGGGAAATGACCCCAAATCAATCACTATCACGTATTAAATTATATTTAATAAATATTTAAAACCATAGAAGGATGAACTATGCATTTTATAACGCAAAAACATAAAATTTATTAAAAACTCTGAAATTGTGCTAAAGGATCACATAATTAATAAAAAGCAAAATTAAGGAGCAACTCAAAGCATGTCCATTCAACGACGTTTGAAATTAAATAAAAAAACTACAAATTAATTATGTTGTTCTTTAGCACAATTTTAGTGTTTTTAATAAATTTCATGTTTTTCCTGGTTTGAGTGTCGAAACGTTTAATTGATGAAGAATTTGCTTTATTAACCTTCTTTTAATCCGACGATTGGGCTGCAGATTACTTCAAACATGTATCAATTCGACAAAACTATCAACATATATATATATATATATATATATATATATATATATATGTGTGTGTGTGTGTGTGTTTTCATTATATAGTAATTTTTACATCTGTCCCAAAATAGACTACAGGTAAAACTGTGGAAAGAAAAATGTAAACAAAGCCTAATTTGAAATAATATCTTACAACTAGTTTTGAATCTAAATATCTCGCTAAACTCGGGCAAAGTTTGAAAATATATTTGAACTTTAAAACTTTCATATTCATGTTTTTTTAAAATATATTAAACGAAACAGTGAAATAGCATTAATAAAGCAAAAAATGCAATAACTCTATGTTGATAGCAACGCAACAAATTACACTCACTCAGCGCAAAAACAATACTTGCAAATACACACACACACACACACACACATATATATATATATATATATATATATATATATATATATAGTACGATCTATAGTTCACAGTATTTTTAAGAATTTTTTTTTAAAAAAACCTTAGCTTTAAAAATCTAAAGTTTTCTCTATTGTATTGAAGTACACTATCATAAAATATTGATTTTGTTTTAAAAAAGTGAGTTTTTTATTACTTATTACATTACTCTTAAAAATAATATTGGCTAATTCAATAAATGTATACTATATGTTTTTATTGACGGTTTTTAACATTCGACTTCAAAAACCTTCAAAACCATCAAAAACCGCAATTAGGAGAAAATTATGGAAGTATGAAATTATGGAAGCTCATTAAACTGATCATGAATTACATAGTTTAATCGAAAACATAAATTAACTTCATGATTCAAAGTATTAATTACATTTTTATGACAAAAATAGAAATAACATGGAATCTAGTATGTATTCGGAATAACGTTGAATATCCAACTACTATGAAGTGAACATTTAGTTAACTGTTATAAATAACTAGGAGTGCATAGCATTGTGCCTTAAGATGAATTGCTGGAACTTCCCGTACAGTATACCTAAGCATTCGCGAAATAAAAGTAATCAATCATCAATAAAAATTTATCATTAAATATTAACACCTGTTTCAAATATTTTCAAATAAGTATCGTAAATATTGCAAATTTTGTTATCGTGTTTTGTAGAATAATATAATCACAATTATCTATGTTTATCTATAAGACCGAAAATATAAAAAACGCATTATATTCGAAATGCTTCCCGAAACCTTGTCACATATTTCTCATTTTTATTATACAAACATTATGAAATATGATTGGAAAATTAAAATGATTGTGTTCAACTACATAAAGAAATAGGAAATCAAATCCAAAAATTATTACCAATATATTCAAAACAAGAAAGTTTTTTTTTTTTTAAAAAAAAACGCCAACATCTAGTCATTTCTTCACACCGTTGACATAAGCAATATAGTTTTTGGAATCACTTTAATCGGATTCACAGTTTTCTCAAAAATTGCTATTTTTACACGTTTTGCTCTGGATTTCCGAAACCGTTGGACCTGTTTTTTCCAAAAACTAAGCAGAACATCTCCGTCAATACGAATCAAATCGGTTTTCGTGTTCCCGATACCGTAAACTAAAAGTATGAAAAAATAAAAAATATTTTTTTAGATTTTTTTCTATTACTATAACTTACCCTACTAAAAATTAAAAATAATGTTTGTATATTAATATGTGACAATATGTCATATAGTTTCGATTCCAGTCCTTGAGAATCGCCCCGACCGTTTTCGTCGTACTCGTGGAGGAGTTATAGCGGCGCGCGGTACGTCGCTCGCTCGTGGAGCACGCTTGAATCGTAAAACGGCCGAAATGAACAGCCCTTTGATTCACGGCTCTTAATACCCCCTCAGTACCGAGAGGAGGACTTTATAGGTTGGGGACGACAGAATTTACCATCGTCTTACTCATTCGCTATATACGCAAGGAGACCGAGAGCCCGATACGTTTCGAGACATGAGAACTTGTAATACATACATGGGAAGGAGGTATTTTTAATATATAAAATTACTATTAAAATTGAGCTCGCCCGTAGGTAAGCGGTTAAGAGCGACGGGACTTGTTTCAGAGGTCCCGGGTTCGATACCCACTTCGAGCACCTTGTTGTCATACAGCAGTGACAACGATTTTCACTTGATAGCAATATGTTTCCAAGTGAAAATAGCCCTTGCCCGGCATTGCTGCACCAATAAAAAGTCAGCTCTATTAGATTAATTCTAATAACAAAAATCATCAAATATGGATGGATTAACCATTGGGGTACCATCTAAAAATACGAAGTAAAGAGAAGTTTCAGCCCAACAGCTCATAGGACGTAAGGTTCTGATTGCTGTTAAAAATATAATAAAAAAAACTATCAAAATCGACTCGAATGAAATTGATATTATTATCATTATTTTTGAAGTAAAACTTCTTTAGGTGTGACCAGGGAGTAAAGTTGTACAAATGTAACGGAAATAGCGTTACGCCCGAACAATTTGTCATTCGCTCTCGATGAAATCATTTGTATACGCGTCGATTGTGATTAGTCGTCGTTTCGCGTGAATAGAAATCCGTCGCTGTATGCGTACCGGCATCAAAGAAAATTGGAATGTCATTAGTTTTGAGGTGACATCGTAGTACAAATTTTGATTTAATAAAATGCCTGAATCAGAAGAATATTTTACACTGTCCTCCGTAAATAATTATAATGAAAATAATAAAACAAATGAAATATTTGTGACGTGTACGAAACGTAAGTTTATTGAAATAATTTCTATATTATTCGTAGTTTCAATAAATCTTTGAAGTTATTCAAATGGAAAATATCTTTATAGGCAAGATAATACAGCTGCTCAAAAAATAAGATTGTATAGTCAGCAAAAAAGTAAAAAAACATAAGAAATGTTAATTTTAAAAATTAGCGGTTTTTGAAGTGGGGGTAACAAAAAATTGGCACATAACCGTATCCGATTGCAACCCTCTAAGTAATTCGAAATAAAAAACAAAGATGATTGTTTGAAAAAATAGACCATTCTCTGACCACTTTTTTGTATTTCTGGAAGTTTTTAAACATAGTAAATTTTGAAATTTGGAGCTGGTAAATGTCAAAAAGAAGTCTATAAAGAAAATTCTCTGGTAAATCAGCCCAGTAGAACTCGAGAAATCGTGGACATATTGAAAAAGACAATTTTGAGAAGAACACGTCTAAAATTTTGCTAAAAGAAGGAAACAAAATGGATTATTATGGACAAATAGCTGTATCTGCAAAAATAATTTTAATTTTAAAAAATTCTCTCGTACACATATTCTTGAATTAGCTTAACTTGAGCTAGCATATAGTTAGTTCAAAAATTAAAAAAAAAAACATTATTTTGAATTTCTATACTAGAATCCATAACCTCGTGTTATTAGAATGCAACCCTCGTAATGCAAAGTTTGCGTTTAACAATTCTCTATCTAAATTCTCTGAAATTATTATCTTGTATTACAATTTTGAAATTTTGACTTTTGATTCGAATAAACACGTAACTAGATGTAAATGGCATTTTGTCTCTAGAAAATTTTTAAATGACAAACAAGACCATAAGCTCCGCTTCCTTAGAGCTTTTAATATGATTTTATAATGAGTGTTCGAGCTCTTCTACTAATGCTAAGAGGGCGTCCAGGAGTTTCGATGAAACTCAAGTGTATATTACAATATGTACATTATGCATGTTGAACGTAATAGATATATATCTGAGCGACTCCTCCGCGACGACGGGCATGAATATATATCACAGACCTTATTACAATAATTTCTGGTAAGTGAAAGCACTGAACTTAACTTGTCGTGCGGTGTTGAGGTCTTGCGGTCGAGCCGCGTGCGTCGAGGATGATAACTTTATCTAGTTGGGGGGTAATCGTTTAAATCAAAACAGAGGTAATAAATGAAATCTAATGTAGGTAAATTAATTTTGTAACAATCTTTTAGAAAAGGTTTACTTTAGACAAAGGACTTGATAAGAATTATTATGTATTTCAATCCCTTTATACTTCATGGTGTATTATAGATCTCAATATGCACGTATGCATTTTTTTACAATGGAAAAAAATGAGAGAAAAAGCTCGATCTTCTCGAATTATGTATGTCTCGACTCCAAAATCCGAAAATCTCGAAAATCCGAGATTTACATAAATTTTGCCGCCAAAGTGGCGACATCCGAGTGGAAAGGGTTAATATTTATCTTCAAAAAATTATAAAAATTGAGTTTCACATTACATACCTGGTATTGCAAGAGATCTCCCTGGAGAATCAGTACGAACCTATTCACTAATTGTAAAGTAAACATCTGGTGAATGTGCAATTCCATATTTGTTGAGTGTTTGTTTTAAAATAGTTTCAAAGTTCCTGCGAAGATGACATCTCAAATCCCCAAAACCTAAAATAAAATTATTGAAAATTTAATAAAGGTTTAAAAAAAACTGAGGTTTTAGTTCTAGTCTAACTTCTCTCTAGCTGACTATTTATAACCCAATATAATCAAAAGTATAAAATTACAGTATAGAGAGCAATTTCAGTCTAGCTAATAAATTCTATAACTCACATTGAAATTAAAATCCTTAATAAATTAATATAAAAGATAAAATAATATTAAGCTTCTAATAAAAATAGTAAAAATCAAGTACTGTTACTTTGTTAATGTAAATGCAATGATAGGTTTAGTATTACAACTTTTTGTTTTTCATTTGTATAATTTTACAAGTTAGTATAAATTCGGCAATCAGACTAGGATCTTTTGTCTAGCTTGCGCAAATTATTTCTTAAAATAATTGAAAAGTATAAATTTGCATGTCATTTTAGCTGACATAATCGATGATTCAATATAATTTTAAAGTGTAAAATTAGTAGACTAATCAGACAAGCAACGTCAGCCTAGCAGACAAAATCAATAATTCAGAATAATATAAATTAAAAAAAAAATATTGCGATAAACATTTTTAAGGTACAAAGTCATCATTTTAAATATATTTGCAGATCAAACCAGTGGTTATATCTTATCTAAGCTCATACTACCGAATCGATTTAAAAAAATCAAAAATTGTTCGAAAGATATTAGTTAGGAATGATACTGATTAGTTTTAGGTGAAAATCTTCCGAATCGTTTTCTTGTAATTAACTGTTGAAAAAAAAAATATAAGCCGATTTTTATGGAACTTGTTTTGGTGATATATATCATAGTCTTATAGAACTTACTGAAATATTAGGACCTTACGACCAGTAGTTTAATTTTAAAAATTCATCAAAATTTGAGAAAATGAGTATGTTAAAATGAGTTTGTTAAAATTAAAGTTAGATGATTTACTTTATATAACGATAGAGTACTTGGTCTTATGAACATACTAAACCATTAAAGTCCTACGGATACTGGTTGAATTATAAAAAATATTGATTTTTGAAAATTATAGCTTTTACAAAATACTCCGAGTTAACGTTTCGTTCGTCTTCAATTATGTGTAATAATTTCACTAGGAATACTTTTAATCACTCAAAAATTAATTTATATTTTATTGATTAAGTCGATTATTCACACATATCAGGAAGTTCATGTAACTTGCCTCAAGGCAAAATACCAATACCAACTAGTAGAGTAACTAGTAGTAAATTGAGTAACAAATAATATTCCATCAAAGGAGTTACAGTAATATGAAGCCTGGAAGTATTTAAGCAGTAAATTATCAAAGCTAAAAAATTCTTTTGACATATTTTTATACATTGATGATTGGAAAGGTATATTTTAACCATGATAATATCAGAAAAAATTTCACGTGAGCCATGATAATTTTAATAGATAATATAGTTTAAAATATACCAAGAAAACTTAATATACCAAAGAAAAAATTGTTTTCCAAAATTCTTGGAAAATTACTATTTTTAATGTCACTCACATATAACTGGCATGACAATAAGTTAAAACTTTTTTTTGACAAACCGTAAAAAGAGCTTTTTATGGAAGAAAAATGCTAATTATGTACGTGAAATATTTGAGAACTATACTGAGACATACAATTAGCATATGATTACTAATTTTATATCACATCACGAATGATGTGATTGTTTTTTACATATGATTTTTTATTTTATTTTCTCTATATACTTAATCAATCGATCGCAACAGCTCCTATTGAATTATTAATAGATCGAATTCTAATAAAAGATTATTTTTTTACAGGTATCCTTACTGGAAAAATAGCACCGGTGCCTCTCATTAGTGACTCATCAAAGGACATAAATACAGAGCATCGTGCTCGTGTGGGCTGAGCCCGTCAACCGAAACAAGTCGCTAACTACAAGTATGTGCCTACACATTATGCGAACAACAGTATAATATAAACTTCATGTACATACTTAACGAACGCTTAGCGAATTCAATGAACTCCTATAGTAGCGATTTAACGTTTCACCGAGACAGGGGTGGACACACAATGGGCATTATCTGATTATTTAAGACTTTTGAGATATTTATATATTCTTCTAAATCCATGTGCCGATTCTGCCCCACAGCAGATCAATGTTATGGCAAGGCCATGTTACCTTCCAACTTCCATTTATTATGCTACTAAATTATACTTAATACTGTCAAAATTTCATGTATTTCCTGTGCATTCAGGCGTTTTACACATAAACTGCAACGTCACTTGTATGTTATGAAGCTGGGTCAGAAAGACCCTGTTATTTAAGATTATTTTTTTGACATTTGTGCGGTTCCTAGGTTAGGTTTTCTATCTGACAACCTGACTGCAAAGCAATCGCATGGCTTTTGACAATATTCAGAACGAATTTGCATGGAAAGTTCTTCAACATAGACTTGTCATAAAAATTGGCAGTGGCAGAATCGGTCCATCACACTATTTTCCATAAAATAATCCCTCACGGATGCAATGCAACTACGCCAAAACTTATTGCAGTTTACAAAAGATTTTCATACTCGTCTTTCTATGGCCATTGGTTTCTTCTTCGATTCAACTTGGAGTTTAGAGAATAGCCAGAAGTCACAGAACGCAAAATCAGGCAAATACGGTGATCGCCCAAAATTTGATTGAGTTTTTGGCAAAATTGTCATGAAGAACGAGAGCAATGTGCTATGATGCAATATCGTAGTGTAAAAACGACTTTCAAAATGGTGTTGACTGATCCATTTGAAATTCCAAAAATATCAGCTCAAAGTTCTCTAGTAGTCAACCAACGATTTTGCAGCACCAATTCTTTGATTTTGTTGACAGTAGATGTTCTTGGTCATTTTTGATGTGGTTTGTCTCAACGCCCTTTTTGCCCTTTTTAAAAAATCAGTGCCAATCAAAAACACTTGCTCTTGACATTGACTTCTCGCCAAAGCCTCCTGTAACGCATTTTGAAGGTTTCAGCTGCAGATAGTTCATTTTGCACAAAAAATTCAATGCTGCTTCTATGTTGAATAATTTCAGACATAATAAAAAATGAAGAAACAACTTTTTCTTGCTTGGAAACCGAAGTGTTCCAACTGAACCTATAAACAGATTGACGTAAAATTTGACATAGATTTCAATAAAAGTACAATAAGTATTTCAATAAAATTATAAAACTGAGCGTTTATAAATTTTCTTTTTAATTAAAAACAAAAACAGCTCAAAAATTAATACTTAAGGAGGTATTCTAGTGTAGAGGCTGAAGAATGAATATTAGATCATTTCTCTAATTGTAAAAGAACGGCAATCAATTTTTTTACGGCAATCATTTTTTCTGTAATTTATTCATCAACGTTACAAGAGTACAGAAAAAAGTAAAAACAAAAAAAAAATATGAAAATATTCAATAATTTTTTCATGATAGGCAAAAAGTAGTTATGCTTAATAAATTGCATATCAAAATTCGTGTATTGTGTTAAATTCTATTATTTATATAAAGTTCATTGAGTAAGATATAAAATCTAATTATTTTCAGATATAAACCATCAGGGCCACGTTATTTTATAGATATTCCTTATAAAGAGATAGAAAAATTTCTACAAATAAATTATAATTTCAATCACAAAAAATTAAACCATTACCTGAATCGAATCATTACCTAATTCATCCTCGAGCATAACTATGCAATTTCAATAACATTTAGTTTTCGAATGTTTCCACTTGTTTGTTACTAGCAGGTTATATATGTCCACAATAATTTATGAACGTATTCAAATATTTCATATATCCATGTTATATTACAATAATTATCACCTCTATTTTGAACTAATGGTAAATCAATTGATCGAATTGAATAAACGAATTGATTAGAGCAAATATTCAAAATTTGATATTAGAATTCCAAATCGCAATCGCGGTTATATGAGATAGATAAAAACGGTTTATGACTCCTAATTTTGTTAGTTTCAAATCAGATAATTTAAAAATAAATGATCGGATTTTGATTCGTAATTCTAAAATTACTGAAATAATAAAAACACGGTAATAATATGTCAAAATCTTGAAACATTAAATGTGCCAATTCAATCTAAATAGGATCAGTTTCAGATTACGTTGGCTCTTGCAAAGACTAAAGGACATTTATATGTGGCGTGCTTTGCAGTGGGTAAACTACTCATTTATTTTTGTTAGCTGCTCTTTTCACGTATGCACCACATTTGCAATCAGTTAGTTGTTTCCGTACTAAACATTTTATACTAGAATTTTTTTATGGTTTTCCGGGTCGGCCAGTATATATATATATATATATATACGAAAATACAATAGAAATTTTTCGTCTAGACTAGACTATACACAAACTTGTATATTATATGCGTAGGAGAGCGCGTTGAGTATCCAGATTATGTTCTTTGGTTTACTACGATTCTCACTTCGCTCAATTGTTTTCGTTAGCTCCCTTGTGATCTTGATTTTATATATCTTGTGGAATTTTCGGAAACAACTTTCTGAAGTAGAAGCAAATAAAGTCATCCGATTCCGGATATTTGTTTGAGATTTTTTGGATCTGCGTTGTGGAGAATATAATTTGCATAAAAATTGTATAACATTCGAAAAATCAAGTTCGTCTGCTCTCATTCAGGTAACAATATGGAGCAACCCGAAGCAAATGTTCAGATAATGCAATTTATGTAATTTTTTTTTTAAACATGTTTTTCATAATATAAAATGTAAAAAATATTTAAATCAACATTATGGTTCTAAGTCAAAGTAAATTCGTACATGTGTACCGTGAACCGAGCTCTAACCCCAAAATGGCAATCGCCCCATCCCCCGGCGCTCTCAATAATAAAGACTCGTGTTCAGCAAACATCCGATTTGTAAAAAAAATATACACAACCGGCGTTGCACGTGCTATGAATGCATGAGGGCATGTGTTATTCGGTAATCGCAGGTTATGCAAATTTCACGTAACAAAACTCCATCAAACGATATAACTTTTTTATGTTTTCCAAAATTCGGCTTTGCTTTCACACGGATGGTTGAATAACACACCTGTAATTTCAACCGGCTGAAAAAAACATATACTAGTGGATTTATTGAAAAAAAATTTTATGAAACTTAATAACTTGTATTCTATAAAAACAAATGATACTGTTATTTTTTTTTATTTTTGCGCAACTGTAAATAAAAGTTTATTTGATTGCTTATTTCGTTGAAAGGCTCGATTATCTTTGTTCGGACGTATTTTCATTTTATTATATTGACCATGAAGGCGGCAATCTTCATGGCATTGTGCTTTTACATCGGATGGTTGCTAACATGTAGAGAGGGTAGCGAATTTGAATCAGACTTATTTTTCTTACTTCTAAAACATATTTAATAAATAATCAATAAATATATCTATTTTTTGTTGAAATGTATAGCTGAAGGACCAGATAGAATTTGTGGCTCTATCAACCGTTTTAAATTGTAAAGATTAATTAATAACAAGAAGATTTACACTATTTTACTTTAGACAGTAAATTTACATTGTTTTTGTGGTATTTGTAAAGTATTTGAGTATTTGTATAATATTTGAGTTTTTGATGCTGATAGTTTCGCGATCTGGTCTAGACTATGCCTATGTGCCTTCAGGTACCTAGATGGCTATTTTATTGCTGATCTTGAGTCAAAGATGTCCATGCATCGTTGTAAGATGCAATTCTGTCACGACAAAATTAATGCGACGTTGTCACGTCTATTTTGGCGTGAATAATATCTTCTTTAATTATAACTTAGTGACAAATCAGTGATTGTAAAATAAACTGCATCAAATACTTAAATTATCCCAACAAATCAGTATTTAATACAGTCCACAGCTACAAAGATTAAATTATAACCTAACAACCTTAGTTAATCGAAGGAGAACCTTAATACGCACATACAGTCTTCGAACAGTTTTTTTAATTATCAAAGCTGAATCAAAATTGTGGTCTAAAACGTAGATATAGTTTTTTTTACAAGGAAAAGTCTTTGGGGAAATTAAGTAGAGTCACATTATTTAAATATGTATTGATGATAGTACAAAACTATTTTATTTCAACTAGTTTTCTTAAAAGCAAAATTTTTCTATCTATTCTTAATAAATGGGTGTCACTGCTATAGATGTTAAGACTTCAACAATATCAAGCCATACAGATCTAATTGATTTTGGAGGTCGTTTCATTTGGTAGTCATTTCACTAAACTATTCACACTCAAAGGTATTTCCATCATTATTAAAGGACAATTTCCCATAATAACAATCTCGTCTAAATCGCTTGATTTTAATTAAACATCTCTGCGTAGTTAAATAAACATCAACCGCCTGATGGATTATTCGGCACGCGCACCCTTTAACACTCGACATCGCACTAATATCCTGAGACGTTAGAGAGGTGTTTAGGGAAGGTACTTTAAGGAGAACATCATCAACGGTAGCACATTTATTTGAGAATGCCGTCTAGGTGGAAGGCTTTGTTTTAACTCTTTCCTGAATTGCAGCTGGTTTAAGAAATATTACGTTTTACCTTATATTTTTGCCAACAGCGTTAGTTGATACATACTAGATTGTCTTATACCCTAATACCTTCTACTCTACATATTTGATGATATTATATGCCAATCTTCAATGAAATACGAGGTGTGTTCAAAAAGTACCCGGAATTACTAATAATTAAATTTCGCGGGTCTGGAGTGTCTGATTGTCAAAATTTTTTTTTTATTGTGTTGGTATACATGCCCCTAAAGTATGATGAAATTTTCAGCTATATTCACTGTTTACTTTGTCTGTGGTAGTCGCTAAGGTTCGACGTGTTTTTCTGAGCTCGGCGATTTTTACAATGGAAGAATTGAAAAGTCAAAGAATTTGTATTAAAATTTGCGTAAAAAATGAAATAAAGTGTTGCAAAGTGCAAAAATTCACCAGATATGGCTCCGTGTGACTTTTTCCTATTCCCAAAGTTGAAGAGACCCATGAAAGGACGGCGGTTTTCCTCGATTGAAGAAAATCGCTGAGAGTGCTCAAGGACATATCAAAAAGTGAATATCAAGGGTGCTTCGAAAATTGGAAAAAACGCTGGCATAAGTGTATTATAGCTGGGGGGGACTACTTTGAAGGGGACCACATTAATGTAGACGAATAAATAAATATTTTTTTGAAAAAACGAAAATTCCGGGTACTTTTTGAACAGACCTCGTATATGTATATTTTGTATTTGTTTTTAAGACCGCAACCGGTTCATCAATCTACCAAAACCGATCTTTGCACAAAAATATATGAAATATCACTACAAGAGCAAATACCATCCAAACACACTAATAAATAACTGAAAAAACAAATTTTCATTAGAAGACTAAAAAGAAAGTGACCGGAATATCTAATAAATTGACAAACAATATAATTATATAAGGAAATTCTTCAACGAAGAAATTTCTAAACGCCATGTACCCAACAGCAAGTAACCACAGATTGGTTATGAGAAATATATATATTTTTTTTGGATATAGTAAGAACGTGATTCTGATTGTGGCAAATTATGTAAGCATATAAAGACTATGTAAAAAATATATAATTAGTTGAAAATATCCTTATGAGTATATAAAAATCTTATTCTCAAAACGAAGACAATTATCTTTAATAGGTGTAACATATTGACACATGAAAATGATTTTTACAATATATCAAATTGCCACCATGTAGTTTGTTTTATTTGATTATGGGAACAAAAATATTACCATATATTTTTACCTAACTTAAGACGATAATAATTATATTTGAACCTAAAAATGAACGTAATACTCTTTCTTACACTTGTGAACTAATATAGCATATGTGTTCATCGTCGCAGATCATTCAATAAAAAATTTTTTAGCAGCAATTACTAATTACATATAGAAGAAAGAGATATCGAAAATTAAACAAATGTAGTATTATTAACGTAGTATTTAAAAAAAATAAATGCCATGAAATTCGTCAAATCTATTGTACATATTATTAGAAATATGCAAGCTAGTTAGTTTATCAAGGAAAATAAATTCTTAAGTGACACAAGATTGATGGATCTCTAACAAATTGTAGATGAATTCTGTAGCAAGTTCTGCTATGGTTATATAATTTTAGGTTTTAAATAATATGCTTGTGCAACTTGTACTACTTCAAAAAATCAAAAAATAAAATGTTGGATAAATTTTGAAATAATTTTTAGGTCTTAGTCTTAGGTTTTAACTACAAGGCCTTCAACTTGTGCTTCCAATTTTCAAAGTAAATTAGTATTCCTGAAAATTAAATTTTACAGACTTATGGTTATTGTACTGAAAGTTACATAGAATACTATATACGTATAAAAATATTCAAATTCATTGGTAACCGTTTAACTTTCTCAAAACTAGATAAATAATTTTGTAACTGACAAGTTGCTGTTCTAATATCGAAATCACATGAAATAATTGCTATGTCATCGGCGTAAGTGCATATGATTAGAAGATCATCTGTGGGCATATCGTTTGTAAAAAGAAGATAAAGAACTGGGCTTAGCACACTGCCCTGTGGTACCCCGCATTCTATATTTCTAATGCTCGAAGTCACATCTTTAATTTTGATTCTAAATTTTCTATTAAGCAAATATGAGATTAAGATATTGAAGTAGTTTGGAACATGACTTTTTCATCACATTTTTACAAAGAAAGTCGCATGAGATCTATCATGTTAAAATATTATAATGAATTCCATCAATAAATTCCCATGATATCGAGTGGTCTTTTTTCTTTTTTCAAAAAATTTACAACAGTCCGATGGATATCAGGTAAATTTGTTGGCTTATGTTACAAAAATTAGCAGTAAAAAAACTAAAAATCTAAATGAACTTTCCTTCGCAAGTAAATTTTCCACCGGCGCTCATATTATAAGACTCTTCATATTGTAAGATTTCCTGCGCCCTAATCAACATCGAAGAGTATGCTAATGTCCCTTTAGTGTCACCTCATGAATAATACATGAATTTGACATGAGATATCGAAGTATTCGCCTGACGAATTAGATTTTGCGGTGATACGCGACATACGTGTAGAACTCCGGGAAAAGCGAACTGATTTTGTCGCGAATATTGAAATAACAGATATGAATCTACAGGGGGATGGTATGATATAATCATCGGATCAACTGAGAAAATTGAAGATGAATAAATTTTATTTTTGGATTTTTTCAGGATGAAATAAAGATTGCTTAGTGTTGTTGTTAAAATTGTGAACTGCATGATGCAACGAAGGGATTTTGTAACTTAGGGGTTGAAGCTATGGTATTTTAATTAGAAGGCTGAGATTCCATCCAAGCCATATCCATCCAAAAAATATAGATGGTAAAGTGTTTACAAGTTAAAATAGCTTCATCAATAAACAATTAATCAAATAAGGAAATGCTAACCCCGCGGTTTCCAACCTGTGAGGCGCGCTCTCGCAGAGATGCGCCAGGCTGTTTTAAGGGGGGCACGTACATCTGTTACCAGAATACTATTTTCAAAAATTGCTAAAAATTTTAGAAATGATATTAAAAAATAAATAATATTGCATATTAAAATGTAGTCTAATAATATCAGTTGATATATTTATAAAATGAAATTGTTAAAAAAATGAAGGTGGGTGAAACAATTTTTTCATTAGAACGGCGGGGGGGGGGGGCGCTGCAAAAAAAGGTTGGAAACCACTGTACTATCCATTAGATTGTCTTAGGGACTTGATCAAGTCAAATCATCACAATTGCTCATATCACCTTTATATTCTAATCAATATTCAAATAGAAACAAGGAAATGTAATGTAATTGATAATAGTATAGCAAATAATATTTGCTTTATATAACAACATAAGTACAACATTGTCACATAAATTTTTATTAAGAATGATGATATACGAAATGTTCATATATTTTCCATCTGTTTCGTAAAAACGGCATAAACTTTTATATACTTCTTGCAACGGATGAAATATCAATTTTATATGATGTAGATTATCAGGCTCTATGCAGCTCAATAGAAGAACTATATTTGATTAACTTTTTTAACTGTGTATATTTCTTGAAGTAATATATTTAAATCATCTTCGGTGCATGAAAACGAATATATTAAGTAAAATATTTTTTATTTAATTGATTTTTGTGGTCACGATTTTAGAACGAAAAGCATACTAGATTTGTTTCCATTTATATACAAAGAATAATGAAAATAAGAAATTTTGCAAGGCAAAAAATGCGAATACTTAAATTAACAGTCAAATTAATTATAATGTACACAACAAAAATGATAAAAATGTTTCACCTTCCACCCTGATTCTGCTTTTTCATAAAGCACTCTCTGCCAATTTTATTTCTTTTCCTCATTATTTTTTTATATAAATACTATTAACAACTTTTTGATCCCATTTATAATTTTGCCTTTTTGTTTGAGCTATTTCAATGAAGTATATCTTGAAATATAATTCATATTTATTATTTGAAAATAAAATTCCTAAATGCCAATATGTAACAAGTTCTAAGATAACAATAATAATAAATAGTATGTGCCTTAAAGCAGATCCATGATGTAAGGGCACCACGAATCAATAATTACCTTTCCCTCACTTGTTTATTATTCCCATCATCAGTTTTTAACTATTAAAAGACTTAGTCATTACCTATTTTTCATAGGTTAAATTATAATTTCAGAATATAAATTTAGTTTTACTTATCTCTTTACTATTTAAAATTGAATTTTAAAAATATCTGAAACTTAGAATAATATTTCACACCATAGCACCAGCCCAAAAAGATTGAAGACGCTGCACACAAAGCTCTTTACTTGATAAGAAGTTACAAAATCACACCATAGAATTGGTCTGCATTGCACTTAATCCTCTTACAGCAATCCTTCGAACATTAAACCATATATCCACAAGAAAGATTAAGTGGAGATTTAAAGGCGTTATTATATTTCGCATAAACGAGGCGTTAGTTGCATTAAGGCGATATTATACATAACCGATGTTCTTGTCCCATCCACTTAGAAAATAACAAATGGGGATGAATATTTTTCTAGAATAAGAAACTTGGAATAAAGATTCTTGATGAAGGAAGCGTTTAGTTAGAAGTCGTTTAAAATAAAAGATTTTTTTTAAATAGAAAAATTAAATCGGTATATACTATATATATATTGTCGTCTTCGTGTTCTGTCTATTTATGAATATTATAATTGAATATTTTACCCTGTCCTAGTTTTGAAGATTTATTCGCTTCAAGTGCAAAACACCTTACATGGTACTTAAACGATTTGCAGAAGTCTTATGAAGAAATATTCCTACGGGATGTAAAAACCCCTTATCAAAAATTTCCACACTGAACATTCTTTGCTAAATAAATCGTTGGTGCAATGCACACAGCTTTCCGCGTCCGCAAGCCTCCCGACGGTGTGCGTATAAGGTTGGAAAATTAGATCGAGATAATATAATAAAATTATTTTATATTATTTTATTTGTCTAATGCAATAGTCACTCAGCTTCTTGTGATACCAATATCAATCAAGGAGACTAAAGAAGAAGTTTAACAAATATAATATTGAAAACCTTTAGCAATACCACATCTTTGTAGAAATGAACGGAATTGGCGAATCACTATCAATATACTAAAATTTATCACAATCATTATATGTGTTTGAAAGTCTGAGTGAATGATAGGCCAAAGATTTACCGCAATTCAGAAGTATAACATTCCTACCTAAGGTAGGAAGGTAGGAAGGTCCTAACATATTCTTACTTTTTACACTTCTATTCATAAAAAAAATCCTCAGTACTTTGATATATCTTCTATGTCTAATTCCCACTACGTCACAAAGAATAGAACTGTCAAAAGATCTACTTTTAATTCAATTGATGGAAGGTATTCAACTATTCAATTTATTACCCTTACAAATACGTCAACTAAGCAATCATAAATTCTACAATGTTTTGATTAATTTACTAAAAGAGAACAGTTTTATGACATTTTTAAATATATGAATTTTAACTTCAAGAAATACACTTCATATTCCAAATATTTTATGTTACTAATTATTTGCGATATCTTACAAATACAGCGATTTTTGGCTATAACTAATAAGTATATTTAACAAGTAATATAAGTATTCTTATCTCTAAAATTTCTTTTCTTCGTTTCTGATACTGCTCTTCTTCTTCAGAAAAGCTTTTAAACTTTTCAAAAATAATTTCGAATCAATGGATATACAGAACCTCATCTTTAGAAGTTTCATAAAATCAAGACAAGATTATTTAAGCCTAGCTTAATTGTATTTTGTATATTGGTTGTTGGTTATCTTTAAAAAAATGTGAATTGTACATCTTAACCATCTAATTAAATGTTTATAATGTCCTCATTGGTTAGTGACCGATCTATGGGCTTAATCTCGTCGATTAAAAGCCACTCTTTTACTTCAATTTAATGCCAAGTTCTTCAATAGATTGTCAGCACCTCCAACTACATCCACTACTTCAGAGCTTCTATAATGCTTTCTACTTCATATACAGGGATTACCAAACCTACCAAATAATTCCGAATCACCTCAAAAACTATCTAACAACCAAATCCTTTGTACAACGTGATGACTACATATTTCATACAACATACTTTGGTGATGAACCCAGACACAACAAATTTTACCATGGCCACAAAAATTACCGAACGATGGCAAGTCCTTCCGAAGGATTCCAAAACACCCCGAAAACGTACTAATACCTCTCGAGCGTTTGTGCTATTAAGGCATATTAATGAAAAAAAACTAAATTTTGAAAAAAATGCCGGACTATCGGGCACTCCAGACTGTCGAGTGCTGGACTAAAAGACTTCTTCTGCATAACATCTTTTATTCAACATGCGTCTAGCATCGGTCATGGTTTTTAACTTCCCTTAGGGTAAGTTATAGTACTATCAAAAAAATCGCTAGTGAACATTTATGCCAATTTTTACGTTTCAGAGGTTTCTGAACATTTTGGCATACCTTAGAAAAAATGTATTTGTGTGTGTGTTTTTAAATTTAAGAAACATTCGATTCGTTTTGATGAGAAGACGTGCTGATTAGTTTTTGGTAAAGGCAGGTCCAGCTGTTTTGAAGATACGGGACAAAAAAGTTCAAAAATGGTAATTCATTTTCGATTCGATTTGAATGATTTAAAAAACATTTTATTCGATATTTCTCTAAAACAGCGACGCAGCACGATTGCTTTGAAATAAGTTTTAAATTTTCAGATTATAAAAAATAAAATTTTGTACATGTAATTTTTATTTTAAATTTCAAAATTTTTAAAAATCCCATTTTTTCAGTTTTCAAAAAATTTAAGTTTTTTTCAGAAATTTTAATTTTCGGTACGGAAAGTTGCAGCAATTTGCCTGAAGGCACGATGACATACACCACTAGTTTTTATTATTATAATTATAATTTACATTGAAAATTTCGTTGTACATCCCCAAATGCGTAGCATATAGTTACCGACAACGGGTACTGGCTGCAGATATGTAGATGATACAGTATATTTAATGCAAAAGTTTTCGAACAGTGTGCAAACTCTGCCAGAGCACGATCATGTACGAATTTCATATTTTGCCTTATCTTTGTTTTCGTACTGCATGAATTATTTATAGAATGCTTATTTATTGCATCTTTCCTGCATGTATTCAGATGCACATCGAGAGTTGTAAGACAAGATTAAGACTTTCTGTATTAAATGAAATTTACCTTGAAATAAAGTACGACGTGCTACTAGAGTGATGAAATTAATATATTGAAAAGAAGGGAAGCATTATGCATCAAAGTTCGCAAAGTTTTGCAGAGGTGGATAATATTCAAATCACAATATGAAGCAATTTTATAGAATCATTTTCGTTTAATAAATATGCTTGATTGGAATATATAAATATGCAGGGTGTCCCAGAGTTCAACATCAAACAGAAATGTGGTGATTCTTTTTATTCTAACTATTATGAAAGAAAACTTGAAGAAAAATTGTCATATAAATTGCAAATTATAAGCTTTTAGGAGCAGCCTAGAGCTTTGGTCAAACTGTGATTTTTTTTTTGTTAATGTGGTTAATTTTTATTATTCTTGTTCATTTGAAACCGTAATCTTGAATGTCATTTTTAGGACAACAGTAAAAATTATTCAACAATTTACCAATTTTCAAAATTGGTCAACCTTGAAAAGCTCTACATTGAAAAAATGAGCCAAAGTTCTAAGTTCACGAAAATAGTTACAGTTTGTACCACATATTTAACTCTGCACTTAAACGGTTGCACCTAAAATATCATAATTTGCAAACAACGTGAGATAATTTTTTGACGTTGAGTTCTGAGATATCCTGTTTATGGAACTATATGGGCGTATAAAATATAATTTAACTTGCAGATATCACAATTTTTTTTACAAAGTTTTACACACAACAATATTTTTCCTTTTTTATAAGATAGTCCATACATAGACGATTATATTAGATGAGATAGGTATATACAGTTCAGTAAAAGCTGTTATGCTAAAGACCTTTCAAAATCTTCCGCCACGTAAAAATTCCAATTAATTAAACGCTCATCAAATGATTTAGCTCCATTTAAGGCCATCAATTATTAATTGCGAAAACGTATATTTCTGGAAACTGAGCCATTAACCTTTATTAAGATTTTACAGAATCTCTTAATAATAGAAAAATCCGTTATGAACCATTCGTGGGAAAGATTTCAAGAAAGGAAAGGAACGAAGCTTTCAATATTGCACATTAATTTTTTCTAAGGTATGCTCAGAAACCTCTGAAACGTAATGATTTGCAACAATTTTCGTTTTTGATTTTTGGACGATTCCAAAAATTTACCCTACGGGAAGTTAATAAGACAATAGAAGTTAACTTTATAAAATTGCAGTATGCTACAGATTATAAATGGAACTACAAATTATTGATAACGGTTAATTCTGACTATAGGCTGTTTTTATAACCAACGCCTCATTATTAAAAATATTCATAACCACTTAGCAGAAACCTTCAAGACTTTTACCTTCAAGAGTATCAACAGACAAAAGACAAACTCTACCATCCCCGTGTCTTAGCATTTTCTCTTAACCGATTCAACCTGCATGATCCATAACCATACGACTTACCGACATTTACAAATAACCCGGAAATTAATGCATTACCCTACACCAGCTCTGATTTTATTACCTAGATATCTTATATGTATATATGTGATTTATATATGTTAAACACCGCTATTAAACACTCAGTGTGGGAATAAGGAAAGCGGCGGAAAGTGGAGGAAAGCGGAGGAAAGCTGGAAAATAGGTGCTCGACGAACTCGAGTCCGCCATGAACGATGTGCTCGACTTCTCTTCCATTTTATGGTCGTTATACTATTCGCGAAATTGTTATTGCTGTAATATATGCGAAAAAAATGAGAGCAATATGTGCGGAAATATGTTGGAGAATTATTATAAGACGAGTCGTTGATTCTACCTGGATGGCGGTTAGTGAAAATTTTGTGAGATTTGCCATCGACTATTTAGCAGCGATTGTAATGTGATTGATTAGTAATACTTTATTTGTTTAATATACAAATTTGTAGGACAATTTGTAGCGATAATCAAGAGCAATATATACATTAGCAATTCCAAAAAAGTGCGTGTAAGGTTCACACGCGATTAAAGTGAAACTTTTTTGCTGTTGTACAAGATGGCATTTAAGTTAAAAATGAATACATCATATAACAATTTTGAATAATACTCATTAGTAGTATGGTAACATTCGTGATGCACATATTTATTAGTGTCAACCATTATTATACTTATTTATATAATGATAAATTATAAATTATATATATAAGCATTAAAAATATGTATAAAATTTAAAAACAATTATGTGATTAAAGTCATACTTCAATTATGGCATGATTGGTTAGTCATTGTAATTAGCATTTGGAAACAAACCTTCATTAGAGAAATTAAGTATTTGCTGATTAATAACTACTATAATATTTGTTCACACAGTAGATTTTGTTAAACAACGCCTAAACAAATATTGTTTTTGCAACTTCACTCATCATGTAATAATTGTGTTTGAAGAACTTCGTGTAATTAAAATTAACATACATTTATTGACTGGTGTATTTTTTTATTTTTTCGCTGGCGATATAATCTCATTCTTTGCACAGCTGTAATATCTGTTTTGCCTTAAAAATATTTTCCATTTCAATAACTGTAATTAGAGTCATACTTTAAATATGAAATGATCGGTTTGTCATTGCAATTAGCATTTAGGTCTTGAATCTTCATTAGAGAAATGAAATAATTGATCATTAATAAATTCTATACTATTCATTCACACGTTGAATTATGTTAAACAACGCCTAAAGAAATATTGTTTTCACAATTTCACTCATCATGTAACAGCTGTAATATCTGTTTTGCCTAAAAAATATTTTCCATTTCAATAACTGTAATTAGAGTCATACTTTAATATGAAATGATCGGTTTGTCATTGTAATTAGCATTTAGGTCTTGGACCTTCATTAGAGAAATGAAATAATTGCTCATTAATAAATTATATACTATTCGTTCACACGTTGAATTATGTTAAACAACGCCTAAAGAAATATTGTTTTCACAATTTCACTCATCATGTAATTGTATTTGAAGAACTTCATGTAATTAAAATCAGCATACATTTATTGATTGCATGTATTTTTTTTACTTTTTCGCTAGCGATACAATCTCATTCTTTAAGCACCTGTAATATCTGTCTTGCGCTTAAAAATATTTTCCATTTTATTAACTTTAAAGATTGATAGAAACTACAAATGACATAGAAATTATTTCAATAATCTTACGTGTCTTATAAGGCACAATTTTTCATTTGTTTTATAATTTTCATTAGAATTATTTGCGGGGGACAGGGTTAAATATTCTTCTGATTCACGCATTTTTTATCAAATCAAGGTTTGTACTATGATGTAACCTTAAAATCTAAGGATATTCCGATCTCCTCCTTGAAGTACGCCAGAACGCGTACAACGAAAGATCTCTATTCACTCGACACGACGACTGATCACAATCGACCCGTATAGAAATGATTTCATCGAGAGCGAATGACGAACAGTTCGGACGTAACGCAACTTTCGTTGTATTTTTACAGTTTTACTCCCTAATCGTGTCTAAAAAAATATTGCAATAAATCAGTCATTGATAAATATAATCATAAAAACTGAAGTAATTCTAACAACAGATGTGGTTATAATAACAATAAATTAAATAAAGTTCATTCTTGTGATGGGAAGTTTTAGAATGATACAGAATGTAACAATTACGATCATTAGAAATAAAACCATATTTAATAAAAGAAAAAACCAAAAGAAATGTATCTGTTCGAACACCTACAATACTCCAATTTCAAGGTAATACACCTTTGACGAGATAGTATATGAATGCAATAAAAGTCTTCATAAAAATAGCCTTCATATGTTGCATTATCACTTGTTACCAGTATCATTGGATTGTCTATTATTTTTAAAAACAAAGACAAAAATAGTATGGAAATAATGGTTCAAAAGATTTTCAACCCGCAAAGATTATCAACCCAAAAGAATTTCAACAACAAATAAATTTTGATGGTATTTCACTGTAAAAGCACACAATCTTATACATGCCTGGTCTTCAAGATGAAGTTTTACAAAGTTGTACATTTGGATAAATAATGAACGAATTGATATTTCTTCACCCTATATGAGTAAAATAAATACATATAAAACTATATTGAATATTATGAAATTTATTCATCAGCAAGTACTTAAATTGTCTAATGAGGATAATGAACAAAATTTAGTGTCAAGCTTCACTCAGAAGAATCTCTAACATTCACTGATTTTTATTCGACAAACTAAATTTATCGTAAATCTTTGATTACACGAATATATCGATTATTATCAATTATTAAAATTGTCCATCGTATCAGTCTTGATTTCCATTTTCTTCGTTATTTTAATCTGGTCTATTCATAGATTGGCTACTGTCTACAAAGGGTGTGTTCGTAAACATTTAGCTAATGGCTATGTTAGTCCATCGGTATATTATCAAGGTACTTCGCGGACATTCGATATATTATATGCGTATCAGTTCAATATTGATCAGAAAAAACTACGAAAATACTGCAGAGCTTTATTACTTAATTGACTAACAGAGATAATGATTTATTGCAGTTGGGGCGGGAATTTTTTGTAAATAGATGGTGAAATTTGAGACTATACATGGACAGTGTCTAGTATTTTGGAAAACCTAAACAACAAATTTTGCAGAATAATTATGTAACAGCAAGACTAGCATTGAAAATATGTATAATATTTCAAAATAATAATGTAATTGAAATCATACTTCAAATATGACATGATCGGTTTGTCATTGTAATTATCATTATGACTTGAACCTTCAGTAGAGAAACGAAAATATTGGTGATTAATAAATTCTATAATATTCGTTCACACAGAGATTATGTTAAACAACGCCTATCAAATATTATTTTCGCAACTTCACTCATCATGTAATTGTATTCGAAGAACTTCATGTAATTAAAATTAACATACATTCATTGACTGATTGTATTATTTTACTTTTCGCTGGCGATATAATCTCATTCTTTGAACAGCTGTAATATCTGTCCTGCCTAAAAAACTATTTCCTTTCAATAACTTCAAAGATTTATAGAAACTACGAATAATATAGAAATTATTTCAATAAACTTTATGTTTCGTACACGGCGCAAATGTTGCATTTATTTTATTGTGTTCATTATAATTATTACGGAGGGGATATGGGTAAAAATATTCTTCTGATTCAGGCATTTGTCATTAAATCAAGATTTGTACTACGATGTAACTTTAAAATGTTTATTTATCTATGCCGATTTCCTTGTTGATATCGGTAGGCATACAACGTTGATGCGGTAAGCATACAATGACAGACCTCTATTTACATACACAAACGACTAATCACAATCGACCCGTATAGAAATGATCTCATCGAGAGCAAATGACTAACAGTTCTGGTGTAACGGACTTCCGTTGCATTCGTACGGATTTTACACCCTAGTCGCGCCCTAAAGAAGTTCTACTTCAAGAATTATTTTCAATGTTTGGACGATTACTATAACTCACT
>NW_020539725.1:53860693-53877115 GCF_003426905.1 Ctenocephalides felis | reverse complement strand
ATAGATATATATCTGAGCGACTCCTCCCGACGACGGGCATGAATATATATCACAGACCTTATTACAATAATTTCTGGTAAGTGAAAGCACTGAACTTAACTTGTCGTGCGGTGTTGAGGTCTTGCGGTCGAGCCGCGTGCGTCGAGGATGATAACTTTATCTAGTTGGCGGGTAATCGTTTAAATCAAAACAGAGGTAATAAATGAAATCTAAAGCGAATGTAAATTATTAGGAAAAATTTGTTCTACACATTCGACCTGCTATGAGTTGTTATTTATTTCAATCCTTCATGGTGTATTATAGATCTCAATATGCACTTATGCATTTTTTACAATAGTTTAAAATTGTCAGAAAAATGAATATTATATTAACCCTTTCCAATCGCGACTTCTGAGATTTACATAAATTTTGCGGCGAAGTAGCAGCATCCGAGTGGAAAGGGTCAATATTTTTCTTCAAAAAATTATGAAAATTGAGTTTTGTATTGTTATATATACCTGGTATTGCAAGAGATCTCCTCAGAGTATCACACTAATTGTAAGGTAAACATCTGGTGAGTGTGCAATTCCATATTTGTTGAGTGTTTGTTTTAAAATAGTTTCAAAGTTCCTGCGAAGATGACATCTCAAATCCCCGAAACCTAGAATGAAATGATTGAAAACTTAATAAAGTTTTAAAAAAACTGAGGTTTTAGTTCTAGTCTAACTTCTCTCTAGCTGACAATTTATAAATCAATATAATCAAAAGTTGAAAAATTTGCGTTCAGAAAATACTCCTACCGGGTTAACATTTTTTATTTTTAATAATGTGTAATTAATCCACTTTGAATACTTTTAAGCACTCATAAATTAATTTATTTAGCATGGATTAAGACGATTATTTACACATATCGGAAAGTTTGTGTAACTTACCTTAAGGCAAAATACCAATACTAACTAGTTAAGTTATTAAGTTTGACGATCAGTTTTCTGACGTAATTTTTTTTTATATATATTTTTTAACTTTTATATATATTTAGAACCTTATGTCCTATGAGCTGTTGGGCGAAAACTTCTCCTTACTTCGTATTTTTTAGATGGTAACCCAATGGTTAATCCATCCATATTTGATATTAGAATTAATCTATTAGGGCTGACTTTTTGCAGCAATACCGGGCAAGAGCTAATTTCACTCGGAAACATATTGCTATCTATATTTTCAAGTAAAAATCGTTGTCGCTGCTGCCTGACAACAGGCTGCTTGAAGTGGGTATCGAACCCGGGACCTTGACGTAATTTATATCTAATAATAATAATAACAATTAATTTTGGATGCCAGCAACCTTTTTCTAGTTGACAATTTATAATAGAAGAGCAGATCAGACTAGCAATCTAGATGATTGATATCTAAACTTAAAGTAATAAATAAATTATTGAAATAATAATAATTTAGTAATAATCTGAAAGTAATGATGAAATCTAAATTTAAAGTATTAAATAACTTATTGAAATGATAATAATCTAGCAATAATTTAAAAGTCCAGTGTCAACAAAATTTATGAGTGTAGAAGGTAATTTAAAATGATAAACCAAAAAGGGGCAGTAATTAGACGTATCAATTTAGCTACGAGTCTCAGCAGAATTTAAGAATCTTGTGAAATAAACAAAAAACATATATATTTAATTAGACATTTATGAAAGTAATGATATTTCATAACGGGAGTTACAGTTTTATAAAGTTCCAAATGTTTTTAAACAGTAATTTTTTTAAAATTAAGAAATGATGGTAAATATATTTTTTATGTAGCTGGTTGGGCTCGCCCGTAGGTAAGCGGTTAAGAGCGACGGGACCTGAATCAGAGGTCCCGGGTTCGATACCCACTTCGAGCAACCGTTGTCAGGCAGCAGTGACAACGATTTTCACTTGGAAATATAGATAGCAATATATTTCCAAGTAAAAATAGCCCTTGCGCGGCATAGCTGCACCAATAAAAAGTCAGCCCTATTAGATTAAATCTAATAACAAAAAATCATCAAATATGGATGGATTAACCATTGGGTTACCATCTAAAAAATACGAAAAAAAGGGAAGTTTCAGCGCAACAGCTCATAGGACGTAAGGTTCTGATTTCTGTTAAAATATATAAAAAAAGTTTATTTATTTATTTATTCATAAGCAAGCCGTAATCAATAATAATGGATATTATTTCAGGCTCTTGTCAAGGTTTAAAAGTTAAAAAAAAGCTTTTCTTAAAAATTGTAAAATAAATAAAAAATTCTAGTGATGTACGTAAAAATCTCTTTTTTTACTAAAAAAAAATATTATGAGCATATGATTACACACCATATATCACATCACAAATGATTTGTTTTTTTGTGCATTCCTCTTACATATTCAATTACTAATTCGCCTTTTGATTTTATTTTCTCCATATACTTAATCAATCGATCGCATCAGCTCCTATTAAATTATTAATAGATTGAATTCTAATAAAAGATTATTTTTTTACAGGTATCCTTACTGGAAAAATAGCACCGGTGCCTCTCATTAGTGACTCATCAAAGGACATAAATACAGAGCATCGTGCTCGTGTGGGCTGAGCCCGTCAACCGACAAGTCGCTAACTACAAGTAGTGTGCCTACCATTATGCGAACAACAGTAAATATAAACTTCATGTACATACTTAACGAACGCTTAGCGAATTCAATGAACTCCTATAGTAGCGATTTAACGTTTCACTGGGACAGGGGTGGACACACTTTTTGGGAAATATCATAAGGTTGACACAGTTCAGTTGTATACAATTGTGTGGAAATGAGCAAAACTTTATTTAAAACTTTTGAGATATTCATCTATTCTTCTAAATTCATGCGCCGATTTTGTCGCACAACAGACCAATGTTATGGCAAGGCCATGTTACGTTACAACTTCCGTACATTATGCTACTGAATCATACTGAATACTGTCAAAATGTCATGTATTTGTATGTGCATTCAGACGTTTTACACATAACCTGCAACGTCAGTTGCATGTTATGAAGCTTGGTCAGAAAGACCCTGTTTTTTAAGATTAATTTTTTGACATTTGTGCGGTTTCTAGGTTAGATTTTCTATCTAACAGCCTGGCTGCATAGCAATCGCATGGCTTTTGTCAATATTCAGAACGAACTTGTATGGAAAGTTTTTCATAACATGGCCTTGTCATAACATTGATCTGTTATGCGGCAGAATCGGTCCATCACACTGGTTCACACAAAATAATAACTCGCGAATGCAATGCAACTATTCCAAAACTTATTGCAGTTTCCAAAATATTTTTTTACTTGTCTTTCTATAGCCATTAGTTTTTTCTTCGATTCGGCTTGGAGTCTAGAGAACAGCCAGAAGTCACAGAACCCAAAATCAGGCGAATACGATGATCGCCCAAAATTTGGTTGAGTTTTTGGCAAAATTGTCATAAAGAACGAGAGCAATGTGCTACGGTGCTTTATGGTTGTGCAAAAACGACTTTCAAAATGGTTTTGACTGATCTATTTGAAATTCCAACAATATCAGCAAGCTATCTAATAGTCCACAATTTTGCAGTACCAATTCTTTGTATTTTATTGACAGTAGCTGTTTTTCGTTGCTCTTTTGAACAATTTTTGTCAATCAAAAACACTTGCTCTTGACATTGACCTCTCACCAAAAGCCACAACACATTTTGAACCTTTCTGCTGATATTTAATTTTTCCTCCAAAATCTAATGCTGCTTCTGTGTTCAATAATTTCAGACATTATAAAAATCGAAGAAACAACTTTTGTTTGGTTGTAAACCGAACCGCAACTACTACACCAATGAAACAGTTGACGTAAAATTAACCAAAATTTTAATAAAAGCACAAAAAGTATTTCAATAAAATTATAAAGCTGGGCGTTTATAAATATTTTCTTTAATAAAAATCGAAAACAGCAAACAAATGAATGATTAAAGCGGCATTCTAGTGTAGAGGCTGAAGAATGAATATTAGGTCATTTTTAAAATTATTGTAAAAGAACAGCAATCAATTTTTTTGCTTTCATTATTTGTGTAAAATATTTATTAACGTTACAAGAGTACAAAAAAAAATAATGTAAAAAAGTAGTTATGCTTAATGCATTGCACACCAAAGTTAATTCGTGAATTGTATTAAATTGTATCGCTCATTTGAAGTTCAATGAAAAAGAGTTGTTCTCTAATTATTTTCACATATAAGCCATCAGAGTTGAGTTATTCTGCGGATATTCTTTGAGTTAGATAAATTTCTCTAAATAAAGTATAATTTCAATCACTAAAAATTAAACCATTACTTGAATCGAATCATTATCTAATTATTCTCGAGCATAACTATGCAATTTCAATAACATTTAGTTTTCGAATGTTTCCACTTGTTTGTTACTAGCAGGTTATATATGTCCACAATAATTTATGAATGTATTCAAATATTTCATATATCCATGTTATATTACAGTAATTATCACCTCTATTTTGAACTAATGGTAAATCAATTGATTGAATTGAATAAACGAATTGATTAGAGCAAATATTCAAAATTTGATATTAGAATTCCAAATCGTAATCGCGGCTGTATGAGATAGATAAAAACGGTTTATGAATATTCTGAATATATATTACGAATCGTTTAAATGAAACTCCTAACTTGGTTAGTTTTATATCAGATAATTTAAAAATGAATTATCAGATTTTGATTCGTAATTCAAAAATTACTGAAATAATAAAAGCACGGTAATAATATGTCAAAATCTTGAAACATTAACTGTGCCTATTCATTCTAAATAAAATCAGTTTCAGATTAGGTTGGATCTTGCGAATACTAAGGGATATTTTTATGTGGCGTGCTTTGCAGTGGGTAAACTACTTATACATGTTTTGTTAGCTGCTTTTTTCACGTATGCACCACATTTGCAATCAGTTATTTCCGTACTAAACATTTTATACTTCAGCTAGTATATATATATATATATATATATTCTTCTAGACTAGACCATACACAAACTTGTATATTATATGCGTAGGAGAGCGCGTTGAGTATCCAGATTATGTTCTTTGGTTTACTACGATTCTCACTTCGCTCAATTGTTTTCGTTAGCTCCCCTGTGATCTTGATTTTATTATATATATCTTGTGGAATTTTCGGAAACAACTTTCTGAAGTGGAAGCAAATAAAGCCATCCGATTCCGGATATTTGTTTGAGATTTTTTTGGATCTGCGTTGCGGAGAATATAATTTGCATAAAAATTGTATAACATTCGGAAAATCAAGTTCGCCTGCTCTCATTCAGGTGATAATATGGAGCAAACCGGAGAAAATGTTCAAATAATGCAATTTATGTAATTTTTTTAAAAAATGTTATTCAAAATATAAAATGTAAAGATTATTAAAATCAAAATTATGGTTCTAAGTCAAAGTAAGTTCGTACATGTGTACCGTGAACCGAGCTCTAACCCCAAAATGGCAATCGCCCCATCCCCCGGCGCTCTCAATAATAAAGACTCGTGTTCGGCAAACATCCGATTTGTAAAAAAAATATACACAACCGGCGTTGCACGTGCTATGAATGCATGAGGGCATATGTTATTCGGTAATCGCAGGTTATGCAAATTTCACGTAACAAAACTCCATCAAACGATATAACTTTTTTATGTTTTCCAAAATTCGGCTTTGCTTTCACACGGATGGTTGAATAACATACCTGTAATTTCAACTGGCTGAAAAAAACGATATACTAGTGGATTTATTGAAAAAAAAAACTTTATGAAACTTAATAACTTGTATTCTATAAAAACAAATAATACTGGTATTTATTTTTTATTTTTGCGCAACTGTAAATAAAAGTTTATTTGACTGCTAATTTCGTTGAAAGACTCGATTATCTTTGTTCGGACGTATTTTCATTCCATTATATCGACCATGAAGGCGGCAATCTTCATGGCATTGTGCTTTTACATCGGATGGTTGCTAACATGTAGAGAGGGTAGCGAATTTGAATCGGACTTATTTTTCTCACTTCTAAAACATATTTAATAAATAATCAATAAATATATCTATTTTTTGTTGAAATGTATAGCTGAAGGACCAGATAGAATTTGTGGCTCTATCAACCGTTTTAAATTGTAAAGATTAATTAATAACAAGAAGATTTACACTATTTTATTTTAGACAATTTACATTGTTTTTGTGGTATTTGTAAGGTATTTGAGTATTTGTATAATATTTGAGTTTTTGATGCTGATAGTTTCGCGACCTGGTCTAGACTATGCCTATGTGCCTTCAGGTACCTAGAAGGCCATTTTATTGCCGTTCTTGAGTCGAAGATGTCCATGCATCGTTGTAAGATGCAATTCTTTCACGACAAAATTAATGCGACGTTGTCACGTCTATTTTGGCGTGAACAATATATTCTTTAATTATAACTTAGTGACAAATCAGTGATTGTAACAAGAACTGCAACAAATACATAAATTATACCAACAAATCAGTAATTAATACAGTCTACAGCTACAAAGGTTAAATTACAACTTAACAACCTTAGTTAATCGAAAGAGAGACTTAATACGCATATACAATCTTCGAACGGTTTTTGAATTTTTAAAATCGTTCCAAAATTGTGGGCTAAAACGTAAAGAAGTTTTTTTTACAAAGAAACGACTCGGACGATCGTTGCCTAAAATATTGATAAACTCTGTCCTTATCGAGTTACATCGAATCGCTTTAAAATATTTGAAATTTGAGAAAATTACTTGAACCTTCGGGAAAACCTGAAATTGGTAAATCTGATTTTTTCGTGAAAAAAAACATATTACAAACAAATTAAGTGGAGTGACATTATTAACATATGTATTTATGATAGTACATATCTATTTTATTTCAACTAGTTCTTCTTAAAAGCAAAATTTTACTATATTTTCCTACTAAATGGATGTCTCTATACTATAGACATTAAGACTTCAAATGAATCAAGCTATAGGATAGAACTTAACAACAGATCTAATTGATTTTGGAGGTCGTTTCATTTGGTAGTCATTTCACTAAACTATTCACACTCAAAGGTATTTCCATCATTATTAAAGGACAATTTCCCATAATAACAATCTCGTCTAAATCGCTTGATTTTAATTAAACATCTCTGCGTAGTTAAATAAACATCAACCGCCTGATGGATTATTCGGCACGCGCACCCTTTAACACTCGACATCGCACTAATATCCTGAGACGTTAGAGAGGTGTTTAGGGAAGGTACTTTAAGGAGAACATCATCAACGGTAGCACATTTATTTGAGAATGCCGTCTAGGTGGAAGGCTTTGTTTTAACTTTTGTCTAAATTGCAGCTGGTTTAAGAAATATTACTCTTTAACAAAAATTTTTGCCAACAGCGTTAGTTGATAATACTGGATTTTTTTATACCTAATATCTTTTACTCTACACATCTGATGATATTATATCTCAATGTTTATTAAAATATTTGTATATTTTGTATTTGTATTTGAGACCACAATTGATTTATCAATCTACCAAAGCCGATCTTTACACAAAAATATATGAAATATCACCAAAAGAGTAAATACCATTCCAACTCACAAATAAAGGATCAGCATAAACAAGTTCCCATCAGAAGACTAAAAAGAAAGTGTCCGCAAGATCTAATAAATTGACAAATATAATTATATAGAAAAATTCCTCAATGAAAGAATTTCTATAATCCATGAACCCAATAGCATATAACCTTAGATTGGTTATGAGAAATAATGAAAAAAAAAAAGATTTTTGGATCTAGCAATAATGTGATTCTGATTATTTGTGCTAAGTTACGTAAATATATACAGGTTACGAAAAAAAAATTTAATTAATTGAAAATATTCTTATGTATATAAAAATCTTGTTCTTAAAACGAAGACAATTATCTTTAATAGGTGTAACATTTTGGCACAGAGCAATGATTTTTACAATAAACAAAATTGTCACCTAGTAGTTTGTTTTGGTTGATTATGGGATCATAAATTACCATAATTTTTCTACCAAACATAAGACGATAATAATTATATTTGAACCTAAAAATGGACGTAATACTCTTTCTTACATTCGCAAACTACTATAGCATACCATTTCACAGATCATTCAATAAAAAAATTTAGAGCAGCAATTACTAATTTCATATAAATTAATAAGATTTTGGAAATTAATAAATAGTAGTATTATTAATAGTAGTGTGGGAGGAGTTATGAATATGAATGTATATTCTATAAACTCCACTTGTATGAAAATATATAAAATTTATTGATTATAAAAATTAATGATAAAATGACCAGTCCATTTGTTTTTCCTCCAAGTCTAGCCTGCTTGATTTCCCCACAGTAGTGTTTATAGAATTTTTAAATTCCATGAAATTCTTATACATTCAAATCTATGATACATATTATTAGTAATATGTAAGTTAATTAGTTTATCAAGAAAAATAAATTCTTAAGTGACCCAAGATTGATGGATCCCTAACAAATTGTAGATGAATTGTGTAACAAGTTCTGCTTTGGTTATATAATCTTAGATTTTGAATAAAATTATTGTGCAACTTGTACTACTTCAAAGATTCAAACAATAAGACTTTGAACAAATTTTGAAATAATTTTTACATAGCCTTAGGTTTTAACTTCAAGGCCTTCAACTCGGCCTTCAAATTTTTAATATGAATTAGTATTCCTGGAAATTAAATTCTACAGACTAATGGTTATTATATTGAAAGTTATATAGAATATTATATACATATAAAAATATTCAAATTCATTCATAAACGTTTTAATTGCAAATCCTGTATCGTCTTTTACATCACAATTTTACTAAGTTAGTAGTATGGGATAGGTAAAAAAAAATTATTACTCCTGCTATTTGTTGAATAAATGTGTTTCTATCATGCTAAAACATAACTACGTGTACAACTTTTCCAAATATTATAACAATAAATTCCAACTCAACGAGTGATATTTATTTTATTTATCTTGATTTTTATCAAGTGAATTTGTTAGCTTATGTTACAAAAATAAGCATTGATCAATAGTGAGCAGTAGAAAACGAGTCATCTAAATGAGCTTTCCTTCGCGAGTAAATTTTCCACCAGCTCTCTTATTATAAGACTCTTCATATTGTAAGATTTCCTGCGCCCTAATCAACATCGAAGAGTATGCTAATGTCCCTTTAGTGTCACCTCATGAATAATACATGAATTTGACATGAGATATCGAAGTATTCGCCTGACGAATTAGATTTTGCGGTGATACGCGACATACGTGTAGAACTCCGGGAAAAGCGAACTGATTTTGTCGCGAATATTGAAATAACAGATATGAATCTACAGGGGGATGATATAATCATCGGATCAACTGAGAAAATTGAAGATAAACAAATTTTATTTATGTATTTTTTTTTAGGATAAAATCAAGATTGATTAGCGTTGTTGCTAAAATTGTGAACTGCATGATGCAACAAAGGGATTTTGTAACTTAGGGGTTGAAGCTATGGTATTTTAATTAGAAGGCTGAGATTCCATCCAAGCCATATCCATCCAAAAAATATAGATCGTAAAGTGTTTCCAAGTTAAAATAGCCATACCGGTATTGCTTCATCAATAAACAATTAATCAAATAAGGATATGCTAACCCCACGGTTCTCAACCTGTGCAAGTCTGTTCTGAGCGGGCTACGTGCCCAGAATACTATTTTCAAAGATAGCTAAAAATTTGAAATGATATTAAAAAATAAATAAAAATGATTAGTTTTAATGCATATTTTTACATAATATTGCATAATAATTTGTAGTCTAATAATATCAGTTGAGTATTTATAAAATTAAATTGTTAAAGTTAAGGTGGGTGAAACATTTTTTTCATTAGAGCGGGGGGAGGCTCGGTGCAAAAAAGGTTGGGAACCACTGTGCTATCCATTAAGTTGCCTTAGGGACTTGATCAGGTCAAATCATTACAATCGCTCATGTCACCTTTAAAGTCCAATCAATATTCCAATAAAAACAAGGAAATGTAATGTAATTGATAATTGTAAAGCAAATAATATTTGCTTCATATAACAACATAAGTACAACAATGTCACTAATATTTTTATTAAGAACGCTGATGTAACATTTTTGCATTTATTTTCTATCTGTTCTGTAAAAACGACATAAACTTTTATATACTTTTTGCAACGGATGAAATATCAATTTTATATGATGTAAATGTAGATTAACATGCTCTATGCAGTTCAATAGAAAAACTATATTTGATTAACTTTTTTATCTGTGTATATTTCTTGAAGTAATGTATTTAAATCATGCATCTTTGGTGCATGAAAAGTAATATATTAAGTAAAATATTTCTTCCACTTATAATTGAATTTTGTTATTTATTTATCAACAATTTGTAGAAGAGAATAGTAGAATGAAAATAAACTCTATGAACATGATTTTCAAACAAAGAATGAAAAATGAAGTTAATTGAAAAAAATTGCCAGAAACAGCTAAAGTAAGTTGGCAATTTTTCTACTTTTTATTGGATCTTGAAAACCTCTAGATCTGCCCCCACAAAAATTTTATCACATCTTCATTTCATTAATACATTTAATATGTTTTTTGAGTCAATTAAATCAGACGCTTTGTTATCTCAAAAACTCATTTATTAATTTTGGCACTTTTTGCTCCGTATCTTCAAAATGGCTGGGGGTCTTATGTATAAAAAACAAGAATATTATAAAAATATTTCTCTGCTCTGAATATGATTTTTGATCAAGCATTTTTCGCCAATATTGTATATTTTAATGATTTTTTTTAGAAAGAAACTACATAATAACAAAAAGCATGTCTGTCTTGAAATATTAAGTTGTCAAATATCTCCCTTCCGCTTTTTTGCTCTTGGTTTATAATGCAAAAAGGCGGAAGGGAGATATTTGACAACCTCATATAATCCATATTTGTTATTTGAAAATAAAATTTCGAAAAAACTATTCTGTAACGAGTTCTAGGTTACTAGTGATAATGAATGGTATAGTGTCCAAAGGCACCAATATGTTTTTTGAATCAATTAAATCAGACGCTCCGTTATCTCAAAAACTCAATTGTTATGTTCAGCACTTTGTACAAAGGCAGGTTCATGGTGTAAAAGCATCACAAATCAATGACGACCTTTCTCTCTTTTGTACATTATTCCCATCATCATTTCATTACCATTTATTCTTCATTTGTTTTTTATATAAGTTTTAGGTTCTAGACAATATTAGAGTATGATATACTCATGTTCTAGGTTGAGAATATAAATTAGTGTTACTTATCCCTTCACTATTTGAAAATGAAATTTAAAAAATCTGAAACTTAGAAAAATATTTTACACCATAGCACCAGCCCGAAAAGATTGAAGACGCTGCACACAAAGCTCTTTACTTGATAAGAAGTTACAAAATCACACCATAGAATTGGTCTGCATTGCACTTAATCCTCTTACAGCAATCCTTCGAACATTAAACCATATATCCACAAAAAAGATTAAGTGGAGATTTAAAGGCGTTATTATATTTCGCATAAACGCGGCGTTAGTTGCATTAAGGCGATATTATACATAACCGATGTTCTTGTCCTATCCACTTGAAAAATAACAAATGGGGATGAATATTTTTGTACAATGAAAAACTTGAAATAAAGATTCTTGATGAAGTAAATGATTAGTTAGAAGTCGTTTGAGAATGGTTTAAATGAAAGATTTAAAAAAAGCAGAAAAATTAAATCGGTATATACTATATATATATTGTCGTCTTCGTGTTCTGTCTATTTATGAATATTATAATTGAATATTCTACCCTGTCCTAGTTTTGAAGATTTATTCCCTTCAAGTGCAAAACACCTTACATGGTACTTAGACGATTTGCAGAAGTCTTGTGAAGAAATATTCCTACGGGATGTAAAAACCCCTTATCAAAAATTTCCACACTGAACATTCTTTGCTAAATAAATCGTTGGTGCAATGCACACAGCTTTCCGCGTCCGCAAGCCTCCCGACGGTGTGCGTATAAGGTTGGAAAATTAGATCGAGATAATATAATAAAATAATTATATTTTATTTTACTCGTCTAAATTAATAGTCATCAGCTTTTTGAAATACCAATTTCAAGGAGACTAAGAAAGAAGCTGCCTAAAAATAGTATGAAGACCTTTAGCACTACTACATTCTTGTGTATCAGGGCGAATCACTTATGGAGTGATTTCCAACTATCGATGTAGTGATATTTTTAACATAATTTATATGTGTATTGAATAATTTATATGTGTGATTGAATGATATAAGACAAAGCGCTCAAGATTGTACTAAAAAAAATTGGTCATCTGAATTACTATCTTCAAGGTTTTTGAGTAGGTTGGGGATTTACCACAATGATTATATTGTCTTCATAGGTAAGTAATTGTTCTACAAGCTTATTCTGGTAAAATAAGAGTCACTCCTCTTCATTTTTAGCCAGCTTTTCCAATGGATTGTTAGCACTCCAACAACATCAAATTTGTTGTCTCGAGCTTCCTTAATATTTTCCTCATCATCAGTCTATAAAGTTTGGCCAAATAGAGAGATTACCGAAAGAATACCGAGCGCTACCAAACTATTCCAAACCACCTAAAAAACCATCCAATGGCCAAATCCTTTTTTAGAACGTAGTGACTACTTACTTACTAATATTTCTTAGAACATACTTCATTCACAAATAAAGACCACGGATTTAACCATGAACACAAATATTACCAAATTTTGTGCCAGGTTTTTTCAGACGATTGTTAGAACCCCAACGACATCCAATAATTTGTCCAGAACTTCTTCTTCATCACTCTGTAGAGTTTGCTCATAAACAGGGTTTGCAGTTAGTTACCAAAACAATACCGAGCCCTACCGAATGATTCTGAATCACCTCAAAAACTATCCAACAACCAAATCCTTTGTAGAACGTAGTGACAACGTATTTCGTAGAACATTCTTCGATCATAAACCTAGACACAAGGTATAATAGTGAATGAATGTCACTTCTCTATTTAATTTTCAGCCAGGTTTTTCAAAGAATTGTTAGCACTTTCAACGACATCCAATACTTTGTCCAGAAGTTCTTCTTCATCAGCCTGTAGAGTTTCATAAACTGGGTTTGCAGCTAGTTACCAAAACAATACAGAGTCCAACAAATGACTCCGAATCACCTCAGAAACTATCCAACAACCAAATCCTTTGTAGAACGTAGTGACTACGTATTTCGTAGAACATACTTTGACCATGAACCCAGACACAACTAGTTGGCACAACGATTATCGAATAATAGCGAGTCGTTCCGAACGAACTAATAGCTCCCTAGTGTTTTGGTTTACTATAAGAACACATTTTTGAAAAAAAGCTCAATTTTTGGAAAAATGCCGCGCTATCGGGAATTACAGACTGTCGAGTGCCGGACTAAAAGACTTCTACTGCATCTTTTATTTAACATGCGTCTAGTCATAGTTGTTTTTAACTTCCCTTATAGTAAGTTATAATAGTATCAAAAATATAGAAAATGAAAATTTTTGCTTATTTTTACGTTTCTGAGGTTTCTGAGCATTTTGGCATACCTGGGAAAAAATAAATGGATGTGTGTGTGCGTGTGTGCGTATGTGTGTGTATTCGGATACAAATTTTCGTCGACGATTTCGGGAATACGGATCAACCGGTTTCAATAATTCAAAAAAACATTCGTTATTGATCGAGAGAGTGCTGATAAGTTTTTAGCAAAGGCAGGTCTAGCCGTTTTAAAGATACGGGGCAAAAAAGTCCAAAAATGGTATTAAAGAATCATTTTATTCGATGTTTGTTTTCTAAAACAGCTACGCAGCACGATTAGTTTGTAAAAAAAAGTTCAAAATTTTCAGAACATAAAAAAAAAATTCAAATTTTTAACAAGTTATTTTTTTTTTAAAAAATTTCAAAATTTTGTAAAATCTCAATTTTTTTTAGAAAATTTACCTTTGGATACGGGACGTTCCAAAAATTTGCCTTAAGGCACAATGCCATACACCACTAGTTTTTATTATTATAATTATAATTTATATTCGAAAATTTCGTTGAGCATCCCCAAATGCGTAGCATATAGTTACCGACAACGGGTACTGGCTGCAGATATGTAGATGATACAGTATATTTAATGCAAAAGTTTTCGAACAGTGTGCAAACTCTGCCAGAGCACGATCATGTACGAATTTCATATTTTGCCTTATCTTTGTTTTCGTACTGCATGAATTATTTATAGAATGCTTATTTATTGCATCTTTCCTGCAAGTATTCAGATGCACATCGAGAGTTGTAAGACAAGATTAAGACTTTCTGTATTAAATGAAATTTACCTTGAAATAAAGTACGACGTGCTACTAGAGTGATGAAATTAATTTATTGAAAAGAAGGGAAGCATTATGCATCAAAGTTTGCAAAGTTTTGCTAACATGGGTGATATTTAAATCACAGTCTGATGCAATTTTTTTTATTCATAAATATTCTTGATTAAAATTTCTATATAAATAAAATAAAATAAATACAGTAAGTAATTACTGTATAATAAAATAAATTTAATCTTTTATCTTCGGATTTACCATGCTATTTCAATATTGCAAGCTACGTTCCTTTTCTTTCTTGAAATCTTTCCCACGAATGGTTTATAACGGATTTTTCTATTATTAAGAGATTCTGTAAAATCTTAATAAAGGTTAATGGCTCAGTTTCCAGAAATACGTTTTCGCAATTAATAATTGATGGCTCTAAATGGAGCTAAATCATTTGATGAGCGTTTAATTAATTGGAATTTTTACGTGGCGGAAGATTTTGAAAGGTCTTTAGCATAACAGCTTTTACTGAACTGTATAAACCCATCTTCTCTAATACAGTCGTGTATATGGATTATGGAATAAAAAAATACTATTGTTGTATAAAACTTTTTGGAGAAAATTTTCCCACGTAGTTTACAAATTATGAGATTTTGAGTGCAACCCAGAGCTTGTACAAATCATGACCATTTTGGCGTTATTTTTGGGTTCTAATTTTTTTGATCATTTTTTTAGGATGAAACCATCAAGTATTTCACCCTATTCAATCCTGATTATATGCGCCAACTATTAATAAAACTGGACCTTACCAACGCACTTTGGTTTTATTTTTTTAAAGAGCTTTTCACGGCTGACCAATTTTGAAAATGGGTAAATTGTTAAATTATTTTTTACTGTTGTCCTAGAAATGACTTTCACGATTACGGTTTCAAATAAACAAGAATAACAAAAATCAACCAGAATGGTTACAGGTTTACCAAAGCCCTGGTTTGCTCATATAAGCTTATTATATGCAATGTATATAAGATTTTTTCCTCTAGGTTTTTTTCATGATAGTTAGGATAAAAACTGTCACCACGTTACGGTTTGATGTTGAATTCTGGGATACCCTGTTTATTTATATACTTATATAGAAAACAAAAGTCTTTTTATTTGATGATTTTATTTTTTTTCTAAGTGAACGCTGTTTAACTGTTTTATAAGATGTATTGTTTATTTTTAATTAGATTCAACCGTTTTTTTAAATAACCTCTATAAGGTTACACACCTGAGTAGGATAAAGAAAACCAACTGAATTTTTACCCTGGTAAAGGTATATAAATAAGAAATAACAAATTTAAAAGTAAATTAAGGTTAGATAGGCTCTTTTAGAGGAGATAAATAAAAAGTTATTTTAACTCTAATGAATATTTCTGCCAAAGCACCAGAACAAGGTTGTTTACATTGTTTGTCATTGTCTGTCAGTGTAAAAAATATACCCCTAAAGTTAATGAATAACATTGGTGGAATCGTGTAGCTATTATTTCGTAAAATTCCTTCAAATTTAAAATAAGACATTGGACCTGTTTGTTTTCTTATCCCAATTTACTCGGCCTATAAGGTAAAAAAGCAAAAAAAAAACACATTCAACAATGATAGATTAGCTGATAGTTCTACTGAACCTAGTCAAATAGTTGTTGGTTTGATATGTGTCATTTGTTGTCATAAAATTAGTTTGGTTTTCATAATATAATTCTCAAAGCCAAATTGGACATTTGTGCTGCACCCTACCCTCTAGACAATAAATCGTTATACAAAATAAAGAGAAACTAAGGCAATTGAAATGAACTGTACAAAATTACAGTATGCTACTATAAATGGACCTACAAATTATCGTAACTATAGATTACAGTTGCTTCTGACTAAATGCAGTTTTTATAATCAATGACTTATTATTAAAAATATCCATAACCACTTAGCAGATGAAGCTTTTAAGACGATTTTCAAGAGTATCAACGGACAAAAGACAAACTCTACCATCCTCGTGTCTTAGCATTTTCTCTTAACCGATTCAAC
>NW_020539725.1:53812409-53859693 GCF_003426905.1 Ctenocephalides felis | reverse complement strand
GTATATTTTGTATTTGTTTTTAAGACCGCAACCGGTTCATCAATCTACCAAAACCGATCTTGCACAAAAATATATGAAATATCACTACAAGAGCAAATACCATCCAAACACACTAATAAATAACTGAAAAAACAAATTTTCATTAGAAGACTAAAAAGAAGTGACCGGAATATCTAATAAATTGACAAACAATATAATCTATAAGGAAATTCTTCAACGAAGAAATTTCTAAACGCCATGTACCCAACAGCAAGTAACCACAGATTGGTTATGAGAAATATATATATTTTTTTTGGATATAGTAAGAACGTGATTCTGATTGTGGCAAATTATGTAAGCATATAAAGACTATGTAAAAAATATATAATTAGTTGAAACATTCCTTATGAGTATATAAAAATCTTATTCTCAAAACGAAGACAATTATCTTTAATAGGTGTAACATATTGACACATGAAAATGATTTTTACAATATATCAAATTGCCACCATGTAGTTTGTTTTATTTGATTATGGGAACAAAAATATACATATATTTTTACCTAACTTAAGACGATAATAATTATATTTGAACCTAAAAATGAACGTAATACTCTTTCTTACACTTGTGAACTAATATAGCATATGTGTTCATCGTCGCAGATCATTCAATAAAAAATTTTTTAGCAGCAATTACTAATTACATATAGAAGAAAGAGATATCGAAATTAAACAAATGTAGTATTATTAACGTAGTATTTAAAAAAAATAAATGCCATGAAATTCGTCAAATCTATGTAATATTATTAGAAATATGCAAGCTAGTTAGTTTATCAAGGAAAAAAATTCTTAAGTGACACAAGATTGATGGATCTCTAACAAATTGTAGATGAATTCTGTAGCAAGTTCTGCTATGGTTATATAATTTTAGGTTTTAAATAATATGCTTGTGCAACTTGTACTACTTCAAAAAATCAAAAATAAAATGTTGGATAAATTTTGAAATAATTTTTAGGTCTTAGTCTTAGGTTTTAACTACAGGCCTTCAACTTGTGCTTCCAATTTTCAAAGTAAATAGTATTCCTGAAAATTAAATTTTACCAGACTTATGTTATTGTACTGAAAGTACATAGAATACTATATACGTATAAAAATATTCAAATTCATTGGTAACCGTTTAACTTTCTCAAAACTAGATAAATAATTTTGTAACTGACAGTTGCTGTTCTAATATCGAAATCACATGAAATAATTGCTAGTCATCGGCGTAAGTGCATATGATTAGAAGATCATCTGTGGGCATATCGTTTTGTAAAAAGAAGATAAAAAACTGGGCTTAGCACACTGCCCTGTGGTACCCCGCATTCTATATTTCTAATGCTCGAAGTCACATCTTTAATTTTGATTCTAAATTTCTATTAAGCAATATGAGATTAAGATATTTGAAGTAGTTTGGAACATGACTTTTCATCACATTTTTACAAAGAAAGTCGCATGAGATCTATCATGTTAAAATATTATAATGAATTCCATCAATAAATTCCCATGATATCGAGTGGTCTTTTTTCTTTTTTCAAAAAATTACAACAGTCCGATGGATATCAGGTAAATTGTTGGCTTATGTTACAAAAATTAGCAGTAAAAAACTAAAAATCTAAATGAACTTTCCTTCGCAAGTAAATTTCCACCGGCGCTCATATTATAAGACTCTTCATATTGTAAGATTTCCTGCGCCCTAATCAACATCGAAGAGTATGCTAATGTCCCTTTAGTGTCACCTCATGAATAATACATGAATTTGACATGAGATATCGAAGTATTCGCCTGACGAATTAGATTTTGCGGTGATACGCGACATACGTGTAGAACTCCGGGAAAAGCGAACTGATTTTGTCGCGAATATTGAAATAACAGATATGAATCTACAGGGGGATGGTATGATATAATCATCGGATCACTGAGAAAATTGAAGATGAATAAATTTTATTTTGGATTTTTTCAGGATGAAATAAAGATTGCTTAGTGTTGTTGTTAAAATTGTGAATGCATGATGCAACGAAGGGATTTTGTAACTTAGGGGTTGAAGCTATGGTATTTTAATTAGAAGGCTGAGATTCATCCAAGCCATATCCATCCAAAAAATATAGATGGTAAAGTGTTTACAAGTTAAAATAGCTTCATCAATAAACAATTAATCAAATAAGAATATGCTAACCACACGGTTTCCAACCTGTGAGGCGCGCTCTCGCAGAGATGCGGCAGGCTGTTTTAAGGGGGGCACGTACATCTGTTACCAGAATACTATTTTCAAAAATTGCTAAAAATTTTAGAAATGATATTAAAAAATAAATAATATTGCATTAAAAATGTAGTCTAATAATATCAGTTGATATATTTATAAAATGAATTGTTAAAAAAATGAAGGTGGGTGAAACAATTTTTTCATTAGAACGGCGGGGGGGGGGGGCGCTGCAAAAAAAGGTTGGAAACCACTGTACTATCCATTAGATTGTCTTAGGGACTTGATCAAGTCAAATCATCACAATTGCTCATATCACCTTTATATTCTAATCAATATTCAAATAGAAACAAGGAAATGTAATGTAATTGATAATAGTATAGCAAATAATATTTGCTTTATATAACAATATAAGTACAACATCGTCACTTAAATTTTTATTTAGAATGCTGGTATAAGAATTTTTTATATATTTTCTATCTGTTCTATAAAAACGGCATAAACTTTCATATACTTTTTGCAACGAATGAAATATCAATTTTATATGATGTAGATTATAAGGCTCTATGCAGTTCTATAGAAGAACTATATTTGATTAACTTTTTTATCTGTGTATATTTCTTACAGTAATGCATTTAGATCATCTTCGGTGCATGAAAACGAATATATTAAGTAAAATATTTTTTATTTAATTGATTTTTGTGGTCACGATTTTAGAACGAAAAGCATACTAGATTTGTTTCCATTTATATACAAAGAATAATGAAAATAGAAATTTTGCAAGGCAAAAAATGCGAATACTTAAATTAACAGTCAAATTAATTATAATGTACACAACAAAAATGATAAAAATGTTTCACCTTCCACCCTGATTCTGCTTTTTCATAAAGCACTCTCTGCCAATTTTATTTCTTTTCCTCATTATTTTTTTATATAAATACTATTAACAACTTTTTGATCCCATTTATAATTTTGCCTTTTTGTTTGAGCTATTTCAATGAAGTATATCTTGAAATATAATTCATATTTATTATTTGAAAATAAAATTCCTAAATGCCAATATGTAACAAGTTCTAAGATAACAATAATAATAAATAGTATGTGCCTTAAAGCAGATCCATGATGTAAGGCACCACAAATCAATAATTACCTTTCCCTCACTTGTTATTATTCCCATCATCAGTTTTTAACTATTAAAAGACTTAGTCATTACCTATTTTTCATAGGTTAAATTATAATTTCAGAATATAAATTTAGTTTTACTTATCTCTTTACTATTTAAAATTGAATTTTAAAAATATCTGAAACTTAGAATAATATTTCACACCATAGCACCAGCCCAAAAAGATTGAAGACGCTGCACACAAAGCTCTTTACTTGATAAGAAGTTACAAAATCACACCATAGAATTGGTCTGCATTGCACTTAATCCTCTTACAGCAATCCTTCGAACATTAAACCATATATCCACAAGAAGATTAAGTGGAGATTTAAAGGCGTTATTATATTTCGCATAAACGAGGCGTTAGTTGCATTAAGGCGATATTATACATAACCGATGTTCTTGTCCCATCCACTTAGAAAATAACAAATGGGGATGAATATTTTTCTAGAATAAGAAACTTGGAATAAAGATTCTTGATGAAGGAAGCGTTTAGTTAGAAGTCGTTTAAAATAAAAGATTTTTTTTAAATAGAAAAATTAAATCGGTATATACTATATATATATTGTCGTCTTCGTGTTCTGTCTATTTATGAATATTATAATTGAATATTTTACCCTGTCCTAGTTTTGAAGATTTATTCGCTTCAAGTGCAAAACACCTTACATGGTACTTAGACGATTTGCAGAAGTCTTATGAAGAAATATTCCTACGGGATGTAAAAACCCCTTATCAAAAATTTCCACACTGAACATTCTTTGCTAAATAAATCGTTGGTGCAATGCACACAGCTTTCCGCGTCCGCAAGCCTCCCGACGGTGTGCGTATAAGGTTGGAAAATTAGATCGAGATAATATAATAAAATTATTTTATATTATTTTATTTGTCTAATGCAATAGTCACTCAGCTTCTTGTGATACCAATATCAATCAAGGAGACTAAAGAAGAAGTTTAACAAATATAATATTGAAAACCTTTAGCAATACCACATCTTTGTAGAAATGAACGGAATTGGCGAATCACTATCAATATACTAAAATTTATCACAATCATTACATGTGTTTGAAAGTGTGAGTGAATGATAGGCCAAAGATTTACCGCAATTCAGAAGTATAACATTCCTACCGGTCCTAACATATTCTTACTTTTTACACTTCTATTCATAAAAAATAATCCTCAGTACTTTGATATATCTTCTATGTCTAATTCCCACTACGTCACAAAGAATAGAACTGTCAAAAGATCTACTTTTAATTCAATTGATGGATTAGGTATTCAACTATTCAATTTATTACCCTTACAAATACGTCAACTAAGCAATCATAAATTCTACAATGTTTTGATTAATTTACTAAAAGAGAACAGTTTTTATGACATTTTTAAATATATGAATTTTAACTTCAAGAAATACACTTCATATTCCAAATATTTTATGTTACTAATTATTTGCGATATCTTACAAATACAGCGATTTTTGGCTATAACTAATAAGTATATTTAACAAGTAATATAAGTATTCTTATCTCTAAAATTTCTTTTCTTCGTTTCTGATACTGCTCTTCTTCTTCAGAAAAGCTTTTAAACTTTTCAAAAATAATTTCGAATCAATGGATATACAGAACCTCATCTTTAGAAGTTTCATAAAATCAAGACAAGATTATTTAAGCCTAGCTTAATTGTATTTTGTATATTGGTTGTTGGTTATCTTTAAAAAATGTGAATTGTACATCTTAACCATCTAATTAAATGTTTATAATGTCCTCATTGGTTAGTGACCGATCTATGGGCTTAATCTCGTCGATTAAAAGCCACTCTTTTACTTCAATTTAATGCCAAGTTCTTCAATAGATTGTCAGCACCTCCAACTACATCCACTACTTCAGAGCTTCTATAATGCTTTCTACTTCATATACAGGGATTACCAAAACCTACCAAATAATTCCGAATCACCTCAAAAACTATCTAACAACCAAATCCTTTGTACAACGTGATGACTACATATTTCATACAACATACTTTGGTGATGAACCCAGACACAACAAATTTTACCATGGCCACAAAAATTACCGAACGATGGCAAGTCCTTCCGAAGGATTCCAAAACACCCCGAAAACGTACTAATACCTCTCGAGCGTTTGTGCTATTAAGGCATATTAATAAAAAAAAAACTAAATTTTGAAAAAAATGCCGGACTATCGGGCACTCCAGACTGTCGAGTGCTGGACTAAAAGACTTCTTCTGCATAACATCTTTTATTCAACATGCGTCTAGCATCGGTCATGGTTTTTAACTTCCCTTAGGGTAAGTTATAGTACTATCAAAAAAATCGCTAGTGAACATTTATGCCAATTTTTACGTTTCAGAGGTTTCTGAACATTTTGGCATACCTTAGAAAAAATGTATTTGTGTGTGTGTTTTTAAATTTAAGAAACATTCGATTCGTTTTGATGAGAAGACGTGCTGATTAGTTTTTGGTAAAGGCAGGTCCAGCTGTTTTGAAGATACGGGACAAAAAAGTTCAAAAATGGTAATTCATTTTCGATTCGATTTGAATGATTTAAAAAACATTTTATTCGATATTTCTCTAAAACAGCGACGCAGCACGATTGCTTTGAAATAAGTTTTAAATTTTCAGATTATAAAAAATAAAATTTTGTACATGTAATTTTTATTTTAAATTTCAAAATTTTTAAAAATCCCATTTTTTCAGTTTTCAAAAAATTTAAGTTTTTTTCAGAAATTTTAATTTTCGGTACGGAAAGTTGCAGCAATTTGCCTGAAGGCACGATGACATACACCACTAGTTTTTATTATTATAATTATAATTTACATTTGAAAATTTCGTTGTACATCCCCAAATGCGTAGCATATAGTTACCGACAACGGGTACTGGCTGCAGATATGTAGATGATACAGTATATTTAATGCAAAAGTTTTCGAACAGTGTGCAAACTCTGCCAGAGCACGATCATGTACGAATTTCATATTTTGCCTTATCTTTGTTTTCGTACTGCATGAATTATTTATAGAATGCTTATTTATTGCATCTTTCCTGCATCTATTCAGATGCACATCGAGAGTTGTAAGACAAGATTAAGACTTTCTGTATTAAATGAAATTTACCTTGAAATAAAGTACGACGTGCTACTAGAGTGATGAAATTAATATATTGAAAAGAAGGGAAGCATTATGCATCAAAGTTCGCAAAGTTTTGCAGAGGTGGATAATATTCAAATCACAATATGAAGCAATTTTATAGAATCATTTTCGTTTAATAAATATGCTTGATTGGAATATATAAATATGCAGGGTGTCCCAGAGTTCAACATCAAACAGAAATGTGGTGATTCTTTTTATTCTAACTATTATGAAAGAAAACTTGAAGAAAAATTGTCATATAAATTGCAAATTATAAGCTTTTAGGAGCAGCCTAGAGCTTTGGTCAAACTGTGATTTTTTTTTGTTAATGTGGTTAATTTTTATTATTCTTGTTCATTTGAAACCGTAATCTTGAATGTCATTTTTAGGACAACAGTAAAAATTATTCAACAATTTACCAATTTTCAAAATTGGTCAACCTTGAAAAGCTCTACATTGAAAAAATGAGCCAAAGTTCTAAGTTCACGAAAATAGTTACAGTTTGTACCACATATTTAACTCTGCACTTAAACGGTTGCACCTAAAATATCATAATTTGCAAACAACGTGAGATAATTTTTTGACGTTGAGTTCTGAGATATCCTGTTTATGGAACTATATGGGCGTATAAAATATAATTTAACTTGCAGATATCACAATTTTTTTTACAAAGTTTTACACACAACAATATTTTTCCTTTTTTATAAGATAGTCCATACATAGACGATTATATTAGATGAGATAGGTATATACAGTTCAGTAAAAGCTGTTATGCTAAAGACCTTTCAAAATCTTCCGCCACGTAAAAATTCCAATTAATTAAACGCTCATCAAATGATTTAGCTCCATTTAAGGCCATCAATTATTAATTGCGAAAACGTATATTTCTGGAAACTGAGCCATTAACCTTTATTAAGATTTTACAGAATCTCTTAATAATAGAAAAATCCGTTATGAACCATTCGTGGGAAAGATTTCAAGAAAGGAAAGGAACGAAGCTTTCAATATTGCACATTAATTTTTTCTAAGGTATGCTCAGAAACCTCTGAAACGTAATGATTTGCAACAATTTTCGTTTTTGATTTTTGGACGATTCCAAAAATTTACCCTACGGGAAGTTAATAAGACAATAGAAGTTAACTTTATAAAATTGCAGTATGCTACAGATTATAAATGGAACTACAAATTATTGATAACGGTTAATTCTGACTATAGGCTGTTTTTATAACCAACGCCTCATTATTAAAAATATTCATAACCACTTAGCAGAAACCTTCAAGACTTTTACCTTCAAGAGTATCAACAGACAAAAGACAAACTCTACCATCCCCGTGTCTTAGCATTTTCTCTTAACCGATTCAACCTGCATGATCCATAACCATACGACTTACCGACATTTACAAATAACCCGGAAATTAATGCATTACCCTACACCAGCTCTGATTTTATTACCTAGATATCTTATATGTATATATGTGATTTATATATGTTAAACACCGCTATTAAACACTCAGTGTGGGAATAAGGAAAGCGGCGGAAAGTGGAGGAAAGCGGAGGAAAGCTGGAAAATAGGTGCTCGACGAACTCGAGTCCGCCATGAACGATGTGCTCGACTTCTCTTCCATTTTATGGTCGTTATACTATTCGCGAAATTGTTATTGCTGTAATATATGCGAAAAAAATGAGAGCAATATGTGCGGAAATATGTTGGAGAATTATTATAAGACGAGTCGTTGATTCTACCTGGATGGCGGTTAGTGAAAATTTTGTGAGATTTGCCATCGACTATTTAGCAGCGATTGTAATGTGATTGATTAGTAATACTTTATTTGTTTAATATACAAATTTGTAGGACAATTTGTAGCGATAATCAAGAGCAATATATACATTAGCAATTCCAAAAAAGAGTGCGTGTAAGGTTCACACGCGATTAAAGTGAAACTTTTTTGCTGTTGTACAAGATGGCATTTAAGTTAAAAATGAATACATCATATAACAATTTTGAATAATACTCATTAGTAGTATGGTAACATTCGTGATGCACATATTTATTAGTGTCAACCATTATTATACTTATTTATATAATGATAAATTATAAATTATATATATAAGCATTAAAAATATGTATAAAATTTAAAAACAATTATGTGATTAAAGTCATACTTTAATTATGGCATGATTGGTTAGTCATTGTAATTAGCATTTGGAAACAAACCTTCATTAGAGAAATTAAGTATTTGCTGATTAATAACTACTATAATATTTGTTCACACAGTAGATTTTGTTAAACAACGCCTAAACAAATATTGTTTTTGCAACTTCACTCATCATGTAATAATTGTGTTTGAAGAACTTCGTGTAATTAAAATTAACATACATTTATTGACTGGTGGTATTTTTTTATTTTTTCGCTGGCGATATAATCTCATTCTTTGCACAGCTGTAATATCTGTTTTGCCTTAAAAATATTTTCCATTTCAATAACTGTAATTAGAGTCATACTTTAAATATGAAATGATCGGTTTGTCATTGCAATTAGCATTTAGGTCTTGAATCTTCATTAGAGAAATGAAATAATTGATCATTAATAAATTCTATACTATTCATTCACACGTTGAATTATGTTAAACAACGCCTAAAGAAATATTGTTTTCACAATTTCACTCATCATGTAACAGCTGTAATATCTGTTTTGCCTAAAAAATATTTTCCATTTCAATAACTGTAATTAGAGTCATACTTTAAATATGAAATGATCGGTTTGTCATTGTAATTAGCATTTAGGTCTTGGACCTTCATTAGAGAAATGAAATAATTGCTCATTAATAAATTATATACTATTCGTTCACACGTTGAATTATGTTAAACAACGCCTAAAGAAATATTGTTTTCACAATTTCACTCATCATGTAATTGTATTTGAAGAACTTCATGTAATTAAAATCAGCATACATTTATTGATTGCATGTATTTTTTTTACTTTTTCGCTAGCGATACAATCTCATTCTTTAAGCACCTGTAATATCTGTCTTGCGCTTAAAAATATTTTCCATTTTATTAACTTTAAAGATTGATAGAAACTACGAAATGACATAGAAATTATTTCAATAATCTTACGTGTCTTATAAGGCACAATTTTTCATTTGTTTTATAATTTTCATTAGAATTATTTGCGGGGGACAGGGTTAAATATTCTTCTGATTCACGCATTTTTTATCAAATCAAGGTTTGTACTATGATGTAACCTTAAAATCTAAGGATATTCCGATCTCCTCCTTGAAGTACGCCAGAACGCGTACAACGAAAGATCTCTATTCACTCGACACGACGACTGATCACAATCGACCCGTATAGAAATGATTTCATCGAGAGCGAATGACGAACAGTTCGGACGTAACGCAACTTTCGTTGTATTTTTACAGTTTTACTCCCTAATCGTGTCTAAAAAAATATTGCAATAAATCAGTCATTGATAAATATAATCATAAAAACTGAAGTAATTCTAACAACAGATGTGGTTATAATAACAATAAATTAAATAAAGTTCATTCTTGTGATGGGAAGTTTTAGAATGATACAGAATGTAACAATTACGATCATTAGAAATAAAACCATATTTAATAAAAGAAAAAACCAAAAGAAATGTATCTGTTCGAACACCTACAATACTCCAATTTCAAGGTAATACACCTTTGACGAGATAGTATATGAATGCAATAAAAGTCTTCATAAAAATAGCCTTCATATGTTGCATTATCACTTGTTACCAGTATCATTGGATTGTCTATTATTTTTAAAAACAAAGACAAAAATAGTATGGAAATAATGGTTCAAAAGATTTTCAACCCGCAAAGATTATCAACCCAAAAGAATTTCAACAACAAATAAATTTTGATGGTATTTCACTGTAAAAGCACACAATCTTATACATGCCTGGTCTTCAAGATGAAGTTTTACAAAGTTGTACATTTGGATAAATAATGAACGAATTGATATTTCTTCACCCTATATGAGTAAAATAAATACATATAAAACTATATTGAATATTATGAAATTTATTCATCAGCAAGTACTTAAATTGTCTAATGAGGATAATGAACAAAATTTAGTGTCAAGCTTCACTCAGAAGAATCTCTAACATTCACTGATTTTTATTCGACAAACTAAATTTATCGTAAATCTTTGATTACACGAATATATCGATTATTATCAATTATTAAAATTGTCCATCGTATCAGTCTTGATTTCCATTTTCTTCGTTATTTTAATCTGGTCTATTCATAGATTGGCTACTGTCTACAAAGGGTGTGTTCGTAAACATTTAGCTAATGGCTATGTTAGTCCATCGGTATATTATCAAGGTACTTCGCGGACATTCGATATATTATATGCGTATCAGTTCAATATTGATCAGAAAAAACTACGAAAATACTGCAGAGCTTTATTACTTAATTGACTAACAGAGATAATGATTTATTGCAGTTGGGGCGGGAATTTTTTGTAAATAGATGGTGAAATTTGAGACTATACATGGACAGTGTCTAGTATTTTGGAAAACCTAAACAAAAATTTGCAGAATAATTATGTAACAGCAAGACTAGCATTGAAAATATGTATAATATTTCAAAATAATAATGTAATTGAAATCATACTTCAAATATGACATGATCGGTTTGTCATTGTAATTATCATTATGACTTGAACCTTCAGTAGAGAAACGAAATAATTGGTGATTAATAAATTCTATAATATTCGTTCACACAGAGAATTATGTTAAACAACGCCTATCAAATATTATTTTCGCAACTTCACTCATCATGTAATTGTATTCGAAGAACTTCATGTAATTAAAATTAACATACATTCATTGACTGATTGTATTATTTTTACTTTTCGCTGGCGATATAATCTCATTCTTTGAACAGCTGTAATATCTGTCCTGCCTAAAAACTATTTTCCATTTCAATAACTTCAAAGATTTATAGAAACTACGAATAATATAGAAATTATTTCAATAAACTTATGTTTCGTACACGGCGCAAATGTTGCATTTATTTTATTGTGTTCATTATAATTATTTACGGAGGATATGGGTAAAATATTCTTCTGATTCAGGCATTTGTCATTAAATCAAGATTTGTACTACGATGTAACTTTAAAATGTTTATTTATCTATGCCGATTTCCTTGTTGATATCGGTAGGCATACAACGTTGATGCCGGTAAGCATACAATGACAGACCTCTATTTACATACACAACGACTAATCACAATCGACCCGTATAGAAATGATCTCATCGAGAGCAAATGACTAACAGTTCTGGTGTAACGGACTTCCGTTGCATTCGTACGGATTTACACCCTAGTCGCGCCTAAAGAAGTTCTACTTCAAGAATTATTTTCAATGTTTGGACGATTACTATAACTCACCTTACAAAAAGTTATTACTAATCATTCAATAAATTTATACCCATATTGCTCTGCTCTGGAGAAGATTTTTATCAAATAATTCCAAACTATAAAGGTTTTTCATCCCTGAAAACGATAAAACAAAACAGATACGATACGAGTTCCTAAGCGACAGCGATGGCACTTAACAAATTAGAAAATAATCACGATTTATTTACCCTTAAACGTCCGAGATAATGCCAATAACATGCCCTGATAGATAAGCAGTGCCTGCTGAGATATTAAAGGACGCCGAAGGATAATAAACGTCCCATTTTAATGATTAAATGCACAGCATTCGCAATTATTGTTTATTTTATACTCTGCGAAACTTATTTTTATAATGGTAAAAAAGAAGTATTCACATAATCAATTGGAACGTTCTAATGGAAATAAAAAGTGAGCAGAAAATGCTGCCAATGGCATGTTAATTATTAAGAAACAGTGGAGGTGTATAGAAAATCCATTACGTAATATTAAAAGCTAAGGTAGAAAATGTAAATATTGTTCAAGAATATAAAAATAAAAATAATATTTTGTATGTATTTGTTATATAATAGAGTGAATAATTGAATGAAAATGTGTACAATCTCTGTATATACGGGGTGTCCCAAACATCAAGCCGAAACTGATAGTATTGAACGTTCTCTCAAAACCCGAAATACCATTTTTGGCACTTTTTGCCCCCTATCTTTAAAACGGCTCCACCTGCCTTGGCCAAAAACTTTTCAACACGTCTCAGAATCAATAGAAATTGAATACTTTTTCAATCATTCAGTCCGTGCTCTTGAAATCGTCGACCGAAAATTGTATCCGAACACACACACACATGCATTTTTTCTAAGGTATGCCAAAATGTTCAGAAACCTTTGAAACGTAAAGATATATAAAAGTTTTCATTTTCAATTTATATGCGATTACCCTACGGAAAATTAAAAATAAATATATAACCTTGTTTGGAAATTGTGAGCTTTCAAGTGCAACCTAGAGCTTTGATGAAATTATAAGCATTTTTCGGTTATTGTAGTTAACTTTTATTAATTTTGTTTATTTAAACTTTAAACCTGTAAGCGTGTCTAATAATCTTAGCCACAGTAAAAAATACCACATTCGCCACAATTTCTCAAGAACTAATAATTTTTGTTGATCTATAATATTATTTTTTTTTATATCCGTCGACTTTGAGAGACTTCTTTAAAAAAATGTTCTTATGTATGTTGGAGAGTTTCATAAAAAATGTCGAGTTTCTAAGGACTAAGAATTTTTGTTCAACTATGAATTAGAAAAATTTAAAAACCGTTGACTTTGAGAAGCATTCCTTTAAAAAAATGTACTGAAGTGTGTTGACAAATTTCATCAAAAGATGGCGCAATAATCAGGATTGTAAAATGAAAAATATACTTGAAAATTTTATTGAATAAAATGGGTAAAAAAATAAAAGCCTAGAAATGTGCATGAATCTTGTTTTTTTTTAGTATTGATGAAATTAATTAAAAATTAATTAGGGGTAATAATAAAATTATTATTAAAGTGGGGAGTATAATTCCTTTAAAAATGTCCTTGGTCTAATTTTCAAGGTAATTTTCATGAATGGCAGATTTTTTAAAAAATATTATATCCTTCAGTAAAGTATCCCCCAATGCTCACCTTCAATTAATAATTAATTATTTGTCACTAAATATCCGGTAAACACGTAAATAATTTATACTAATGCTCGTCAAAATTACGGTGTATAATTAGTATTTAAGAGACACTTATTTTATTCATCAGTTGCATATTAAATTATATTTTTCCTCAGAATTAGTAATTTATAAATTATTCAGGTGTGTATTTCACGTAAATAAGAATATTATCAAATAATTAAGAATTAATGAATAGCATTGCCTGCGTTGTTACATATATTAAATTTATTTATGTTTAATCACAAGAATATAATGTTTGAGTTTATGATGAGAATTTGAACACATTTAAATAAATTTATAATAAAAAATTTGAATTGATCAACCCTGATTCGTATTACAAAATTTTTATTTAAAACAGTAAATTAACTAAATGATTATTTTTTGAGTTATTAACTTTATAAAATATTAATGTTTTATTCATTAATGATGTTCAAATATATATAATGATCCCGTAATAATACTTTTAACTCACAATTAATACAATTAACCATTGTAATAAATTTTCGAATAAAGTATATTTTGTAAATTCTACCATTTTATAATTTTAATAATTCATCATAAAATGGTTATAACTATAATTATAAACACTAAATATATTATAATTAAATATGAACCATTCAATATATGTGATAATGAAAGATTAAATTAAACAGATTTTATTTATCTGAAAATTTATATTCATCTATTATGTTTTATAGTCAATAATAAAATCGTTTATATCTAATGATGTAATATAATATTACCAGTTAGTGTAAATATGAAAATGTATTACAAGCTAAATGAAAATTAATTACAAGATAAAAATTGGTTGCGTAATAATAAATACAATTTGAACCAGCTAACTGGGTTGAGTAATAAAAGTTGGTTCGCAGAGTTCCAGCAATTTGCCTTAAGCCACGATGCCATGCACTACTAGTTTTTTTTCAATTTCTATATATTTTACTCCATATCAAAATTAATCCCTTACAAATCTATGAAGTTTTCGTTTCTCCCAAGGTATTTCATATACCATAAACCATTTTCAGTTATCTAGTCATAGCCCACATTCAGTTTTTGAAACCCTTGACATTTAGCTGCGAATCATTTGTTGAATCCCCATCTCCGGCTGACATGTCGTTCCACATAAGAATAGGTTTGGAAAATCCTTCATAATATCATTTTCCTCACACATTTCCATCCTTTACAGCCCTAGATATTTCTTGTAATAAATTTTAACCTCTAACGGCTTGGAAAAACTTCAAAGGGCAACATGGGAAGGTTTGATATCAATTCGCGCTTTTACTATAGTCAATGAAATACTTTTCGAGATATTTGGTGAAATAGATTATTTTTGGAATGAAATTCTACAATTTGTTTTAATCGTTGATATACAAAAGAAGCAGAACTTGTGATTCGTAAAATAGTTGTTTTATCAAATTAGCCACTTTGATTAAATATTCACATATTTGGTAATATTATGCCTATCACGACTTTTGGATTAAACTAGTGGTGTATGACATCGTACCTTAAGGCAAATTGCTAGAATTTCCCGTATCAGAATTAAATATTCAAGCAAAACAAAATAATAATCAATAAATATTGATCAATGACTAATAACAATTGTTTTAAATATTTTCATAAAACAACCACAAACAGATACTGAATTATAAATTTAAATTTCATATTTAAAGTATAAATTTTTGTATACTATTGAAAATTTTGAAAAAAATCTTATTTGTTTGAACGTGAGTGTTTAAGAATAAAAATCTTGGTACGGAACCCAAAAAAATTTAACATTTGTACACATGTTTAAAATCTCAATGAAATATCACATATTTTATTTGATGTGAATATGTCTAATGATCATTTTAGACCGCTAAATATCATTTTTTATTACATTTTCTTCTGTATCTCCGAAACCGCTAGAATTGCCTCTTTAAAATTTAATCAATTCTTTATTTAGTCAAAACAAGTAACATCAATTCAAATCGGCGCTCCGTTCTCTTAAAAACTCGATTTGTATTTTCTGCACTCTTTGCTCCGTATCTCCAAAACGGCAAAACTACCTTTTCCAAAACTAATCACCACATCTCCCAATCAATAAAATTGAATCATTCAAATCAGTTGATCCGAGTGCCCGAAAATGTGACGAAAAATTGTATCTAACATACATACATACACACACGCATACATACATTTTTTCAAGGTATGCCAAAATGTTCAAAACCCTTGAAACGTGAAGAAATGCAAAAATTTTCAATTTCGATTTTTGGACGATTACAATAACTACGGGAAGTTAATAAGTTGTTTGTTAATCTTTAGATTGTTATAATTATGCACTGTTTGATGCTGATTTAATACCGATGCTACTTAGATTAGTAGTGAGATATTACTAATTTACAAAGTTTTAATGATTTTATAATATTTTCTAATGGTTTGTTTTTTTGTGCAATCGACTCCTATTACATTCTTGACGAATCAGATATTGACCTGTGATTTATTTGGATCGAGTTCAAAAAATATAATTTCTTAGAAAGACAGATTAATGATTGACTCTTAGTTTAATTTAAATTTGCTCCAGATTAATTTTAAAGACTTCTAGAAATGTGACAGAAATAACTCCAACTCTATAGATGACAGAAATAACTTGTATGTCCTTTTGTATACTTCCACACTAGAGTTTGTCGGTTTTAAAAAACTGGTTTTTAGGAAAAAAATTTGAAATTCGAAAATCAGCTTTTTTAGTGGAAAATACCAATTATCACAATGTTTAAATAACACAAAATATTGCAAATCACAAATGTAGCCAAATATACGAGATTGATAAGAACCATGTTGTAAATTTAGAGTCGTGCTTGTTTTTTTGGAGAAATATTATTCTATCGTAATGTAATAAAAAAGGATATGAAAATATAGAAAACGATACATAAATTATAGTTTATGATTGAGGGACTGTTTATGGACAGGATGCTTAGGGTTATGTTTTATTGTTACCAAGCTTGATCCTTTGGCGTCAACATATTTCATTCAATTTATTAGTAAAAGTTGTGAATTTCTTCTTCCTCTTGCCTTGATTTTTCTTGAACCTGGTATAGAACAGTTTGAACTCCAAGCACAACGCTCTTTTACATACGATGTAAAAAGTAGTATTTCATACGGCATTCCAGGAAATTCGGTTTATTTAAAAATGTATATCATTTTTCATAGTACATTCCCATAAACAACGTAAAAAGTGTATCAAAAAGAGAGAAAGCAACCTGTTGTAATGTGTCCTTACATCTACCAGTCCCGCGCCGGCTGCGAACGTCACAAAGCGAAGAATATCGTATATCACATTATCCTGACGTCTCAGTCAGTCGGCGGAATATGCTACAAGAGACCATCACGATAGTAAAGGAGTCTAAGGAAGAAAATTTCACACTTTTCCTGAATTAAAATTGTATAGAAATACATAATTAAGTAAGTTTTAACGGAGAGAATAAGCATTGAGAGACCAGAATTCTCCAGCAAAATATAGAAATGTTATGGTGATGCTGAGCCCTTAGTTCATTATCTGAACTGTTCTTAGATGTGGCGAATCATCAATCAATGGAATCTTTCAAATAACTCCAAATACATATGCTAATTATCAACTTAATTAATCACGTGCCTTAAAGAGGGAGGGGAAAGTTGACAAAAAATCTAGGTCTATAGTAAGATAACATGTGTATTTATTTTTTACTTCAATTTAGAAAAAAATCTAAAATTTTTCAAAAAAAAAAATCATAAATTTTACGATTATTCTTGGTAGGTACTAAAAATTCACGTGTTGCTATGTGGGGGAGGGAAGAGTAAATTTAAATATCGTCACCAAGACAGAAGAGGGTGTCCAAAAATCCTTAGGGGACGCCTCCATAGGGGGTATGCATATTTCCTTCACTCATATCAGTGAATCATTATCAGTAAAAATTTTGACCCTCAATTTTTTTATATTAATATTTTCTTCCTACGGATATATTGTTATTAACTTCCCGTAGGGCAAGTTATAGTAATCGCAAAAAAATCGAAAATGAAAATTTTTATATATCTTTACGTTTCAGAGGTTTCTGAACATTTTGGCATACCTTAGAAAAAATGGATGTATGTGTGTGTGTGTGTGTGTGTGTGTGTGTGTGTGTATGTATGTATGTATGTGTGTGTATGTATGTGCGGATACAAATTTTCGTCGACGATTTCGGGAACACGGATCAACCGATTTGAATAATTCAAAAAACATTCGATCCGTATTGACAAGGAGACGTGCTGATTAGTTTTTGGCAAAGGCAGGTCAAGCCGTTCCGAAGATACGGGGCAAAAAGTTCCGAAAACGGTAACTCAGTTTTTAAGAGAACGAAGCGTCCGATTTTAATAATTCAAAAAACATTTTATTTGTATTGGCAAGATGAAGAATCGATACAACTTTCATGAAGGTAGGTCCAGCGGTTTCGGAGATATAGAAAAAAAAAGTAAAAAAATAAGCCATTTGGCAGTCAAAAATGATCATTAGACATATGCACATCAAATTATCAGACATTTTATAGAGATTTTAACAATAAGTATACATTTTGTTAACATTCCTATCGGTTCCGTACCAATGCTTATGCGTTAGACAGCGACGCGGCGCTTACGCGCTTTATATTTTGTCCCTATGTAGTTAAAGCAGTACGATTGCTTTGAAAAAAAAGTTCAGATCTTCCACAATATGTCAAAATATAGAAAAAAAAATTTTTTTCAAAAAAAAAAAAATTTAAAAAAAAAAATTTTTTTTTTTTTAATTTTTTTTTTCAAAAAAAACTAATTTTTTGTCCAATTTATAGTTTCTCAAAAATCTTATTTTTTCAAAGTAATTTTTTTTCAAAAATGTTAATCGTTTTAAAAAAAAATAATAATTTTTGGTACGGGAAGTTCCAGCAATTTGCCTTAAGGCACGATGCCCTAATTGCCTTAAGACAGAATTCCACTTACAGCTAGTTTTGAACTACTTTTATACACAAAGGAATTTAAAGAGCCCTAGAAATGCCGAAACTCTACATGTGATAAAAATTTGCTTAGTTGTCCTTTTGTATACTCCACACTTAGAGCTTGTCAGTTTCTCAAAACCGGTCTTACGAGAAAGTTATGGAATTCAAAAATCAGTTTTTTAAATAGAAAATACAAATTATCTTTATGAAATAATTAAATTGCAAATGACAAATGTAGCCAAACATACCAGATTGATAAAAACCCTGTTGTAAATTTATAGCCGTGCTTGGTTTTTTGGAAAAAGAATATAAAATATAAGAAACAATACATAAATTATTGTTTATGAAATAGATATAAGATAAGAAATTATAGTGATAGATAGAAAGATGTGGGACGTTGTAACTCCTAAGTCATATTCCAAATTTCTTGATATTTAACCAAACAATTTTTTGTGAGATAGTGCATAAGTCTCAAATCTTTAAGGATGCTAAAGCAAACGATATCAATGATTGATACCTTTGCTAGAAAATAACATTTTTATACAGAAAAGTGCAAACATAACATGCTGCTGTGACTTGAAAGTCACAAATCGTTAATATAAAAAAAATTAAACTAGATTTTTTGTTTTTTATTTGCATATATAGGTTTATAATTACTAAATTTTTGTTCCCCTATTTTTTTATGTATTTACAGAAATTAGGCTCGAAGAATAATTTATTTTAACCAGCGCGTTTAACAACTTCTTCGTGCTCATTAAAAAATACTAAAAAGGTTTACTAAGTTACTTTTTATCACGTTTGTGCTGAAAATCATGAAAAAGTCTAATTTTTCACTTCAATTTTTCTGCTAGTTCTTATCGGCTAAATGTCATTTTTTTTTTAATGAAACGACGTTTTAGACAAAACATCGCTGTGTCAAATTTTGGCTCATATACATACACATTCAAACAATATTTGAATGACCAAAAACGTAAAGAACACAAAAATAGCAAATCAGGGAAAAATATCAAGTTATAGATCGATTCTGCCGCACAACAGACCAATGATATGGCAAGGCTATGTTATTAAGAACTTTCCAAACTAAATTGTTCTAAATATTGATAAAAACCAGAATTTCATGTATTTGCTGTGCTGTCAGGCCTTTTACTCTAGTTGTCAGATAGAAAACCTAATCTAGAAACCGCACAAATGTCAGAAAAACGATCTTAGATTACAAGGTCTTTCTGAACCAGCTTCATAAAATAACAGTGACGTTGCAGTTTATGTGTAAAACTCCTGAATGCACAGCAAATACATGAAATTCTGACAATATTCAGTATGATTCAGTAGCTTAATGCATGGAAGTTGAAGCGTAGCATGGTCTTGCCATAACATTGGCCTTAATCACTAATCACTGTGTTCTTGATCATACCCAAATTGTATCAGTTTAGCGTCGGCCGTTTAGTATGTACAGAGTCCCCTCATTAAGTGTTTAATAATTCAAATTCGTAATGGGTTACCGGCCACTCCACTAAGTATTTATGCATGTTCGAACAGTGGTGTGCTTGTGGAAAACCATGCGTGCGGAAAATATGTCCGCAAAGAGATTTCTGCGAATATAATGAGATTGTCCGCCAAAGCTGGCGGAGAAGCACCGCTGAGTGATACTAAGATATTGAGTTAGCTGACGCCCTCGCACACCTCTCTATTATATGTGACACTGTTGTTACATTGAATTTGCGACAAGACAAAACGGATAACAGTTTTAGTAATTTTGTTAGGTTACTCGAGATAAACTCATCGATACTACTTTCTACGATTTTGACTTTTAAAGACCTTTTGGAAGATGACCCATAAATAGGAGATTATGTGCTAAAAATCTACATTTTGAAATCGCTTCGAAGTACCTTAAACACAGTTTTGTAGTAAATTACAGTCAATTATTACTTGAACATATTATTGTTTCAAATATGATTTATATTTCTTATCAGTCAGTTTATATATAAATATCAAATGAATAAATTAAAAAATAAGTTTGCTTGCTAAATAGTTTGGTATGGCAAACTCGCTATGCCAAACTACATACTGATCCACCCATAGATGTAATTAGAACGCTATCTATTTCGCTAAATACCATTACGTGATTTTTTAAAAGAATGGTTAAACTATTCTTTTTTTATGCATGAATGCAATCCACAGTTCTCTATTTTCATATTACATATAAATGCACTGATATAAAATATCTAATGAAGAAATATAATACCCAAGAGTAGACTTATGTACCAATGCACCATTATGTAGTTTTTTTTTAACTGAAAAAAAGATAAATTTTGTTATTAATTATAATTAATAGCAATCCTTGATAATTATCGATGCATACAAGAAAAGTGTTTAGAGAGTACGGTACAATTGATGACAAAATTCCAACTGGCAATTCTAATGTTGAGGTTGATTTCGCATAGTAGAAGCTAAAAAGGTATAAAGGTAGACAAGTAGATAGGTAGAAAAGTAAGCAAGTAAGCAGGTTGACTGCGAAATAGGTAGACTGATAGACAGATGGATTGTATGCAAGTAAACAGGTAATCTGGTGGACAGGTAAATAAGTACAAAAGCAGAAACTTCAGGTAAATACTTCAACAAGTTATAACTTAAACAAGTAATGAAGTAAACTATTAGACAGGTAGATCATATATAAACAAGTATAAATGAATTAGTGAGATAAATCATATACAAATCAAATATTTATTGATTAAATTAATTATTTTTACAGAATGCCTTCAGGCATTTATAATTTGATGGAAATAAAAAAAACAACATACATGAAAGTTCTTAAAACTTGCATTGAGGCAAAATTCCGCTTACACCTAGTGAAATAATAATCGTTCAAATAACAATAAATAATTGTTTTCTGTCCAGCCTTTTGCTTTTACTTTCCAAATAACACTCTACCAAGGAACAGATTCTTGAAAGCAAATGTTTTAAATCACCAATAAAGTGAAGGATATGAAGAATCTGACAATGTTTCTGAAGCAACAATTATTATTTACTTCATATTTACATAAATTAAATATATAAAATATATCTCTGTAAAATCAGACAACAGGTATAAAAAAGAAAAAAAAATGACATCATGTCATGTATTTTTGACACTTTATTTAAAAATTGTTTTTTATTTTACTCTACGCCCCCATATAGGTCACATAATATGAAATCCATGTTTCAAACAAAATAAAAATCGGAACTAGATCGATTACGGTTTGGGAAAATATTTTTTTGTCAAAATGCCTCACAGATTTGATTTTGATTTGATGTTTTAAACCGTGTAGATCAAAGTCAAGCTTGTAATTTATTCGATTCGACAACAGCTCCGAAACTAAATTCAATTGTTTATGATATATTTTGTTAATGGAAGAAATAGAAAACTATTTAGTGTAAAGTTCATATATATAAATATAAAGTAAATGATAAATGATTTGGTCATAAGTTAATTACTCATACTTCAGAGTTTTGATAAAATCTTAATTATGAATTGAAGCTATTTAATTAAATAATTATTGCGCCAAAAATAGTTTTCGTGCTAATGTTCCTTAAAATATATGCTAAACATTGCAATTCATTATAGTATTTTATTCGCATTTGGAATAGAATCTGAATTGTTACACGTGTACGATTCACCGCATGCATTGTTTCCAAATAAAAAAATATGCTTTTTTCTTCATTTTATTATTTCTTTTATTTGCCACAATTGCTCATATGAAACTGAAACAGCTTCCATCTAACAATGTGGAAGTGTGCCGTAAAAAATTCCAATCTGTGTTCTCATAACAAAACAATTAAGTTAGAACTTAATAGAGAAACCATTGCGATTTTAATATACATAGGTATAAGTTTACTGGAATGGAGATTTTAAATATTCTATAGTAATTTAATATCGAATGTATCAAATTTAAATTATATAAAATTATATAAAATTTATTTTTTTTACAGGTAAGTGCATTTGTCTAAATCTGCATATAACCTCTATACGGTAAGAAATTTGCATGAGCATATTATTTTTTATTCAAAAAGATGTTTGTAATATATAATAATTAAAGCATAATAGTTGTGGCTATAAGTTTTAAAATAATTTTATTTATAATCATATTTAAAAATAAATAAAGAATACCTACAAAGTAAAGAACTAGTAAATAAGATGCTGTACACAAGAATTGTTTTTTTAATTGACTGAGAACATAAGAAGAAATGAATATACTTATATTCAAAATAGACGAACTGTCTTAAGAAGATAATCAAGCTTAAGTTTGTTTTCAAAATTTACACAAAATGTGTACACATTATTAAAATTTGTATAAAAATCTGATAATTTGATGTACATATGTACAATAAACATTTTAGACTGCCAAACGACATTTTGTTAACTTATTTTTATTGAGAGTCCATAACCGCTGGACCTGCTTTCCTAAAAACTCCACCAGTTCTTCATCTTGTCAATACAAGTGAAATGCTTTCTGAAATATTGAAATCGGCCGCTCCGTACTCTTAAAAACTGAGTTACCGTTTTTAGCACTTTTTGCCCCGTACCTTCGAAACGGCTGACTCTGACAAAAACTAATCAACACGTCTCATCAATACAAATCGAATGTTTTTTGAATTATTCAAATCGGTTGATCGGTGTTCCCAAAATCGTCGACGAAAATGTGTATCCGCACACACGCACACACATACACACATACATCCATTTTTTTCTAAGGTATGCCAAAATGTTCAAATACCTTAGGAACGTAAAAAAATATACAAGTTTTCATTTTCGTTTTTTTGCAATAAATATTACTTACCCTAGGGGAACTTTATAAAGATTTCGTATACCATGTTCATATAAAAGTGTTTAAAAGTTATAATTTTCCCCATTTGGTGTCTCTACCGCCAATAACGATAATCAAATTCAACGAGTCCAAATTCTGACGTCCGTACCGCTGCCACCATACGGCGTTCCTCCCCCCACCGCCAAGGGAATACCTTTTATACCTGCAGTGAGGTAATGGAAAATCTCCCGCGGGATTGCAACCCTATAACAACCCGTTCGCTCTGCGCTCACCCTGATAAAAAAAGTAAACGCGGCCCAACCCCTGCCGCCCGATTCGCACCCCCCAACCGACTCGCATGAGAATAAAACTGCAATATACTTTTTATATTTCAATCAGGAATACGACTGTTGTGTGCCAGTATTGCTCAATAGAAAATAAAATATGTATTTATATATTTAGATGTACGGATATGGTTATTGTAACAGATCTGATGTCTATTGTGGTTCTTCGTAATCATTTATTTTGCTCGGGCGATGCATAAATAATAAGATTTAGAAATGATTTATTTTTAGGCATGTGAATATGGATTAGGCGTCCTTCTCTTGAGTACTAGTTTGAAATTTCAAATTTTCTTGTTAACTTAATGATAATAATTTTAATATCTGATGATACTTGAAGAAAAATTAAAATAAAAAATATGACGTATTTCACAAAGACACAATTTTTGACGAAAAATGTTAGTTCATTATATAATTTTTGGATCGAATATGGATCTATCAATATCAATTATCTATCAAGATTGAATAATTTTAAGATTAAGAATTGACTTCAGAATACTGCATTAAAAAATTCTAGATTAAACATTCGAATTGTAAATCATTAAGAATTGATATTATTTAATATTACATAAAACTTGTCAGCAAAAAGAAAAAAACTAATCAATTAAATTGCATTTTTTTCCGACTGAGTAATACAACTTTTTGTTGTCAAAGCTGTATAATAATTATTAATTAAATAATAATTATATTAATAAATAATAATTATATTCCAGATATTTTTGTGTGTTTGTGTGGGATGTATTGTATATAAAATCTAGAAAAAATAACCAAAAAATGTAAATAGTTACAATTATCCCATATTTAGTGACTTAATTAGTTCGTAATTACTCATGTCATGTTACATTACTTCTCTTAAAGGAAAAATGCAACTTTGTATTTTTCACGTATTTATACATCAACGTCATTTTTCATCTATAATTGCCAAAATATTTATTAAATGTCTATGTAGGACAGTTGTAAATATATTTTTGAATAAAAAAGAGTTACAATTATTTCCTAAATTCTTGATTATTTTTTAAAGTTATTTAGTGATGTTAAATTAAATTACTCTTATACAGGTATCTGTAAACAAAACCAATCAAACAATGTAACGATAAAATAAAATGAAATTTTCAATTTATTATAATCCCGACGTTTATTTCTAATTTATTTTAAGCTCAACATAATCTCTGCCTAAACAATGATCAAACTTCCAAACATAATATTTTTTTTTATTAGACAAAAGAAAAATTTGTTCTGAAAAATATAGAGAATTGAGAAGCTGTTTTATACCTATGACATGCTGGATTGATATCTAATATCTGATACTTCATACCGAACTATAATTGATTTATTGTTATATAAATTGAGTTTGTGATTTTTAAACGTTGTAGTTTGGTCTAATCAGTTTATTAGTTAGAATTAAAATAGTTTAATTTTTATAGAAGTTGATAAATAGATAGGAGATTAAAATTAATCTAGCCATTTTTCAATCGACCAACAACTGGTCGATTACATAGGCAAAGTTTATTTTACTTAAAGACTAATTACCTTGAAGTAGGTACGCCATTAAACAATTAGCGTATCAGTAAATTAAATGTCGGTTCAGCTCTTTTAAATTGCATTCAATATAAGGAAGCAATTAGTTAAAGGTAGTTAAAGCACTGAAGCTCTGAATGGAAAACAAACTGTGAACAGGGAAAATTCGAATGATCACAAATTATTAAATAAATCAAAAAACATATTATTTGTATTGACTAAGCAAAAAACTGTTTAATTTTTTGGAAAGGCAGGCTCAGCGGTTATGGACTCTCAATAAAAAAAAGTGAAAACAATGCCATTTGGCGGTAAAAAACGTTCATTAGACATATGCATATCAAATTATCACATATTTAATAGAGATTTTAATAATAAGAACAAATTTTAAAATTTAATCTTTTTTAAATAAAAATTAATTTTTGGTACGGGAAGCTCCAGCGATTTGCCTTAAGGCACGATACCACACACCACTAATTTTTTTTAAATTTTGATCCGACATTGATAAAACTGAACCTTGCCGTCGATTTATTCTTTTATAGCAATTCTTCATCATTTTATTCTTGAAAATATTTGCCATCGATCACAATGGTCTGTGAGCTTTTGTGAAAAGCTATATTTTGAAACTCTAAAATGTCTTTGTCCGCTCAGAAAATCTCGGCGATTATATGGCTCTCTTATGTGACCGCGGAACGTTGGAAAACGTTGATATATAGTTATGTTTGAACATTATAATATAATACTATTAAGACCATTCCGAGTTGAATAATATGTGCTTTTCGAGCAATTTAATTGTTACTTCAATATCTGTAATTTCCTGGCATTTGCGGCGGATGTTACTCAACAAGGAATTGTAATTTCTCAAGATTATAGAAGCAGTTAGGGAAATAATGACTATCTCAGATATTTTGACTGGAATAGACATATATCTTATTTGTAGTTTATATTAAGTACTATAGAAACAAGCATTTGAATCTAGATAAGCTAATAACTCACCTAAATATTATTTTAATTGATAGTAGTAGTGATTTTTATAAATAGGACTGTATTGCACGTAAAACTTGCTGCAAAAGATATATGTATATGCTTTTTTTTAAATGGGAACTCGTAAGGAAATTTTAGACAGAACAGAACAGAAAAACAAAAAAATCATTTTCGATTTTTTTGCGATCACTGTAACGTATCCCATGGAAAATTAATAATTAAAATGATTATTTAAAAAAAACTACATTTATTGATTGGAAATTTAAGATATATATAATTATATCCTAAATAAAAGACCTCCTTTTTAACTTCCCGTAGGGTAAGTTATTGTAATGGGCCGAAAATCTAAATTGAAAATTTTTACATTTCTCGACGTTTTAAAGGTTTCTGAACATTTTGGCATACCTCAGAAAAAATGGATGTGTGTGTGTGTGTGTATGGATACAAATTTCCAGTCACGTTTTCGGGCGTACGGATCAACCAATTTGAATAGTTCAAAAAACATTCGATTTCTATTGATAGGGAGATGAGCTGATTAGTTTTTGGCAAAGGCAGGTTCAGCCGTTACGGAGATAAAGAGCAAAGAGTGCAGAAAATAGAAATCGAGTTTTTGAGAGAACGGAGCATCCGATTTGAATGATCTAAAAAACATTCAATTAGTAATGATTGAGAAAAGTGTTTATTAGTTTTTGGCAAAGGCAGAGCCAGCCATTTCAAAGATACGAATCTAAATGTGCAAAAAATGGCAGTTTTTGAGAAAACTAAGCGTCCGATTTAAATGATTCAAAGAACTTTCTGCTTGTCTTAACAAAATAATTGATTTTTGAAAGAAAAAATTGTTGTTCCAACTTTTTTTTCTTCAAAAAAAATATTTTTTGTATATCGAAAATAATTCAGATACTAATATGCTTTGAACAAATAATTTAAACTTTGCTATTCAGTTTATATATTTCTTATAAAAATTAGACACTGTTACAATATCAATAATAGTCTATTTCAAAGCATTCAGTATTCCTCGAACATTTCGTTACGATACGGGAAGTTCCAGCAATTTGCCTTAAGGCACGATGCCGTACACCCCACTAGTTTCTTTTTTTATCATGTACCGATTAGGAAGGAAAATTATTTTACACATACACAATAAATAATCAGTATTGCTCTTTTTCAATATTTCTATACTACAATATTATACCTTGTTATATTAAAGGAGGTGAAAATTTATTAAATTATAAAGTACCCAAAGAAAGCGATTAGTGGTCCAAATGATTTCCGTAAACTGTTCAGTATTTAGTACAATATTTCGCCCTATTCCGGAGTCATTCTGGTGCCGTTCCACTAACCATTATTCTACATGGCTGACAATAACTATAATATATTAGAATTTCGAACTAACTCGTAACTTTAACATATGTTAGGAACGTATCATACTATTCATGCCATCGTACATTAAACTGTAGATGCTACCTAGTGAAGATGAAACGATGGAAAGGTTAATATCCTTGAAAGGTAGTTGCCAGCAAATTGCATTCGAGTGCCAAAATTTAATATAGGGCCTCCAACTTAGGCTCATGATTGTCTGATGATCTCGAGTGATGTCGAGATAATTGTTTATTAAATCAGGTGGATAGTTATGCAACAAATTGCCTTTTGAATTCGGAGCTATTGAAATTTTTTCACATTTTACACAATATATTATGGATTTGTTCAAAAACATTTGGACAAAATTGTTGTTTCTACTTCCATCAAATGTAATCATTGACTTCGACATCATGTCATCGACTGAAATATGTTTGAGGTGGTCAACACTGCTGACAGGTAACAAACGTGTTATAATGTACGTGTTAAAGTGTGGAGCTGGTTTTGGATCAATTTATATTACAACCGACGACAGAAATTCAGAAATATGTGTTGGAGACATTTTAGCATGGATTTAATGCAATGATTATAAATTTGCTCTATATATCAAATATAAACCTCAAACGTGCACTCTGAAGATATTAAGGATCGTATTCTAAATGTTTGGATTTTGATGGATTATAATTATTTAATTATTTTATAACAAACGAGAAAGACTTTTTTTTAATTACATAAATTATACCAAAGTTTGGCATTAATTGCTTGGTAATCTTTTACTATAGTATAAGTAATAGTAATCGCAAAAAATTGAAAATGAAATTTTTTTATACCTTTACGTTTCAGAGGTTTCTGAAAAATTTGGCATACCGTGTGCGGATACAAATTTTTGTGGACGATTTTGCGAACACGGATTAACCGGTTTAAATAATTAAAAAAAATCGATTTTAACTGATAAGGAGACGTGCTGATTAGTTTTTAGCAAAGGCAGGTCTAGCCGTTTGAGAGATACGAAGCAAAAAGTACTTAAAATGGTATTTCACTTTTTGAGATAACGGAGAGTCTGATTAAATAAATCAAAAAACATTTTACTTGTATTGACGAAATGAACAATAGGTGATTTTTGTAAGGGCAGATCCAGCGTCTCCGGAGATCCAATAAAAAAGTAAAAAATAATACCATTTGGCAGTTAAAACTGAACATTAGACTAATTAGATAATACAATCGTATTATCAGATATTTTATAAAGATTATAATAATAAGTACAAATTTTGTGTACGTTTATATGGATTTGAAACTTCGTCTCCAAATCATCTATGCAGTGCGATTGCTTAAAAAAATGTTCAAAATTTCAAAAATTAATCAAAATACAAAAAAAATCAAAATATAGAAAAATCAAAATATAAAAAAAAAATTCAAAAAAGTCACTTTTTTAAAAAATTACAAAATTTCTCAAAAATTTAGTTTTTTCAAAGTTTTGCAAAGTTTTTTTAAATATTTAGTTTTTGGTAACGGGAAGTTCGAGCAATTTGCCTTCAGGCACAATGCCATGCACCACTAGTTTTTTCTACAAAATTACCTATATAAAATATAAGTGTTTATTATTAATTCATTATCATCCCACCAATAAACATGATTTCTTTAATTATAATAGTAAATGTAATTGATAAGACGCGATTAATAAGATGTATGAGAAAATATTTTGGTGATCATCAAAATGTGTGGTAATACATCTCCAAATATTAGAAACATTTTTCATACCACGCTAATATGTTTCAGGATATAACAAGCAATAAAGCCAAAAAATTACATCTGTGCTAATTGGAATACCGAACAAAATAGCACTGTACACAATGGCAGATCAAATCAATTCAATTATCGTGATGTTTCTAGTGTTGTAAAGATAAATGAAATACAAAAAAGTAGGTAATAAAATGATAAAATTTATGCAAAAATGTAAAAAAGTCATATATACATCTTATAAAAAAACAAATACCATTTACCTTATCTGCGTGGTTTACTACTAATGATAGAACCCAAGGTTCAATACCCTACTCTGTCCAGGATGTCCTGATATCAAGCAATAGTCATGTTTTCACTTCAAATATCGTAACAACAGCTCATAGAAGTTTTCGCTGTTAAAAAACAAAAAAAAAACATTTATAAAAAATTTACATTGATAAAAATTTATTAAGGTAAAACTGGACTGAAATGGACAGATAATGGATTAAAGTTTTGTTTTATGTTGTAACTTTAATGAATTAGTATCCATTATAACGATAATTACATGAATTTTTCGTAATAAGTCCTAATATTGTTTATAATAATTTTTGGTCCTAATCATAAATAGTAACTACTTAATAAAGTACATGCACAAATAAATCCTTCAACCCCCTCTTTCATCTTACTCTGGCTAAATTCTTCATATTCTATTTTCAAATCAGCGTATGAAATTAAATATGAAAATTCACCCATTTATTTTGTAATATATTTATTAATATCCATTAACCGGGTTTGCGTATGTGAAAATAATAATGAAAAAATCCCGATGTGCTCGCTGTTATTTGCTGAATATATTTAACAAAGCTGCAGTAATAATACATATTTTATGCCCGAGTAATACTTCCATATTACATTATCGTATAATCTATTATTACAGCGTTAATTAAAAAATTCTTTCAAAAATACCTATAATAAGCCCGAAATAAAATTTCTCGACATGTGCTGAAAATATAAAAATATATGTGAATTAATTAATTTAATGTATTTATGTTTACCGGAGTTTATCAAACATTAGGTATGTGGAACGAATTGCTAATGTTTATGGAATTTGGTACATGTTTTTGAAAAGTTTCAAAAAAATATCTGTGTTGATAATATATATATACAACTAAATATTAAATATTTATTGCATTTTATTACGCTCAAAGTATTTTAGTTTTAATTAATTAAGACTAAAATTCAACAAAGTCAACAAAAATCAAAGATCACCTCCATATCTCCACAAAGATGATAGAGTTTTCACAAAGTTCATAAAGTTAGATCGTAAGGTCACAACAAGAATCATTATCTCACCATGATGATCATCAATTTAGAACAAAGATGAAGAAGTTATTATAAAGGTAATCGTGAAGATTATAGAGTCTCTTGAAAGATCATAAGGTCACATTAAAGATCACAATGTAACTCATTGAGATACCGTTAACATTATTGTCATAATCTTTGAAGGTCGTAGAGTCACTTGAAAGATCGTAGAGTTACTTCAAAGATCATTGAGATACCGTAAACACTCATGAAAGTCAACAAAACATCCTCAAAAAATCATACAGTTACCAGAAAGATCATCGAGATCAACACAAAGATTGACCGAATCACCAGAAAGATCATCAAGTCAACACAAAGATCGACCGAGTCACCAGAAATATCATCAAGCCAATGCAAAAATCGACCGAGTCACCATAAAGATCATCAAGCCAATCAAGTCAAAACAAAGATCAACCCAGTCACAAGAAAGATCATAAAGTCAACACAAAGATCCTCCGAGTCACCAGAAAGATCATCAAGTCAACACAAAGACTGACTAAATCACCAGAAGCAACATCAAGTCAACACAAAGATTCACCGAGTCACCAGAAAGATCATCAGGTCCATAAAGTTCGGCAAGTTCATTTGAAACCTCAAGTCTATTAGAAGCTTCCGAATACACTCAACGTCCTTAAGTTCCTAAACATCCCCGGAGTGCCTAATAATCCTCAGATGCATGGAAGTCATAGAAGCCATCGTTAATTGAACTTAAAAAGAAAAGGTAATTTACCAACTTTGAATTATCGTATAGATTTTATTTATTAAAAATTTATTCATTAACAACACCACGAAACAAAATAATATTTAAACAGAACTAGATTCTGATATCTTCCAAAATCTTTCTTTTACTCCAAAGTTTCCTACGGATGAATCAACCGTACAATTCTAGGGAAGTTTTATGTATATTCTTCGAAATATATGTAAGTGAAATCGTATGTTACTCGGCAGCAGTCAGACAAATGAATCGATATATTTGTAGCGTAAACAAGAATATCCGAAGTTTATTTCCAGGTATACGAACCTAGAAATAGAGATGAAAGATTTATACAAATATCGATTTTGTTGCAGAAAACGGAAAAAGTTAAAGGACTTATTTTAAAGAATAGATTCTGTGCTCATGGAAGCACCAGCGCTCAGAAAATAAAGTTCAGTATTAAATCAAATTTCAACAATTATTTCATTAAAAATAGTATCAAGAAATACCTGAAAATTTTAAAATACGGATAAGTGAGCAACTCAAATTAACAATTAATATTTATTTGTATAGGTAATTAATAAAATATTTATGAATAAACAAAACAATTATAAAATTATATAGAATTTGTTAACACCAGTCTGAGATGCATAGAGGCATTTCCTTCGCTATACAAAAAAACACGTACATCCATTTTTTTAAGGTTTGCCAAAATGTTCAGAAACCTCTGGAACGTAAAGATATATAAAAATTTTCATTTCCGATTTTTTGGCGATTACTGTAACTTGCCCTACGGGAAGTTAAAAATTTGTATGTTTTAAATTGGCGGATCTATAAACGATGAAATACAAATTTATCCAGACAAGTACAACAGTCGCCTCGAAGATCACCGAAGCAACCTCACCACAAAACACTACCAGTACTGCATTAGAGAAGTTTCGGAAAAATAAACGAAAGGAAGCTTGCTTCTACAATAATCTCTGTCAACCTCAAAACCACTGTCAACGACTAGGTAATTTTGTATTTTTAAAATCTTTATTCTCACTTCTAAGGTTTTACTCATTGCACTTTCTGCAGATGGTTGTAAAATAATTGTCCTATAATAACAATATCATTTTTATCGATATTTTCTAAATATCGAAAGATGACCGTCTGTCATCCCTAACGGCGTATGCTGATGTAGTGGGATTTCGTAGTTACCATCGTTCGTCTTATTGTCGGACGAAACGCTGAACGTACGTTTTGGACATTTATTATTTTTCGCATTTCGATATAAATCTGTTCTCCTTAAAAATTGCAATTCCGACGGCCGTTTTATAAATGATAGAGCAGCATAGACTCGGATTGGATTTATGGACGCCGAAGCGAAGTTGCAATATTATAATTCCTTGCTAAAGGATGGCCGGAATAGTCAAATAAGTTCGAGACACGTTCGAATGTTACCAAATATAATGCAAAAGATGCTAACAGTAGAAAAATAGTATAAATATATATATATATATATATATATATATATATATATATATATATACCAAAAAATATTCAAATAAACATAAATATACATACCAAAATAATTACGAATATTAACATCAATATTAATAAAAATAACAATATAAATATAAGTATAAAATTCAATATTAATATCAAAACTGATGCCAATAGTAATTTCAAAATAATATTGGAATGAAAATCAATATAAACATCAAATATTAGTATAAATATCAGTATCAAAATAAATATCAATATAGATATCAATATAAATTGATTCGATTGGTTTAAGATTTTTTATGTATTTTATGTTAAGATTTATTGTTGATTAATTAGATTTTTTCACTACATGTTACATCTGTTATACTATTTGAAGACAACGTACAATTGTGTACAACATACAACGTACAATAGTGGCGCCTTGAGGAAAATTGCTGGAACTTCCCATATTATAATAAAATATTCAAAGAATATTAAATAAATCAAATAGATTATTATATTTCCTGTAATTTTCAATTCGTATTTTATATACAAAATATATAAGCCTATAAATTGTACCACGACGTTTATATATGTTTACATGAAAATTAAATTAACAAACCTTAATAGACGTAGAGTTACAATAAAAGATCTTAGCTCATAGTTATAAGAATTATATAAACTGAATTGCACAGTTAAAATTATTCATTTGAAGTATGTAAGTATATTAGCTAGAATTCAAACTAAAATCCGAAGTATTTTCAATATTCAAAAAAAATATACATTTTGCATAATTATTTTTTTCTGGAATTTTGAAATAAAAAAATCCTTCCCTAAAAACTCATTGTTTCTTCACACTGTGTCAACACAAGCAAAATGTTTTTTGAATCATTCAAATCGGGTGCTTTGTTTCTTCAAAAACTACCGTTTTTAGCGGATGTTTAGTTGTGAGTCTCCGAAACGGCTGGATCTGCCTTTGCCAAAAATTAACCACCACTTCTTCCTACAAATTTAATTTTTTGGATCATCCAAATCTGATAGTCTGTTATCTCAAAAACTTTATATCTATTTTCTGCAATCTTTGCTGCGTATCTCTGAAACCGCTGGGCCTGTCTTTATCAAAAACTAATCAGCACGTCTTCCCAACAGTAGAAATTGATTTTTTTTTTAATTATTCAAATTGGTTGATCCGTGCGCCCGAAATTGTGGATGAAAAATTGTATCCATATATACACACATACAGACATTTTTTTTTGTTTTTCTTTTTGGGACAATTACAATAACTAACCATTCGGGAATTTGAAGATATCAGTATTCGAGAAATTGTAGTGATAAAAATATATCAAATATGGACAGGTGAACCTTCAGGTTTTATCACAACAGCTCTTAGAAGTGGTAAGTTGACCGCAGTTCAAAAATAAGAAAAAATAATTATTTTGAATAATTTTATTGACCTCAATACGACTTGCATTTACTAGTTTTCAAAAAAAAAATGCTTTTTTTAATTATCAATAGCTTAAAATTTTCAGGGATTATCTTATAAACATTAAAATCATATTTGACCTTTAGTAGATTTGTCCATAAAGGATTGTTTTTTTTATTTATATAATTTCAGAGACAATCCTATGTTATTTTTATCCATGATTGTTTTTTCTTATATTCAATTTTTGTGGATTTATTTTCAAGTTTATTTTAATTTTCTCATATGTGACAGGATTATAACACTTTCGACGTGCAATCACACATTCGCGTTTCTCATCTAAATGCGTATTTTGTACACCTTCATTGATCCACAGCTTAGAGATTTATCTGCAAGGACAAGAAAGCCATTCTCTTAGGAATGAATTTGCTCTTAAGTCTACTTGCTTCTCTTCGGATTTGAGTTTTATCTCTTCTCTTTCAGCGCCAACGTCAAAGTAGAAAAACAAATGCAGAGACGCAGGAGACGCACACTCTCCCTCTTCCCTGTGTGCCTGTGCATATACAATGTTAGCAATGTGTACCTATATAAACCTACTACTGTTCAGGGATTTCGTAAATATTCATTGAATGCAAAATTAAGGATTTTTACACTACGGGTTATTTATAGATAGTTCTTTATCGTTTCAGGATTTTGATAGATTTCATCTAAGCAGCAAGCTTGCGTAGTGCATTTGTCTCACAATTTCATTTTACCATCTGCATCAATTCTATTTTGTACTCAATAATTCAAAAATCATTCAACTCGTAAAGATAAGGAGAAGTGGTAAGTAGTTTTTGGCAAAGACAAGTCTAACCGCTTCGCAGACACGAAGCCAAAAGTGCAGATTATAGAAATCAAGTTTGTGAGAAAACAGAGTATCCGATTTGAATGATCAAAAAATAATCAATTTGTGATTATGGGAAAAATATGTTATTAAAAACATTTTGCTTGTGTTGAAAGTGTGTAAAAACACTTAGTTTTTGGGGAAAGCAAACATTTCTTTTTTCAAAATTAAAAAAAAAATTATCTCAAAATTCTATTTTTTAAACGCTTTATATTCACGAAATAAATAATATTACCTTTGCAATTCAAGGACCTATTCTGCCGCATAACAGAAAAATGTTATGGCAAAGCCATGCTATTCTCCAACTTCCATACATTATGCTACTGAATCATACTGAATACTGTCAAAATGCCATATATTTGCTGTGCATTCAAGCGTAATTCACATAAACTGCAACGTCACTCGTATGTTATGAAGCTGGGTCAAAAAGACCCTGTTATCTAAGATCGTTTTTTTGACATTTGTGCGGTTTGTTGGTTAGGTTTTCTATCTGACAACCTGAAAAATATGCCTGACTGCACAAGCAAACACATGACTTATGTCAATATTTTGTATGGAAAGTTCTTCATAACATAGCCTTGCTATAACATTGGCGGCAGAAACGATACATCAGTTTATATATTTCTCAAAATATGTGATAACGTCCTTCCTTCTAACTCCGCTTGATCCAGTTCTGTTTATTTTCTTTTCATGTAAACATATATAAACGTCGTCGTCTAATTTATAAGCTCTTATATTTTGTCTATAAAATACGAATAATGAAAGTTACAGAATTTATAATAATTTATTTGAAAGCATTCAATTTTCTTCGGATTTTTTATTATGACATTTCATTATGGTAAGGGAAGCTCCAGGTATTCTCTAAAACTTATAGTTTGATTTTAATTGGATGCTATTTGAACTCCAAATCAAATATAGATCTATATTATCAAGTAAAAACAGTAGATTGTAGATATTCCTACTGCTTGATATCAATCATGTTAGTATCGAACACTAAAACCTGCAGTTGCAAGGCTTAAACTCTGACCAGAAAAATGTCTATTATGGACAAAAGAAAATTTTAAACAAAAATTAAAAATCAGGTATGAGGTGATATATTTATACAAATTATGTATGAATAAATTCATTGCATAAAAATCGATTCAAGAGTATATGAATGCTAAATAAATTAATTTAAATGTTTCATCAAATTTTTTTTATCTAATAACTAATATAAATTTTGCGGTTAATTGAACTAAAAAATGTGTTGAAAAATTATAAATAGGCGATATAAATTTATACTATTGCACAGGATGTCAAACAGAACAAACTAACCACAGCAATTAAATCAAAGCCGAAATGATTTTATTGATCGTAAATTTTATCCACGAACTTTTTGTGGTAATGAAATTAAAAATGTTATCTATTTAAAAATGGTAGTATTGGAATAAATTTACAAATCTTATTTTATATTAAATCTATTATTCCTTCTGGCTATAATAAAAGTTATATAGGACATCCTAGATTAAAAATACCTACACCGTTCTCTTAAAATACGTATTATAGGTCACAAACACTATGCCAGGAATGCTATAATCACAAGAGTTCTGAAGCAAAATGAAATAGGGCATTGTGCTCTCATTGAAAAATATAGAATTTAAAATGTAATGCTGGATTAATTTGAGTCATTCAAAAATATATATAAAATATTTATATAAAACCATAGTCAATATTAATTATAACGTAATTAATACTGTCATATATCACGCATTTTTGCATTCATATGAATTCCTAATATTCTATTACATTCAATAAATCATGAAAATGCATTTGGATCCGAAAAGCATCCGTTTCGTTTGATGTAACATTACATTATTTCATTCACAAAAAAATGTTCGTTTTTATTTTTGGTAAAAATATATTCTGACAAATTTAATTTCAACCAGATTATTATATAATACACAGTTCGAATGCAAAATGAACAATGTGTTCGATGCCTTTGTGTGACAAAACCGCCGTAGACATATATCAATGCAATACAATTTACAGCCGCGACTCTCTCTAAGGCAGAGGTTACCCACCTGGGAAAAAATCAAGCTATTATTTAATCATCATATTGATCAATGGTAAATAGCATCGTGCCTTAAGGCAAATTTCTGGTACTTTCCTTACAGCAATTAAAAAAATTCAAAAGCTTTAAATATTTTTGAAAAATCTTACCATTTTTAAAAAGTCTTAAATATTTTGTAATCTATTGATGTAGGTTCATCACAGGCCTTATATACTTTAATACATGGACTGCCAGTAGAACGCAAAAAAGTGTAAAAATATGAAAAGCGATAAGTGACGTCACCGGGTGAAAGAACTCTTCTCGCATCATGTAACCATTGTAACTGTTATGGCATTTAAGCAAACGAGAGTATTCGACAGAAGCAATAGAGAGTCTTCGACGATGCTCGGCAACGCTCGTTCATTTTTCATGTTTTGATCATTTTTAACAGTTGAAACACATGACGCATATGATATGAGGACTAGCACTTTTCGTATTATTATAAGGTCTATAGGGTTCATCCACACTGTCAAATATGTCGAGGACATTTGTTTGAACTAATATCCATAGAAATAAAAAAACGTACTGATAAATTGATGTGCATATGTCTAACGATTATTTTTGAGTATTTGACAATGCTGTTCTGAATTTTCAACATTTGAAACATATGAGGACTAATATTCTAGGTATTATTATATAAGGTCCATGAGGTTCATCCACACTATTAAAAATGTCAAGGGCATTTGTTTCAACTATACCCATAAAAATAGAAAAAAATGTACTTATCAAAATCTGTATAAAATTACTAATAAATTGATGTGCATATGTCTAATGATCATTTTTGACTACCAAACTGGCATTTTTTGTAAACTTGTTTTAATGGATACCAAAACCGCTGAACCTGCCTTTCCAAAAATTCTATCAATTCTTCATTTTGTCAATACGAGTAAAATGTTTTCTGAATCATTCAAATCGGGCACTCCGTTCTCTCAGAAACCTTAAAGTTTGTCACCTTTTGCCCCGTATATTCGAAATTACTAGATATGCTTTTCCAGAAACTAAAATCAATAAAAATCGAATGTTTTTTTAATTATTCAAATTGGTTGATCAGATTCTGGTAAGCGTGGACAAGAAATTGTATCCGCACATACATATGTACACAAATACATACACCCAGTTTTTCTAAGGTATGTCAAAATTTTCAGACCTCTGAAACGTATAGATGCACAAAAAATATTTTTCAATTTTTTGCGATTATTGTAACTTACTCTATGGAAAATTAATAATTATAATTTCCTCATCATCTTCTGAATATGAAATAAGTACAAAAATAGACAGGTAAAAATTAAAATATAAAATTGAATAAATCGATTATTTAAAGATATCGGGAAGTTAATGCAACTTGTCCTGGGGCCAATTGCCGCTTACAACTAGTTTGATTAGAATTCAACATAGATTATTATATCTATCTATATTATATCTATCTATATATTATATATATTATTTGATAATTATTGATTTGATTAGTTTGGACTTGCTGAATTGAAACTAACCGCCCAATAATTTAGAATATTGTGTAAGTTATAAAAGTGTGCTAATTAGGTAATCATTAATTTACGATAGCATTAGTTATAATAATAATTTAATAAATTGAAAATGAAAATTTTTGGACTTTTTATGTAACCTTAAAAAACCTTAAAAATTTTAGATGCGAGTGCGTGCTTTGTGGGTAGTAGTATTATCTTTGTAATCATGGGCGCAAATACAATGTTTTGTCGACGATTTTATGTAGACAGGTAAATATATGGACAGGTAGATAAGACATCAGGTGAATAAGTGAACATGTAGAAAGTACTGAGTTAAATCTATTCGAATGGTATATATAGCCAATTTTAATATTTTTTAAAACCCCGCGATAATATTTAAAGGTTGTCAACCTCTGCCCAGAACCAAGCCAAAGCGTACAATAAATCGTAGCGTACTTTTTGTCACAATGCCTGCGTAACATCAATATGATTTTAATACTACACAGGTATCCATGCGTTACCCGAGCGCGCGAACACGAACAGATATTTTCGATTTTTTTTTTTTTTTGTTCTGGGAATTAGTTGAACATAACATTAATTAACTTTAAAGATAATGGTATAATTCAAACATAAAATTGTATATGAACAAGAGTGCACAACTAAGTACTCCATCATTATGATGGTAACACCTTATTAAACTATTAAATTTTCTACTACCCCTTAGTCTGGCATCTTTTTCAATGTTCCAGCCTCCATTATCTATTGGCAATTCTTTTAAAAAATTCCTGGCAATCAATATCAATATTTGTCGATAGGTTTTTGCCTCCCATGACATATTGAATGGAGCGTGTGCCGCGAGACAACGTGTTCCGCGCTCGTATCGCATCTTATAGAAAAACGAACTAAACATTCGTAGAATAGAATGCTGCCTCAGATGGGGTCCAGGTAGGCGGCAGGCTGGAAAAATTCAGAAGCCACAAGATATGGCCTGGAACAGGGATGGCGAAACTAACGAAAACTCGAGCCAGATGTGATGGAATGATAATAACTGGTAGCCTGCCCTAAAGGCACTTCTATGATAAAAGAGCATCACAAATCAATGACTCCTTTTTCCTACCTTGTTTACCCATTACCAATCTTCACGTTTTATTAAATTTTATGCATTTTCTTTCAAAACTTCTGTTTCTATGCTTTCTGGTCTTGTGCATCTGCTTTCAGTGGCAGTATCGTCTGCAATTATCTTCATTCTTCTTCTGCCCAATAATTTTAGTCCTATTCTACTTTCGATAAAGTTGTGTTGAGGTACTTTTTTGCATAATGGGTTGGCGGAACCAGGTCCTTCCTTTTTGAGGATCGTGCTCTGTAGAGATATTTCCTAGCTCACTTTTCTTAGCACTTCTTCATTGTAAATCTTGCCTGTACACTTTATCTTCCCCTTGCGTCTCCAGCACTACATCTCAAAACTTTCCTCCATGTCCAGAGAATCCATGTCTCTGATCCCTACAGATGCTCCGATTAGCCTCTTCTGTAAGTCTACAGTTATTTTGCTCGTCAGCTCATCAGAGCTAGATATAAAGAAAAAGCAACTTTGATAATGTATTTCATTTTTACCTTCCCGAAGGAAAAGTTAGTTTTTATCAAAAAATCCAATTTGTTAACTCTATGCTTTCTCGACGTGTCAAGCCCTTCTGAATCGATTGAGACAAAATTTGAAAAAAGTATGTCTGTGTATGTGATCAGATTTTTCATGGTAAATCGAAGTTTTCTCAAAAACGGCTGAACCAATTTAAAAATTTAAAAGCCATTTGATGTATTTTGATGAGGATCATCATCTCACAGTTTCATGCGACGATTAGACAAACCGTTTTTCAGTAGTTAAGAGAAAAGTGAAAAGTTTTCATACACGTGTAAGCCAAAAATTCTGACTCGATTTTAAAAATTCAAAAACTATTCGAAAGATATTATTTGGGAATTGTGCATTTTTTGGAATCAGCAGAAAAATAAGTCCACAAGTACTAGTCTTTCTCTAGTTGTGTAAAAAATGTTACCATTAATTTAAGTCATTCAATTTTAAACGTATACGTGCCGTTGGAAATTGTATCTATTTTCATATCTATAACGCAATTTTAGTTGAATAAGTCAATTATTATACATTTCGAGAAGTTCATGCAACTTGCCTTAAGGCAGAATATCAGCTAATTATTTGATTTATTACCCTGAAAATGTTGATTTATATATCTCAATATAAAAATGACTATAAAATGATTTTATGTACCTAAATTAATTTCAAAAATGGAAACCTGGATGAGTAAGCTTCAAACCGGAGAGATTACTACCAAATTTGCAATTTGCAGTCCCAAATTCTTCTATATAGAAAGTCTATATTCGTCTCTAGTTCTTGTATTTCGACATCCCTGTTTTATATGATAAAAGAGTTGGGATGAGCTGAATTGGAAATATTTGGTGTTATGAGATAACGTGTGCAGCATATATTAGAAGAACAACACGAAGCAATGTATAGATCGCTTTCTACTCATGTTTAGTGGACTATAATTCTTTATCTTATTAATTTTGGGATTACTTTGTACATTCGAGACACATTTATTTGTTATATACCTATTTCGTAACCAATTCGAGGAAAAATTATCCGATAAATGATAGTCCGTACTCCAACCAATGTTTCTTGGTTCTTCTTTTTAGGTAAATACTTATTTATAAAATATATAAATTTTATAAGTATAATCAAGTTTTCATAGATTTTATTAATAGCATCTTTCCACAATAACCAATTTCATACAAATGAACCGACTTTATAATTTCATACAATGTTCATTTTAATCACACAATATATATGAATAAAATTATATTTACATATTGCATTACCGTGATATCATGGGAAATGATTTATCAATTCAGTGTAACGCATTGACAAAATACAACAAGATTATTTGCCAAAACTAAATTAACTAATTTGTTATTAAAATATTTTTGTGTTTTCGGGGATAATTGAAAAGCAAATTGGCTTTGACAATACTGCAACTCTGTATGGGTGGAGCAGAAAGGTAATTATCATTTATATTGCTATTAACCTGATAATGATCGAATATAAATTGAAAAATTATAATTGATAGATAATAATGTTTAAATGGGAAAATATATATTAATTAGGGATGGAATATATGGGTAATATTTACTAATTTTGATTAAATTTGTAATAAAATAACAGCAAAGAGCCAATCCTTATTCTTGAAATTTTTAACTAATAATTTTAAAGTTTCACTCGGAGAGAGAAAATATTTGTTTAGAGTTAATTTTATAAGTTTCTTATTGATTTTAAAAAATTCTCCTGTTGTGTACTGGTACTTAAATAAGTACATAAATATTCCATAAACTAAATTTCATATAAAGTTTTTATTGATGAACAGACAGAGAACAAAAATAAGTTTCTGTACTGGCTCCAAGGGAAAATGAATATTGAAATTGAGAAAACCAATTTATATAAACAGGGTTAATTGTTTTTCATGGTCAATTGCTTACTGGAGTAACTACCAGAATTTGTTTTTTTATTTTTTTTTTCTATTTGAAATCTATTTCAATTTATGATTATTTATTTTTTTATTTTTACATTTTCTTTTTCCTTATTTCTTTCTGTGATTATTTTTTATGTGTAGTTTAGTTATAACTTATAGATTTCTGTCAATAACTCTGATTGTTGCATAATATGAAATGAATGAAAAAAATAAAATATAGAGGGCGTCCCAGAATTCAGCGTCAAAATAAAATTATAAAAAAAAATCACTCAAAAAATAACAGGGTGCCAAGTCGAGCAATTTTGTAAATTTTAAATTCACAGTTTAACAATTAATTTTAATTCTAGAAAACTTAGGGCAATTGTGCCATTATTTTTGACCGTGGTCCTAGAAATGTTATTTACAGTTACGATTACAAAATTTAGAATAAAAAGAATAAAAATTATTTTCAATAACCGAAATATGCACACAGTTTTTCCAAAGCACTAGGTGAGTTTGAATAGGTATTCAATGGGCAACCCATTGTTTGACCTAATTGTATTTGATATAAATTTTATTAGACTTTTGCTAAAAGTGATGATGAATTAGTACCATAAGAGGGTATTCTAGTAAAAAACTCTTGCCACTTAATTTTTTCAACAAATTCGTTTCATAAATACTCCACTGATATTATCAGACTTCACATCTTATGTATAAAAAATAATTATATTTCGTTTATTTTTTATCTCAAAAAATTTCGGTTTCTTTTCGATAATTGTATTTTGGAAACAGCCCTCCTTGTAACAGCTTAGCACCCCTATAAGAGGGCGCGCCCCACAGGTTGGAAACCGCAACTATTCTAAAATATGAGTACGAGATGTTTTTTTTAATTTAAACTATTTTTGACAATACAGCAATTTGACCATAATAATCCATTTCTGTTTTCTTCCATTTGCGAAACCTTAAACACGTTTTTCTCAAAACTTTCTTTTTCCATATGATGCCCACGATTTCTCGAGTTCTACTAGACAGATTTACTTGAAATTTTCAGAAAATCTTTGTAGACTTTTCTCCAGCATATATTAGCTTCATCCCAATATTTCAATGCTCACTATTTTTAAAAAATTCAAGAAACTCAAAAAAGAGGCACGAAAATGGACATTTTTTTAAACAGTCGCCATTTTGCTGTTTTTTTTTAACTTAATACTAGTATATGCCATTGCAACAAAATTCCAAATTAAAAAACTGTTTTTTTTGTACTGCTAGAAGGGTTAGAATCGTAGACAGGGTCATGTGCCAATTTTGTGACCCCCCACTTCAAGTACTGCAAATTTTTCTAAATACACAAATATTGCTTAAAAAAAATGAAAATAAAAAGATAATAGTATACAAATTTATTAGATTGATGCCTCTTTACTAGAATATCCATAAAAATGGATATCACTGCTCCTTGATATCAGGTTGTTCGAAACGAAGATTTGAATCCTGGATTCGTGATCGCGAAGGAAAATAAATGAGCAAGATAGCAAGTGGTAACGAGAGCAAAAAAAATCTCGTGAAATGTTTGAAAATGTGCTTATTGTTATTGCAAGGAAACAACCGGGGCACTAGGAATGTAAAAGGTTACAACATAGTACCTCTATACACCTACCTCGGTAACACATATAAAATGTAACGGCAAGGAAGGAAAGTGCACTTCCATATCCTGTAATCTTTTGATCCCTTTCCAATGTTCAATACAGTTTCTATTTCCGAAGTACATTACAATTGTATATTTAAAACGACTTTTCGAACTTTTTGCTATTTTCTTTCCAGCTACTAAACGTCACAAATTTTTTGTCTTAGTCGAAACCCTTTTGAATAAATAATGATTGACCCGATTTGAGAACGTGAAGTTCAATGAAAGCTTCGAGTTTCAGACAAAATTTAGTTGAGATGATAACGAGTAAAAAAGTCTGTATAACTGGAGGATTGATTTAACTTAAGCAGCACTAATATCTACATAACTAGATCCTTGTAATAGACAATTTATAATGGCTTTTATCAATAACTATTTTTGAATGATGCATTGAAAGATCACTAGCTGGTTTAGCTTGCAATATTATAAAAAGCTCAGGCAACAGTATTTAATAAAATGTACATATATTTTACATTTATACATATTACTAAAGCTATTAGTAAAATTAATTAACAACACATCCAATAGAAATCAAAATTCTGATTTTTGTTCGAAGGAAAATAAGAAAATGAGTCGAAATTAAAAGTTGCTTTAAGAAGTTTTCTTCGTGATTATTTTAGAATAGAAGATCGAACCAGCTTATAAAAAAAGAATGCGCGAAGATTCACACGCGATTGAAGTAAAACTTATTTGCTACTGTACAAGATGGCATTTAAGTAAAAATAAATACATCGTATAACAATTTTGAATAATGTTTATTAGTAATATGGTAACACTCGTGATGCACACATTTATCAGTGTCAGCCATTATACACATTTATATAATGATAAATTAAAAATTATATATTTTTAATAGCAGTAAAAATATGTATAATATTTAAAAACAATAATGTAATTAAAGTCTACTTCAAATATGACATGATCGGTTTGTCATTGTAATTAGCATTTGGAAACGAACCATCATTAGAAAAATGAAGTAATTGCTGATTAATAACTTCTATAATATTAGTTCACACAGTAGATGATGACGCCAAACAAATATTGGTTTTGCAATTTCATAATTGTATTTGAAGAACTTCATGCAATTAAAATTAAATACATTTATTGACTGATGGTATTTTTTTATTCTTTCGCTGGCGATATTATCTCATTCTTTGAACAGTTGTAATATCTGTTTTGCTTAAAAAATATTTTCCATTTCAATAACTTTAAAGGTTTATAGAAACTACGAATAATATAGAAATTATTTCAATTTACACCCTAGTCGCGCCTAAAAAAGTTTTACTTAAAAAATGCAGTAAATATGGTATTTGTTGTGTATGTTACGTTTGTTTTTGTAAATGCAGTCAACATCGATCGATCGAAAGGGCTTCATTATTATCTTGAATGTCACTCAGTATTTCTGGTATGTTATTTCTCCTTCAAGAATTCAAAATATTCCATTTGAATTTGTTCTTTTGAATTATATATTGTTCTGTTATTCACATTATATATATATATATATATATATATATATATATATATATATATATATATGATTTAGTAGTTAATTTTGATGTTGAAATATGTGGGTCAATCTTGAGGGCAATACATCGAACAAAGAAAAGGCAAAGATTTATAAAATAATCTTTAGTTCCAAACGTTTCGACATTCAATTTAATGTCATCATCAGTGGATCTAAAAACAGTATAAAAATTAATATAACTATTAATATATATTAATATAACCATTAATATGTGGATTGGTATAGAAACTATAGATATAAGAGAAAATTTAACAGAACAGCAACACTTAACAATAAACAGAATATAAAAGATAAAAAAATTAATATAAACTAGATACTAAATAGATAAAAAAGAAAAAAGAATATATATATATATATATATATACATACACATATACATTTACTATACTTTTTACGAATCAGAGCAACTTCGATTTTTAGCCGAAAAATCTTCCTATATATATCTTGCTATAAAATAAAAACTAGCAGACGGAGGGGTCTAAAAATTCAGTGGCGATTTATTAAAGTCATAATATAAGTACTTTTTGAATATAGGTCGAATTAGAGCAACTTCGATTTTTAGCCGAAAAATCTTCAATGGTCCCCCATTGCGAGAATTGTCGATTTTGTAAGATTGCTATAAAATAAAAACTAGCAGTCGGAGGGTCTAAAAATTCAGTGGCGATTTATTAAAGTCATATATAAGTACTTTTTGAATATAAGTCGAATTAGAGCAACTTCGATTTTTAGCCGAAAAACTTCCAATGGTCCCCCATTGCGAGAATTGTCGATTTTGTAAGATTGCTATAAAATAAAAACTAGCAGTCGGAGAGGTCTAAAATATCAGTGGCGATTTATTAAAGTCATAATATAAGTACTTTTTGAATATAAGTCGAATTAGAGCAACTTCGATTTTTAGCCGAAAAATCTTCCAATGGTCCCCCATTGCGAGAATTGTCGATTTTGTAAGATTGCTATAAAATAAAAACTAGCAGTCGGAGAGGTCTAAAAATTCAGTGGCGATTTATTAAAGTCATAATATAAGTACTTTTTGAATATAAGTCGAATTAGAGCAACTTCGATTTTTAGCCGAAAAATCTTCCAATGGTCCCCATTGCGAGAAATTGTCGATTTTGTAAGATTGCTATAAAATAAAAACTAGCAGTCGGAGAGGTTTAAAAATTCAGTGGCGATTTTAAAGTCATATATAAGTACTTTTTGAAATATAAGTCGAATTAGAGCAACTTCGATTTTTAGCCGAAAAATCTTCCAATGGTCCCCCATTGCGAGAATTGTCGATTTTGTAAGATTGCTATAAAATAAAAACTAGCAGTCGGAGAGTCTAAAAATTCAGTGGCGATTTATTAAAGTCATAATATAAGTACTTTTTGAATATAAGTCGAATTAGAGCAACTTCGATTTTTAGCCGAAAAATCTTCCAATGGTCCCCCATTGCGAGAAATTGTCGATTTTGTAAGATTGCTATAAAATAAAAACTAGCAGTCGGAGAGGTCTAAAAATTCAGTGGCGATTTATTAAAGTCATAATTAAAATTTTTAAGTTAAACTTTTTGAATATAAGTCGATTAGAGCAACTTCGATTTTTAGCCGAAATCTTCCAATGGTCCCCCATTGCGAGAATTGTCGATTTTGTAAGATTGCTATAAAATAAAAACTAGCAGTCGGAGAGGTCTAAAATCAGTGGCGATTTATTAAAGTCATAATATAAGTACTTTTTGAATATAAGTCGAATTAGAGCAACTTCGATTTTTAGCCGAAAATCCAATGGTCCCCCATTGCGAGAATTGTCGATTTTGTAGATTGCTATAAAATAAAAACTAGCAGTGTCGGAGGGGTCTAAAAATTCAGTGGCGATTTATTAAAGTCATAATATAAGTACTTTTTGAATA
>NW_020539725.1:53770012-53811409 GCF_003426905.1 Ctenocephalides felis | reverse complement strand
TATTATGTTTTATAGTCAATAATAAAATCGTTTATATCTAATGATGTAATATAATATTACCAGTTAGTGTAAATATGAAAATGTATTACAAGCTAAATGAAAATTAATTACAAGATAAAAATTGTTGCGTAATAATAAATTAATAAAGTTGGTTCGCAGAGTTCCAGAATTTGCCTTAAGCCACGATGCCATGCACTACTGTTTTTTTTTCAATTCTATTTATTTTACTTCATATCAAAATTAATCCTTACAAATCTATGAAGTAACTTTCGTTTCTCCCAAGGTATTTCATATACCATAAACCATTTTCAGTTATCTAGTCATAGCCCACAGTCAGTTTGAAACCCTGACATTTAGCTGCGAATCATTTGTTGAATCCCCATCTCCGGCTGACGTGTCGTTCAACATAAGAATAGGTTTGGAAAATCCTTCATAATATCATTTTCCTCACACATTTCCATCCTTTACAGCCTAGATATTTCTTGTAATAAATTTTAACCTCTAACGGCTTGGAAAACTTCAAAGGGCAAACATGGGAAGGTTTGATATCAATTCGCGCTTATACTATAGTCAATGAAATACTTTTGGAGATATTTGGTGAAATAGATTATTTTTGGAATGAATTTCTACAATTTGTAATCGGTGATATAAAAAGAAGCAGAACTTGTGGTTCGTGAAATAGTTGTTTTATCAATTAGATATTTTTGTCCAGCTTTGATTAAATATTCACATATTTGGTAATATTTATGCATGTCACGACTTTTAGATTAAACTAGTGGTGTATGGCATCGTACCTTAGGCAAATTGCTGGAATTCTGTATCAGAATTAAATATTCGAGCAAAAAAAATAATAATCAATAAATATTGATCAATACTTGATAACAATTGTTTTAAATAATTTCAAAAACATACACAAATAAATACTGAATTATAAATTTAAATTTCATGTTTAAAGTATAAATTTTGTATACTATTGAAATTTTGAAAAAAAATCTTATTTGTTTGAACGTGAGGTTTAAAGAATAAAAAATCTTGGTACGGACCCAAAAAAATTTTAACATTTGTACACATGTTTAAAATCTCAATGAAAATCACATATTTTATTTGATGTGAATATGTCTAATGATCATTTTAGACCGCTAAATATCATTTTTATTACATTTTCTTCTGTATCTCCGAAACCGCTAGAATTGCCTCTTTAAAATTTAATCAATTCTTTATTTAGTCAAAACAAGTAACATCATTCAAATCGGCGCTCCGTTCTCTTAAAAACTCGATTTGTATTTTCTGCACTCTTTGCTCCGTATCTCCAAAACGGCAGAAACTACCTTTTCCAAAAACTAATCACCACATCTCCCAATCAATAGAAATTGAATCATTCAAATCAGTTGATCCGAGTGCCCGAAAACGTTGACGAAAAATTGTATCTAAACATACATACATACACACACGCATACATACATTTTTTCAAGGTATGCCAAAATGTTCAAAAACCCTTGAAACGTGAAGAAATGCAAAAATTTTCAATTTCGATTTTTGGACGATTACAATATAGCTACGGGAAGTTAATAAGTTGTTTGTTAATCTTGTAGATTGTTATAATTATGCAACTTGTTTGATTGCTGATTTAATACCGATGCTACTTAAATCAGTATTGAGATATTACTAATTTACAAAGTTTTATTAATTTTATAAAATTTTCTAATTGGTTTATTTTTGGGTGCAAGCGACTTCCCATTACATTCTTGTCCCATCAGACATTGACCTGTGATTTAGTTTGGTCGAGTTCAAGGAATATAATTTTTTAGAAAGACAGATTAATGATTGACTCCTAGTTTAATTCAAATTTGCTCCAGATTAATTTAAAGACTCCTAGAAATGTGACAGAAATAACTCAAGCTTTATATGTGACAGAAATAATTTGTATGTCCTTTTGTATACTCCACACTAGAGTTTGTCGGTTTTCAAAAACTGGTTTTTAGAAAAAAAAAATTGGAATTCGAAAATCAGTCTTTTTAGTAGAAAATCCCAATTATCACAATGTTTAAATAATACAAAATATTGGAAATTGCAAATGTAGCCAAATATACTAGATTGATAAGAACCATGTTGTAAATTTAGAGTCGTGCTTGGTTTTTTGGAAAAATATTATTCTATCGTAATATATTAAAAAAGAATATAAAAATATAAGAAAGAGACTATTTAATGACAGGATGCTCAGGGTTATGTTTTATTATTACCAGGGTTGAGCCTTAGGCGTCAACAAATTTTATTCTATTCATCAGTAAAAGTTGTGAATCTATTCACACACTTTACATGATTTTTCTTGATATAAAACAGTTTTAACTCCAAGCACAACGCTATTTTACATACGATGTAAAAAGTAGTATTTCGCACGGAATTCCAGGAAATTCGGTTTATTTAAAAATATATATCATTTTTCATAGTACATTCCCATAAACAATGTAAAAAGTGTATCAAAAGGGAGAAAGCAACCTGTTGTTATGTGTCCTTACATCTACCAGTCCCGCGCCGGCTGCGAACGTCACAAGCGAAGAATATAGTTACGGGATCCATCCCGCTGACATAGCTTATATCTACCCACAAGATCCTCCTTGCTGATAAAGCATATTTTTAACTATATAAGTAGCAAGATCTCTACATTCGACGAGGATAATCTTTGCCAGTACTTACACCAGTTCAGTTATATAATTATAATTCATTATATCATTATATTGTAAAATTCAGTTATTTTATATATTTTATTGTAATTTTAAGAAATAAAGTTTTTTTTATTTTATTCTCGAATAACGAGTATAAAATTGGCGCAGTCGGTAGGATCAATTCAGGATCATCTATCGCAGATATCCGTTGATCTCAATCATTTAGAATTAAGAACCAATAATTAGTAAAAGTGATAGAAAAACCAATAGGATTGAATTCGGGAAGGCCTATCGCAGGATTTCCAATCAATTCAGGTGATTGTAATTCATAGTGTGCAAAAGTGCAAGTGAAAAAAATATATTGTGTGAAAAGGTGCGAAGAGGAAATTCGCCGAAACATCTGGAACTGGTGAGTGAAAAATTGTAATTGATAGTAAAATTGCCATCCTCCCTTATACTTCAATCGCTGGAGATAAGAAAGCAATTTTTACAGTTTAAATTTTCTTAATTAATTAATTGATTAAATAATATATATACAAGTTTATTTTATTTTTGCATTCCATTGAAACTTAATTCCACGTACGCGAATTAGTTTATGGAAAGTGGTATTGATTTTATAGAGAACTTAGCAAACTCATTAGCAAATATGTCCCTTCAAAACATTCCCAAATTTGATCATATATTGATCGACACTATTCCAAAATTTGGCGGTAACCCCGCAGAACTAAATTCATTTATTTCAAGAGTTAGGGAAATCAAGAATAGATATCATGACAGTAGTAATCCGACATGTATACAAAACGAAATTATTAGGAGCGCAGTTTTTTCGAAACTATATGACAATGCTAAATATGCTATAGAAATTGCCAATGCTAGAGAAATAGATGATATAGTTAGGGTACTAATATCAAAATTTTCAGACCGTAGAGATGATATATCTTTAACTTTTGATCTCCATCATATGAGACAATTACCAAATGAAACCGTTTATCAGTTCTATGAAAGATTTCAAAATTTGATTACAATTTATAATAATTATATATACTTACACCTTACAAACAAAGAAATCATCCTAGATAGATGCAACAACTTCCAAAAAAGTGCCTTGGCCGTATTCATAGCACACGTTAAACAGCCATACAGTTCACTTCTCAGAAATCGTAACGTTTCGTCATTAGAAGAAGCTTTAAGGATTATAGAAAAGGACGACTATGTTAGTAGTGTTAGAGATGACTCAGACCACTTTAGATACAATAGTAAAAGAAATAGTAAACCACAAAGTTATCAGAAAAACGTCTCCAATTTTGCACTTCCTAGAAATTCAAATACGGCAATTCCAAATTATAAGAGACAACATCATTTCCAACCACATTTTTATAATCCACAAATGTCCCAACCAAATAATTTCCAAACAAATAACTTCCAACCAAATAGCTTCCAATCAAATAACTTTCAAACAAACCAAATGACTCAACAACCATTAAGACCTAACCAACAAAATTCCCCATTTCCAAATCAAACGAACAATACAACAAAAGGTTCTGACTGGACACCTATGAGTGGTGTATCAACTATTAATTCCGCAAATAACAAACAACGACATAACAGACTCTACAATTTAGAAAACATTGATTTAGAACAAGATTCATACTCTGACGAACCACATGTGGATTTTCAAACGGACGAACAACGACAAAATCAAACATAGTTGAATTTCACAGTTTTCAAAATTATTCTCTTCCTTATATTCAAATAAGAAATCCAGACCTAAAATTTAATTGATTCAGGCTCAACGAAATCATTTATTTGCCCAGAGATTGCTAATAGATATTTCAAAAGTTCCATTTATTTTGACCCCTGTACAATAAAAACAGCTCTATCAACGCACACAGAAAATTTTGCATGCAACATCCCAAGCTTCAGTGAATTCCAAAATAATGAAAATCTTTCATTCCATCTATTTAAGTTTCACGAAACCTTCAATGGGTTGTTAGGAATTGATAACCTTAAAAAATTGAAGGCGCTCATTGATTTTAATAATGAATTGCTAGTATTACCTAATACTAATTTAAATTACATTATTTGAAAAGTCCAAAAAAAATACTTTTTAGTCAACAGATACCAGAAAGATGCATTCAAAAATGTAAAGTCCCAGTTAACATTAAAGAAGGTGAAATTTAATCACAGAGCAAAATTTTCCAAATTGTTTCATTCCGATACTGTAACATTAGCAAAAAACAATGAAGCCATAGTTGAAATTCATAACCTAACAGAAAATGAAATTAACTTAACATGACTAAACCTTTAGAAACAGAATCTTATAATTTTTCCACAAACAAACCTGATTCACATGTAGATTTCCCACATACTGAAAATTTAATACAGACAACTACACAAATTTTGAAGAGAAAAATGCCACTATACCTGTCCACACCAAATTTATAGATACCCAAACATTTACCGTCAAAAAGTAAAGTACAAGTCAGATCGAATAGTGCCTAAATGTAATACATTATTTTCACCGAATGTTGTTTCTCCAAACAAATCGCATAATATGATTTCAAATTTCAGAAATTATAAATATAGAAAAAAATGATTCATCGAATTTTCACCGGTAGGAATAAATTGATGACTCTCGAATCACGCCTAAGGTTTCACGATACAAAAATATTGACAAATTTTAGTTAATTTTAATTGTATTTCAAATAAATTTAAAAATATTATATTTTATTATATTACGTTAATTAATAGAAATAAATTAAATAATTTTCAATACTGCGTAATGAATTAGATAACGAAGTCAATGAATATGATTACGTTGCTATTCATCCATTTCATTTATTATTACATTTTGATATTATATTTTGAATCTTAAATATTCAATATTGTTATGAAACATAATTTATTATGATAATGGAGTTATTAAGAATGCTTTTCAATTTTGAACTCAAATTTAAGCTACGAAAATATTAATATCATTTTAACATAAATTTGATTAATTATATTTTTATCATATATAAATATCAATTGAATGTTTTATTATCGCAAATTGAGAGAAATTGGTATCAATGCATATGGTATCCAATTAACTCAAACAAAATGTTTAACTAATAAAATAGAGTAGGTAATAGCAATACTATAATATAGAGAATAATAAAATAATATTAATAAATAAAGAATATCAAATGAATTAAAATATTTTAAAGAATATACCACTAGTAATAAGTCTTTTGCGTTGTATGTCAACGATAGCGAATATATTGCTGACATTACAAACATTTTAACTTCTACTTTCACTTATTCAGCATTTAAATTAGTTATATGTAATGATTTTAAAGAAGATATTATTGATGTAAATAAACAAAAATTAATAGTAAAAACAATTCACGAAGATTGTTCTAACCATCGAGGAATTAACGAGAACGAATCACGTATTAGACAAAAATATTATTGGCCAACAATTCGTAATGATATTACTACTTATATTAATAATTGTACATTATGTTCTACTGAAAAATACGACAGAAATCCACCAAAACAAAAATTTTCTATTTCCCCTACAGCTTCGAAACCATTTCAAATTTTACATTTAGACATTCTTACAATTAGTAAACAAAAACTTGTCACAATCATTGATACATTTTCTAAATATGCGCAAGCATATCCTATTGCTTCTAATATAACGCAAAATATGGTTAGAATTCTAATGTTATTTATTTCTCATTTTGGTGTTCCTGATACTTTAATTATGGACAATGGTCCTGATCTAAAATCTTCAGCCTTACAAGAATATTTGAAAATGCATAAAATTAATATCCACTACATAACTCCTTACATCCAAATTCAAATGGACCTATTGAACGATTTCATTCTACTATTCTAGAACATATACGTGTTCTCAAACGCGAAAATAATAATCTTAGCATTCTTGACATTATCCCTTATGCTATTAATGGTTATAATAGTTCTATACATTCAGTGACAAAATTAAAACCATTTGACATTATTTCAGGTCATCTCTCTACGAGATCTCCTTTTGACATAGACATAGAAACAGAAATTCTTACAAATTATTTAGAAGACCACAAACAACGAACAAAGTTAATGTATGAGAAAATTTTTGAAAAGAATTATAGCAACAAAGACAAAACAATATCGAAACATAACGAAACAAGACATGATCCTTTGCAATACGACGAAAACACACGTGCATATTTAAAATCAAACCCGCGAGACAAAACCGCTTCACGTTACAAACAGATACAAGTACAGAAAGATCTAGGAAATACAATTCTTACTGACAAGAATATTACGATACACAAACAAGAACTCAAACGTCCAAAAACTAATACTCAGCAAATCCCACGTGAACAAGATGTTGTTGTTTCAACTAATGATATTACACCTAGTACTAGCAGCAAACAGTGATCAAATTTTTCTTCAAGAATTAAATACAACTGGAATTTTACCTTTTGAATTAGGAAATGCAAAGTTAATCGAAAAATATCATATTTTTATTCATTATGTTAATACAGATTTGATTAAACAACAGATTACTAATTTGGTTACAGATTTTGATACACTTTTATCTATTTTAAATAATAACATAACGATTATTTGAGAAGATTAGATTCATACATTTCTTTGACAAATACTATGATTAATGTTATTAAAGATAAATATAATATTATTAGACCGGTTAGAAGAATTAAAAGAGGACTTATTAACGGACTAGGTAGCATAATTAAGGAAATTACAGGGAATTTAGATGCACAAGATGCCAAAAAGTACGATGACGCTATACGTATATTAGAAACTAACGATGAAATTTATGCAAAAACATTGAATAAACAAATGACATTAAATAATAGGTTAATTGAATATTTTAATGAAACAATTATTAATATTAGAGAAAATGATGTAATATTAAATAAGAAATTGAATGATATCAATGATTATCTAAAATTCGGTAGTTTTAGTCATAATGAATATTTTATAGCTAAAGATAGTTTAGAACAAATTAATTATAGTTTAGTTATTTTAGCAAATATTTTAAACGATTTAGAAATATCATTAGATTTAGCTAAGATGAATTTAGTTCACAACTCAGTAATTAAATTAGATGATTTGAATTTTATGATTAATACTGTAAAGAATTTATACAATGTAGAATCATTACCATTTCCCATAGACGATAGTAATCTTCACAAATATTACAATTTATTAAAATTCAATATTATTATACAGATGGAAAAAATTGTTTTTCTTATCAAATTTCCTATCACTTTACCCGAAACCTATAAACATTATAAATTGTTCCAATTCCAAATACCGAAAATAGAGTCATTATTCCACCTAAAACCTTTCCTTACAATTGGCAATAATAACTATCAATTTGACGATGCAAATTGCAGAGCAGTTTCAAAAATATATTTCTGCAATATTAAACATATCCTATCAAACGACGAAGAATGCATAATAAAATTATTACAACTAGATAACACTCACATCAAAACATGCAATGAAATTCAAGTCAACATTTCACACAATATTATAGAAAAATAAATGATGCACACTATATTCTTTTACTAAGCACACAATCAAGAATCGATATGTTTGCAATCATCAAGAAGAAACAAAATTTATTAAAGGAATTTTTTTTGAAACTACCCTCATCAATGCAAATTCAGTATCGACAATAAAACTTACTATAATATGGAATCTTCAATAGAAGGAAAAGCAATAATTTTACCAAGATTTAATTTAAACTACAACATTTCAAAATCATCCGAACCAATTGCAATCAAGTCAATTCAAGTAAATGAGCTATCTAAAATTAAAGAAGATCAAGAACAAATTAATAAACTCTATGCAAGGAAGACTGGAATTAACAACAACAGCATCGTGTCAATTATCATGTATATAATACTTATAACTATTATTATTTATATTCTGTTCAAGTATTGCAGACAAAGATACAACAAAAAGAAATTACAAATTACTCCAGAAGTAGAGACACCCCAAGAACAAGAGAGCCACAACCAACCACAACCACCAACCTGCACCCCGAGGTTTTTCATCTAGGGCCGGAGGAGTTACGGGATCCATCCCGCTGACATAGCTTATACCTAGCCACAAGATCCTCCTTGCTGATAAAGCATATTTTTAACTATATAAGTAGCAAGATCTCTACATTCGAGAGGATATCTTTGCCAGTACTTACACCAGTCCAGTTATATAATTATAATTCATTATATCATTATATTGTAAAATTCAGTTATTTTATATATTTTATTGTAATTTTAAGAAATAAAGTTTTTTTATTTTATTCTCGAATAACGAGTATAAAATTATCGTATCTCCCTATCCTGACTCTCAGTCAGTCGGCGGAATATGCTACAGGAGACATCACGATTAGTGAGGGAGTCGAAGGAGAAAATTTTACATTTTCCAGAATTAAAGTGTATGGAAGAAATAATTGACTAAAATTGCCGGACAAATTAGAATTCATGTGCCTAAAGTCTTTGATGAAATGAAATGTTATGGTGATACTGACCTCCTAGTTTACTATCTGAACTGATCTCAGATGTGGTGAATCATCAATCAATGGAATCTTTTAAATAATCCCAAATACATATGCTAATGATCAACTTAATACACATGCTTGTGATTACTCCACAGGGGGCGTCCATTAATAAGGAGCCTTAAAGGGGCAAAGTATTTGACAAAAAATCACGAAATATCACGTAGGCGATGGGGGATTTAGTAAGATATCAATTTCGAAAAAAATCTAAATATTTTCAAAAAATAATTCAAAAATTTTACGATTATTCTAGGTATTAAAAATACACGTAATACTGCGTGGGGGAGGAGAGGGGTAAGTTTAAATATAATCATTTATTACCAAGAGAGAGGAGGGTCCAAAATCCTTAGAATTCGCTCACGTAATTAATAAACGCCCCCATAGGGGTATGCATTTTTCTTTCACTCAGTTAAAATTTTGACTCAATTTTTTTACCTTGCTTCTTATAACAATATCCTGCTCTTTCGGATATATCTTTATTTAAAACTACTTTTATACACATAGAGAGATTTTATACTAGGAATTTAAAGTGTCCTAGAAATGCCAAAACTCTATATTTGATCAAAATTTGCTTAGTTGTCCTTTTGTATACTCCACACTCACAGGGGATTGTCAGTTTTCAAAAACTGGTTTTTAGGAGAATTTTTTTTTAATTTTAAAATAAGTTTTTTAGTAGAAAATGAATAAGTAACACAAAAGGTAGCCAAATATACGCGATTGATAAGAATCATGGTCCAAACTTATAGCCGCCCTTGGATTTTTGGATAAAGTACTATTTTAAAACCGTTTTTTTAAATGTCGATTTTAGTATAATATCGAGGACTTACTTTAGGGCCAGGAAAACGAAAACTCCTTGGAATGATGACAGGTGCACCCTGGTGAGCAGTAAAACTCTGCTTAATGATCTGAAGATGCTATATATTAAGACTTTATAAAAACAAGGTCCACTAATCATCACAAATTAGAAAGTCACCTCAATTCACTAGTTGCTCTGCTGCTCCGTAAGAAAAAAAATATAGCCAATTAAATTGATTCAGTAAAATTGTACGTAATAGTAAATACCCACTTGGGTACTACTATGAATAATTATATTAAATGAATTTCAATCAAAATATCTCATATAATGTAACAAATTTATCATTGCCAATGTTTAAAAAAAAACTCCTATCGGGCAAATTAATCAAAGCAAGTTTTTGTCGACTTTCGTTAAATGTCGAAAATATTAAAAAAAAAAACGTTTTAGAGAAAATATCGCTGTGTCAAATTTTGGCTCATATACACATACAATCAAACAATTTTGAATGACCAAAAACGTAGGAACACAAAATAGCAAATCAGGGAAAAATATCAATTTATAGACCGATTCTGCCGCACAGCAAACCAATGTTATGGCAAGGCCATATTATGAAGAACTTTCCAAGCTAATTTGTTCTAAATATTGACAAAAGTCATGTGGTTGCTGTGCAGTCAGGCCTTTTTTTCGGATTGTTTGATGATTTGTTGTTTTTTTCGGATAGAAAACCTAACCTAGAAACCGCACAAATGTCAAAAAAACGATGTTATATATCATTGTCTTTCTGACCCAGTTTTATAACATACAAGTGACGTTGCAGTTTAGATGTAAAACTCCTGAATGCATAGGAAATACATGACATTTTGACAATATTCAGTATGATTCAGTAGCATAATGCATGGAAGTTGGAGCGTAGCATGGTCTTGCCATAACATTTACCTGTGGATAATCATTAATCACTGTGTTCTTGATCGCACCTGAGTTGTGTCAGTTTATTGGTTGCTGTTTTGTATGAACAAAGTCCTCTCATTAATGATTAATAATTCAAAATCGTAATGGGCTACCGGCCACCCCACTAAGTATTTATGCATGTTCGAACAGTGGTGTGCTTGTGGAAAACCATGCGTGCGGAAAATATGTCCGCAAAGAGATTTCTGCGAATATAATGAGATTGTCCGCCAAAGCTGGCGGAGAGGCACCGCTGAGTGATACTAAGATATTGAGTTAGCTGACGCCCTCGCACACCTCTCTATTTTATGTGACACTGTTGTTACATTGAATTTGCGACAAGACAAGGCAAAACGGATAACAGTTTTAGTAATTCTGTTAGGTTACTCGAGATAAACTCATCGATACTACTTTCTACGATTTTGACTTTTAAAGAGCTTTCGAAACATGCCTCATAAATATAAAGATAATATGCTGAAAATCGAGATTCTAGAATCGCTTAGAACAACTTTAAACAAAGTTTTGTTCTAAATTATTGTCAATCATTACATAAACATACGATTGTTTAAAGAATCATTTCTATCTCCGTTCTCAGTACTCTTTTTTCCCTATTTTCAAGAACGGAGGAATTTCATTTGCAAAAGACTAATCAAAATGTCAACTTATCAAAGGAGAACAAATGTTTTTTGAATCATTCAAATCGGTGGATCCATGCTCTCGAAATCGTCGACGAAAAATTGTATCCAATGTATTTGTGCCTGTAATTATGTATGTGCGAAATATAATTTGCCAGCGATTTGGAAAGTACTGATTAACCGACCGAAAAACTTACATTAAAAAAAGTATATTTTGTTACAAAATGTTCATAAATATGTTTTCTAATATTGACAAAAACGGTGAAACTACTCGACTATTAGTCCATGGTTTTAACTTGATATCATATTGAAATTGAGTAAAATATGTAAAATAGATATGCCGAAGTATTGTCCTTGAAACGTAAATTTATGGAAAAATGTTCATTTCTTATTCTTTTGCGATTACTATCACCTTCCCTCTGTCAAAGAGTCTGATCGAGTTTCCATACAGAATTGGCCCCACCCTGGTATTTAAATATTTTTGATGCCATTTTATAGGTATTTTCGAGAGAATTAAGCTAATATATATCAACAACCCAGACTGGAAGATTTATTTTCAAAACACTAACAAATAATACATATATGAAAGTCAATGTTTCAAATCACCAAAATGGTGTAGATATGAAAAATCTGACAATGTTTTAGAAACAACAATATTATTTATTAACTTCCCGTAGGGTAAGTTATTATAATCGTCCAAATCGTTCAATCGTTTTGAAGGTTTCTGAACATTTTGGCATACTTCAGAAAAAATGGATGTGTGTGTGTGTATGTATGTATGGATACAAATTTTCGTCCACGTTTTCGGGCGCACGGATCAACCGATTTGAATGACTCAAAAAACATTCGATTTCCTATCGATAGGGAGATGTGCTAATTAGTTTTTGGCAAAGGCAGGTCCAGCAGTTACAAAGATAAAGAGCAAAGAGAGCAAAGAATAAAAATTGAGTTTTTGAGAGAACGGAGCATCCGATTTGAATGATCCAAATACATTCAATTTGTATGACGGGGGAGAAGTGGTGATTAGTTTTATGGCAGAGGCGGGTCCAGCGGTTTTTGAGGGAATTAAGCGTCCGATTTGAATTATTCAAAGAACTTTCTGGCTTGTTTTTAACAAAATAATTTGATAAATGATTTTGGAAAAAAAATTCGTTTCAAAATTTTTTTTTCAAAAAATTTTTTTTTTTTAATTTTTTTTTGTATATCGAAATAATTCAAATTTCTATTTTAAATCTGTTCTAATATACCTTAAATAAATATTTCAACTTTCCAATTCAGTTTATGTAATTATTATAAAATTAGACAATGTTACAATATTTATAATAATCTATAGTAAACATTTAATATTCCTCTTTTAACATTTAATATTCCTTATAAATATTAGACAATGTTACAATATTTATAATAATCTATTTTAAACATTTAATATTCCTTTTAATATTTAAAACATTTAATATTCCTCGATCATCTCGTTACGGTACGGGAAGTTCCAGCAATTTGCCTCAAGGCACGATGCCTTAATTGCCTTAAGACAGAATTCCACTAACAGCTAGTTTTATACTTAAATTGAATATATAAAACATCTCCATGTAATCAGACAACAGGTTTAAAAAAGAGCAAGATATTTGGCGTCATGTCATGAATTTTTGACACTTTATTTTAAAACTGTTATTTTTTTTTAACACTTTTTTTTTTATTTTACTCTACGCCCCCATATAGGTCACATAATATGAAATGCATGTTTCAAACAAAATGAAATTTCAAACTAGATCGATTACGGTTTGGGAAAATATTTTTTTGTCAAAATGCCTCACAGATTTGATTTTGATTTGATGTTTTAAACCGTGTAGATCAAAGTCAAGCTTGTAATTTATTCGATGCGATAAAAGCTCTGAAACTAAATTCAATTGTTCATGATATATTTTGTTAATGGAAGAAATAGAAAACTATTTAGTGTAAAGTTCATATATATAAATATAAAGTAAATGATAAATGATTTGGTCATAAGTTAATTACTCATACTTCAGAGTTTTGATAGAATTTTAATTATGAATGAAGCTATTTAATTAAATAATTATTGCGCCCAAAAATAGTTTTCGTGCTAATGTTCCTTAAAATATATGCTAAACATTGCAATTCATTATAGTATTTTATTCGTAATTGGAATAGAATCTGAATTGTTACACGAGTACGATTCACCGCATGTATTGTTTCCAAATGAAAAAAAAATGTTTCTTATTTCATTTATTATTTCTTTATTGCCACAAAATTGCACATATGAAACTGAAACAGCTTCCATCTAACAATGTGGAAGTATGGCCGTAAAAAATTCCAATCGGTGTGTCTCATAACAAACAATTAAGTTAGAACTTAATAGAGGAAACCATTGCGATTTTAATATACATAGGTAAAAGTTTGCTGGAATGGACATTTTAAATGTTTTATAGTAATTTAATATCGAATGTATCAAATATGAATTATATAAAATTTATTTTCTTTACAGGTAAGTGCTTTTCATTTGTCTAAATCTGCATATAACCTCTATACGGTAAGAAATTTAATTGAACATATTATTTTTTATTAAAAAGATGCTTGCAATATATAATAGAAGCATAATAGTTGTGACTTTAAGTATTAAAATAATTTGATTTATAAGCATATTTAAAAATAAATAAAGAATGCCTACGAAGTAAAGAAATAGTAAAGTAGATGTTGTACATAAGAATTGTTTTTTAATTGATTGTGAATATGAAACGAAATAAATATACTTATATTCTAAATAGAAGAACTGTCTTAAGAAAATAATCAAGCTCAAGTTTGTTTTCAAAATTTACACAAAATGTGTACACATTATTAAAATTTCTATAAAATATCTGATATATAGATGTACATATGTATAATAAACATTTTGACCGCCAAATGACATTTTTTTACTTATTTTTATTGAGAGTCCATAACCGCTGGACCTGCCTTCCTAAAAATTCTATCAGTTCTTCATCTTGTCAATACAAGTAAAATGTTTTCTGATATATTGAAATCGGACGCTCCGTTCTCTTAAAAACTGAGTTACCGTTTTTAGCACTTTTTACCCCGTATCTTCGAAACGGCTAGACCTGACTTTGACAAAACTAATTAACACGTCTCCTTATCAATACAAATCGAATGTTTTTTGAATTATTCAAATCGGTTGATCGGTGTTCCCGAAATCGTCGACGAAAATTTGTATCCGCACACACGCATAACGCACAACACACACCACACATACACACATTACATCCATTTTTCTAAGTTATTCCAAAATGTTCAACAAAAACCTTTGAAACGTAAAGAAATATAAAATTTTCATTTTTTTAATAAAGATTTCGTTAAACCGTGTTTAGATAATAATGTTTTAAAAGCTATAATTTTCCCATTTGGTGTCTCTACCACCAATAACAATAATCAAATTCAACGAGTCCAATTCTGACGTCCGTACCGCTGCCAACAATACGGCGTTCCTCCCCCCACGCCCAGGGAATACCTTTTTTATACCTGCAGTGAGGTAATGGAAAAATCCCGCGGGATTGCAACCCTATAACAACCCGTTCGCTCTGCGCTCACCCTGATAAAAAAGTAAACGCGGCCCAACCCCTGCCGCCCGATTCGCACCCCCCAACCGACTCGCATGAGAATAAAACTGCAATATACTTTTATATTTCAATCAGGAATACGACTGTTGTGTGCCAGTATTGCTCAATAGAAAATAAAATATGTATTTATATATTTAGATGTACGGATATGGTTATTGTAACAGATCTGATGTCTATTGTGGGTCTTCGTAATCATTTATTTTGCAAGAGCGATGCATAAACAATAAGAATATAGAAAGGATTTATTTTTAGGCATGTGAGTATGGATTAGGCGTTCTTTTCTTAAGTTCTAGTTTGAAATTTAAAATTTTTTGCTAATAATTTTAATATCTGATAATACTTGAAGAGAAATTAAAATGAAAAATATGACATGTAGTGTATTTTACAAAGACACGACAAAACATGTGAGTTTATTACAATATATTTGGATCGAATTTGGACTGGTAGTTTTTAAGATTAGGATTGATAGACTAATATTTTTTAGGATTAGAATTGTTTTCAAAATACTGCATAATAAATAATTGTTCAAGAATTCTAGGGAAAATATTTGCATTAAAAATCATTAAGAATTGCGATATTATAAATATTACATAAATCGTGAAGTAGAAGTACAACACCAAACAATTTAATTGCATTTTTTTCCTACTGAATAATAAAATGTTTTGTTCACGAAGGTGTATTAACAATTGGATAATAATTATAACTAGTGATGTATGGCATCGTGCCTTGAGGCAAATTGCTGGAACTTCCCGTACCGTATCGAAATATTCGAGAAATATTAAATGTTTTCAAATAGATTATTATAAATACTATAATTTCGTCCAATATTTATAAGAATTAGATACACTCAATTAATAAGTTAAAATTGTTTATTTAAAGTATATAAGTGACCTTTAGAACTTTAGCCAGAATTAAAATTAAAATATGAATTATTTTCGATATACAAAAAAAGAAATTTTTGAAAAAAAGTTGGACTAAAAAAATCCCAAAAGCAATCATTTTATCAACGCAAGCAGAAAGTTTATTGAATCATTCAAATCGGATGCTTAGTTCTCTAAAACAATGTCATTTTTTACATTTAGCTCTGTATTATCGAAATGGCTGGACCTGCCCTTGCAAACAACTAATCACCACTTCTCCCAATCATTACAAATTGAATGTTTTTTGGATCATTCGAATCGGATACCCTGTTCTCTCAAAAACTCAATTTCTATTTTCAGCACTCTTTAATCCGTATCTCTGTAACGGCTGGACCTGCCTTTGCCAAAAACTAATCAGCACATTTCCCTATCAATAGAAATCAAATGTTTTTTGAACCATTCAAATCAGTTGATTCGTGCGCCCGAAAACGTAGGCAAAAAATTGTATCCATACAAAAACGCACACATCCATTTTTTCTGAGGTATGCCAAAATGTGTGGAAACTTTTGAAACGTGAAGATATGCAAAAATTTTCATTTTTGATTTTCGGCACATTACTATAATTGAAAATTATAGGAAGTTAATAATAATTAAATAACAATTATATATTTCCAATATGTTTATGTGTGTGTGTGGGGGCTTGTGTTGTGTATGAAGTCTAGAAAAATTAACCAAAAAAATGTAAATAGTTACAATGATTCCCCAAATTCTTCCTAATTTTTTAAAGTTATTAATTGATGTTAAATTAAATTACTCTTATACAGGTATTTGTATACAAAACCGATCAAACAATGTAACGATAAAATAAAATGAAAATTTTCCATTTATTTTAATCCCGGCGTTTATTTCTAATTTATTTTAAGCTCAATGTAATCACTGCCTAAACAATGATCAAACCTTCAAACATAGTTATTTTTTTATTAGACAAAAAAAAATTTGTTCTGAAAAATATAGAGAATTGAGAAGCTGTTTTATTCCTATGGCATGTTGGATTGATATCTAATATCTTCTAAATACTTCATACCAAACCATAACTGATTTATTGTTATATGAATTAAGTTTATACTTTTTAAAACTATGACATGTAGTTTTGTTTAGTCCGTTTTTCAATTAGTATTAAAATAATTTATTTTGTGTAAAAGTTGATAAATAGATAGGAGATTAAAATTAATCTAGCCATTTTTCAACCGGCCAACAACTGGTCGATTACATAGGCAAAGTCTATTTGACTTAAAGACTAATTACCTTGAAGTAGGTAAACCATTAAACAATTAGCATATCAGTAAATTAAATGTCTGTTCAACTCTTTTAAATTGCATTTAATACATAGAAGCAATTAGTTTAGTTAAAGCACTGAAGCTCCGAATGGAAAACAAATCAGTGAACAGTGAAAGTTCGAATGATCAGAAATTATTTCTTGACGGAGCGTCCGCTTTGAATAAATCAAAAAACATATTATTTGTATTGACTAAACACACACTGTTTAAATTTTTGGAAAGGCAGGTCCAGCGGTTATGGACTCTCAATAAAAAAAAGTTAAAAAAATGTCATGTGGCGTTCAAAAACGTTCATTAGACATATGCATATCAAATTATCACATATCTAATAGAGAATTTAATAATAAGAACAAATTTTAAAAATGAATCTTTTTTAAATAAAAATTAATTTTTGGTACGGGAAGTTCCAGCAATTTGCCTTAAGGCACGATGCCATGCACCACTAGTTTTTTTTTTAAATTTTGATTCGACATTAATAAAATTGAACCTTGCCGTTGATTTATTCTTTTATAACAATTCTTCATCATTTTCTTCTTGAAAATATTTGCGATCGATCACAATGGTCTGTGAGCTTTTGTGAAAAGCTATATTTTGAAACTCTAAAATGTCTTTGTCCGCTCAGAAAATCTCGGCGATTATATGGCTCTCTTATGTGACCGCGGAACGTTAGAAAACGTTGATATATAGTTATGTTTGAACATTATAATATAATACTATTAAGACCATTCCGAGTTGAATAATATGTGCTTTTCGAGCAATTTAATTGTTACTTCAATATCTGTAATTTCCTGGCATTTGCGGCGGATGTTACTCAACAAGGAATTGTAATTTCTCAAGATTATAGAAGCAGTTAGGGAAATAATGACTATCTCAGATATTTTGACTGGAATAGACATGTATCTTATTTGTAGTTTATATTAAGTACTATAGAAACAAGCATTTGAATCTAGATAAGCTAATAACTTACCTAAATATTATTTTAATTGATAGTAGTAGTGATTTTTATAAATAGAACTGTATTGCACGTAAAAATTGCTGTAAATTTTAAAGATGTATCTTTGATCAAGTATAGGGAGAAGTTCCGTAACGCCGGACAGCACCTAATACCGGACACTCTATTTAATACGTATTATTTAAGCGAGTATAAATCTTTTTATATCAAAATGTAAGTGAAAGGGGCGCGGGGTGCACACAGGTGTAGGATCACCCGACAACAATCACCTGTGACGCACACGGCCACGGCGGGCGCAACCCTTTGCTGTTTTAGGCGCAAAATCACGGTGTCACTAAATATCAATGGAAGTAATTCTAGTAGGTTTATGCATTTATATTTGAGTGGCATTCAATTATAAAAGTAGTACTTGATTGTTATCCGTAAAATGGTAGAATATTATTAGATATTTTAAACAATTTTAGTAAGTACCACCAAATAAACGAACATGCCTGTCCCTGAGTCACCGGACAGTAAACATATTGATATTTCTTGTGAGAGTTGACGTAATTTATTATAATTATGTAATTTTGTTCTGTATGAGTGCTAACGGTCATTACATACTCATATTTTTCGTATTTCCTAGTCAAAGAATGAAAATCTTATGATGAATGCTCCAGCTGAGAGACCAAAAGGGTGGATAATTAGTGATTTTTTGCAATATCTAAGAATATTCGTCAAACACAAATGTGCAGACATTCCAAAGTGTGGAGATGGCTACATATGTGATCAATACAGGTTGAAAAGTCCGGTACTAGGTGCCACTGTTTAAAATCATATTTTTTGATACCAAAGTTTGATCGATAGTATTAATTATTTTTAGCAAAAATTGCGGTTTTGTTAATTTAGCTTGATTTCTAACTTTGTTATCAAACATCCTTAAAGCGATTAAATCATGATTTAATAAACATTTCGTAAAATATTTTTTGATTTATTTATAAATAACCTTAGGTGTCCGCCACTAGGGAACTTTCCCCTATGTTTTTTTTTTATAAATGGGAACTCGTAAGGAAATTTTCATCATTTTCGATTTTTGTGCGATCACTATAACGTATCCCATGAAAAATTAATGATTAATAATTAAAATGATTATATATATATATATATATATATATATATATATATATATATATATATTATCCTGAATGAAAGACCAGCTTTTTTCTTTTTTCTTATCACTATTACTGGGAATGAAAATTATTTTACGCGTCAACAAATACTCACTATTGCTCTTTTTCAATATTTCTGTTATACTATATTACACCTGTTATATAGAAGGAGGTAAAACTTTATAAAATTATAAATTACACAAAGAAAGCGATTAGTGGTCCAAATGATTTCCGTAAACTGTTCAGTATTTAGTACAATATTTCGCCCTATTCCGGAGTCATTCTGGTGCCGTTCCACTAACCATTATTCTACATGGCTGACAATAACTATAATATATTAGAATTTCGAACTAACTCGTAACTTTAACATATGTTAGGAACGTAGCATACTATTCATGCCACCGTACATTAAACTGTAGATGCTACCTAGTGAAGATGAAACGATGGAAAGGTTAATATCCTTGAAAGGTAGTTGCCAGCAAATTGCATTCGAGTGCCAAAATTTAATATAGGGCCTCCAACTTAGGCTCATGTTTGTCTGATGATCTCGTGTGATGTCGAGATAATTGTTTATTAAATCAGGTGGATAGTTATAATATAAATTGCCCTTTGAATACTTTTTTTTCACATTTTACACAATATATTACGGAATCGTTCAAAAATATTTGGACAAAATTGTTGTTTCTACTTCCATCAAATATAATCATTGACATCATGTCATCGACTGAAATATGTTTGAGGTGGTCAACACTGCTGACAGGTAACGAATGTGTTATAATGTACGTGTTAAAGTGTAGAGCTGGTTTTGGATCAATTTATATTACAACCGACGACAGAAATTCAGAAATATGTGTTGGGTTTCAGTTTGGAGACATTTTAACATGGATTTAATGCAATGATTATAAATTTGCTCTATATATCAAATATAAACCTCAAACATGTATTCTCAAGATATTATGGATCGTATTCTAAATTTTTGGATTTTGATGGATTATAATTAATTATGTTATATAGCTCAACAAACGAGAAAGAGATTTTTTTAATTACATAAATTATAACAAAGTTTGGCATTAATTACATGGGATTGTATTTTATTATAGTATATAGCATGATCAAAATATATTAATTAACTTCCAATAGGATAAGTTAAAGTAATCGCAAATAAATTGAAAATGAATATTTTCATATATCTTTTCAGAGGTTTCTGAAAATTTTGGCATACTTTACAATTAGAAAAAATTGATGTATGTGTGTGTGTGTGCGAATACAAACTTTCGTTGACGATTTCGAACTTTCGAACTCAAAATACATTCGATCCTACTGGTAAGGAGACGCGCTGATTAGTTTTTGGCAAAGGCAGGTTTAGCAGTTTTGGAGATACGAGCCAAAAATGGTATTTTAATTTTTGAGATAACGGAGCGTCCGATTTAAATAATTTAAAATATATTTTACTTGTATTGACGAAATTAACAACTGATAAAATTTTGTAAAGGCAGGTCCAGTGTTTCCGGAGATCCAATGAAAAAAGTGAAAAATAATGCCATTTGGCGGTCAAAACTGAACATTAGACATATGTACATCGTATTATCAGATATTTTATAAAGATTATAATAATAAGTACAAATTTTGTGTACATTTATTTGAGTTCCGTACCAATAATTACACGTTAGACGACTACGCGGCACTCACGCGCTTTAATATTTCGACTTCATATCATATATGCAGTGCGATTGCTTAAAAAAATATTCAAAATTAACAAAATAAATCAAAATACAAAAAAACAAATTTTTTCAAAAAAGTTAATTTTTTTTTTAAAAAATCAAAATTTCTCAAAAATTTAATTTTTTCAAAGTTTTGCATAGTTTTTTTAATTATTTAGTTTTTGGTACTGGAAGTTCCAGCAATTTGCTATAAGGCACGATGCCATGCACCACTAGTTTCTTCTACAAAATTTTATAAAATATAATTATTAATTCAGTATCATCTCATCAATAAACATGATTCCTTTAATTATAATACTAAACGTAATTAATAAGATGTATAAGAAAATATTTTGGTGACCATCAAAATGTGTGGTATTACATCTCCAAATATTAGAAACATTTTTCATACCACGCTAATATGTTTCAGGATATAACAAGCAATAAAGCCAAAAAATTACATCTGTGCTAATTGGAATACCGAACAAAATAGCACTGTACACAATGGCAGATCAAATCAAATCAATTATCGTGATGTTTCTAGTGCTGTAAAGATGAATAAAATACAAAAAAGTCCTAAACACGGTAATAAAATGATACAATTCATGCAGAAATAAAAAAAACATATCTGTACCTTATAAAATAAAACAAGTATCACTTACCTTATCGGCCTCTGCGATGTTCACTATTAATGATAGATCTTCATAGATACTAGCGCATCCTGATATCAAGCAGTATTCATACGTTTTCAATTCAAATATCGCCACAGCAGCTCTTAGGAATTTTAGCTGTTAAAAAACAGAAAAAAACTTCTATTAAAAAAAATTATTGGGGTAAAACTAGACTGCAATGGGCGGATAATAGATTGAAGTTTAATTTTAATAAAGATCTCTTTTGTGTTTTAGCTTCAATGATCTGGTATCAATTATAATGATAATTACACCAATTTTGGGAAACAAACTAAATAAGTCCTAATTTTATTGTCTTAATCATGAATAGTAACTACTAAATCCTTTAACGCTATCTTTTATCTTACTCTGGCTAAATTCTTCATAATCTATTTTCAAATCAGCGTATTAAATTAAATATGAAAATTCACCCATTTATTTTGTAATATATTTATTAATATCCATTAACCAGGTTTGCGTATGTGAAAATAATAATGAAAAAATCCCGATGTGCTCGCTATTATTTGCTGAATATATTTAACAAAGCTGCAGTAATAATACATATTTTATGCCCGAGTAATACTTCCATATTACATTATCGTATAATCTATTATTACAGCGTTAATTAAAAAATTCTTTCAAAAATACTTTTAATAAGCCCCAAATAAAATATCTCGACATGTGCTGAAATTATAAAAATATATGTGAATTAATTAATTATTTGTATTTATGTTTACCGGAGCTTTATCGAACATTAGGTATATTGAAATCATTGCTAATATTTATGGAATTTGATGAATATTTTTGAAAAATTTTGAGAAAATATATATGATGTCATGACATACAATACACTAATATATTTATACAACTAAATATTAAGTCTTCCTTACATTTTATTAGGCCTAAAGTATTTTAGCTTTAATTAATTATGCCTAAAACTCAACAAAGTCAACAAAAATCAAAGATCACCTCCATATTTCCACAAAGATTATTGAGTTAGGACGTAAGGTCACAACAAGGATCATTATCTCACCATGATGATCATCAAGTTAGAACAAAGATGAAGAAGTTATCCCAAAGGTAATCGTAAAGATCATAGAGTCACTTGAAAATCAAAGAGTTACCTCAAAGATCATTGAGATACCGTAAACGTTATGAGGCCAGCACAAAGACCACCGCCAAGTCATCATAAAGATCACCGATATATCATCAGAAAGATCATCCAGTTACCAGAAAGATCATCAAGTCAACACAAAGATCGGCCGAGTCACCATATAGATAATCAAGTCAACACAAAGATCGACCAAGTTACCAAAAAGATCATCAAGCCAGCACAAAGATCGACCAAATCACCGAAAAGATCATCAAGTCAACACAAAGATCGACTGAGTCACCAGAATACGGGAAGTTACAGCAAGTTTGAAATTCATATTGAAATTGCTATTGGCATCAATTTTGATATTAATATTGAAATTTATACTTAAGTATGGATACAAATTTCCAGTCACGTTTTCGGGCGCACGGATCAACCGATTTGAATGGTTCAAAAAACATTCGATTCCTATTGATAGGGAAAAGAGCTGATTAGTTTTTGGCGAAGGCAGGTCCAGCCGTTTCGGAGATACGAAGCAACGAGTGCAGAAAATAGAAATCGACTTTTTGAGGGAACGGAGTATCCGATTTGAATGATCTAAAAAAACAGTCAATTAGTAATGATTGGGAAAAGTGTTTATTAGGTTTTGGCAAAGGCAGGCCCAGCCATTTCGAAGATACGGAGCTAATTATGTAAAAAATGGCAGTTTTTGAGAGAACTAAGCGTCCGATTTAAATGATTCAAAGAACTTTCTGCTTGTCTTAAGAAAATAATTGATTTTGGAAAAAAAAATGTATAATTTTTTTTTTAGTTTTTTTGTATATCAAAAATAATTACAGTAATGTTACAATATTTACAATAATCTATTTGAAAACATTCAGTATTCTTCGAACTATTTGTTACGGTACGGAAAGTTCCAGCAATTTGCCTTAAGGCACGATGCCATACACCCCACTAGTTTTTTATGTTGATATTGATGTTGATATTCGTAATTATATTGGTAATTATATTTATGTATATTTGAATATTTATTGGTTGTTTATGTTAATATTTATACTTTTACAATATTTTTTTTACTGTTAGCATCTTTTTCATTATATTTTGTAACATTCGAACGTGTCTCGAACTTATTTGACTATTCCGGCCATCCTTTAGCATGGAATTATAATATTGCAACTTCGCTTCGGCGTCCATAAATCCAATCCGAGTCTATGCTGCTCTATCATTTATAAAACGGCCGTCGGAATTGCAATTTTTAAGGAGAACAGATTTATATCGAAATGCGAAAAATAATAAATGTCCAAAACGTACGTTCAGCGTTTCGTCCGACAATAAGACGAACGATGGTAACTACGAAATCCCACTACATCAGCATACGCCGTTAGGGATGACAGACGGTCATCTTTCGATATTTAGAAAATATCGATAAAAATGATATTATTATTACAAGACATAGGATTTTACAAACATCTGCAAAAAGTGCAACAGGTAAAACCTTAGGAATGAGAATAAAGATTTTGAAAATACAAATTCGCGTGGTTATCGAAGAAAAAGCAAGCTTCCTTTGGTTTATTTTTCCCAAACTTCTTTAATGCAGTACTGGCAGTGTTTTGTGTTGAGGTTTTTTCGGTGATCTTCGAGGGGACTTTTGATCTTGTCTAGATAAATATCTATTTCATCGTTTATAGATCCGTCAATTTGAAACATACAAATTTTTAACTTTCCGTAAGGCAAGTTACAGTAATCGCAAAAAATCGAAAATAATTTTTTTTTTATACCTTCACGTTTCAGATGTTTCTGAACATTTTGGCATACTTTAAAAAATGGATATATGTGTGTTTTTTTGTATAGCGAAGGAAATGCCTTTATGCATCCCAGACTGGTGTTAACAAATTTCATATAATTTTCTAATCGTTTCGTTTATTCATAAATATTTTATTAATTATTTATATAAATAAATATTAAGTAATTGTTCATTTGAGTTGCTGATTATCTGTATTTTAAAATTTTCAGATATAGCTTGATATTATTCTTAATAAAATAATTGTTAAATTTAATCCAATTTTATTCAATACTGAACTTTCACGACTTTTTTCCTGAGTGCAGGTGCTTCCATAAGCACAGAATCTATCCTTTAAAATAAGTCCTTTAACTTTTTCCGTTTTCTGCAACAAAATCGATATTTGTATAAATCTTTCATCTCTATTTCTAGGTTCGTATACCTGGAAATAAACTTCGGATATTCTTGTTTACGCTACAAATATATCGATTCATTTGTCTGACTGCTGCCGAGTAACATACGATTTCACTTACATATATTTCGAAGAATATACATAAAACTTCCCTAGAATTGTACGGTTGATTCATCCGTAGGAAACTTTGGAGTAAAGAATGATTTTGGAAGATATCAGCATCTAGTTCTGTTTAAATATTATTTTGTACCATGGTGTTTAATTTAACATAAACAGCTTTCATCGCCGCTTTGCCAATTTTTAATAGATAAAATCTATACGATAATTTGAAATTGGTAATTTACCTTGATGTACATTTTTCTTTAAAAGTTCAACTAACTATGGCTTCTATGACTTCTATGCACCTGAGGATTATTAGGCACTCCTGGGATGTTTAGGAACTTAAGGACGTTGAGTGTATTCGAAAGCTTCTAATAGACTTGGGGTTTCAAATGAACTTGCAGAACTTTATGGACTTGATGATCTTTCTGATGACTTGTTTTGACTTGATAATTTTTCTGGTGACTCGGTCGATCCTTGTGTTGACTTGATGATTTTTCTGGTGACTCGGTCGATCTTTGTGTTGATTTGATAATCTTTCTGGTGACTCGGTCAATCTTTGTATTGACTTGATGATCATTCTAATGACTCATTCGATCTTGGTGTTGACTTGATGATCTTTTCGGTGATTTGGTCGATCTTTGTGTAACGAAATGTTCGAGGAACATTAGAGGGCGTCCATTAATCCCGAGTTTTTAAGAATTTTTGGACTCTCCTCCCCCTTGATGATACATGGTGATTTCCAAAATTACGCCCTCTCCCCCACCAAACATCACGTGTATTTTTAGTTGTTTTGTCAACTGTCATTGTTTAATTTTTTCAAAAAAAATGTGTAAAAATTTGGATTTTTTTTTAAAATGTTGAATGATTTGAAAACTTTTTTAAAAATAAATAGTTAAAAAAAGAATACACGTGATACTATACCCCTCGTTCCCTTACGTGATATTTCGTGATTTTTTGTCAAGGTTTTTCGAACCATTCAAATCGGTTGATCCGTGCGCTCGAAATTGTGGACGAAAAATTATATTCAATACGCACGTACACACATTCATTTTTTCCAAGATATGCCAAAATTTTCAGAAACCTTCGGAACGTGAAGATATGCAAAAAACTTTCATTTTTTATTTTTGGACGATTGCAATAACTTGCCCTATGGGAAATTAAAAATACTAGTATTCGAGAAATTTTAGTAATAAAAATATATCAAACATGGACAGGTAAACCTTCAGGTTTTATCACTCAGCTCATAGAAGTGGTAAGTTCTGATTGCAGTTCAAAAATTAAAAAATAAACACTTTTAAATAATTTTATAATTAAATAATTATAGATCTTGCATTTCCTAGATTTCAAAAAAAAATTATCAATTGCTTAGATTTTTCAAGAAACATCTTATAAACATTAAGATCTTTAATGGCCTTCAGTAGTATTGCACAAAGGTTCATCAAGGATTTTTTTCAAAATTATATAATTTCGGAGACAATCCGATGATATTTTTATTCATGTTTGTTTTTTCTTATATTCAATTTTTGTGGATTTATTTTCAAGTTTATTTTAATTTTCTCATATGTGACAGGATTATAACACTTTCGACGTGCAATCACACATTCGCGTTTCTCATCTAAATGCGTATTTTGTACACCTTCATTGATCCACAGCTTAGAGATTTATCTGCAAGGACAAGAAAGCCATTCTCTTAGGAATGAATTTGCTCTTAAGTCTACTTGCTTCTCTTCGGATTTGAGTTTTATCTCTTCTCTTTCTGCGCCAACGTCAAAGTAGAAAAACAAATGCAGAGACGCAGGAGACGCACACTCTCCCTCTTCCCTGTGTGCATATACAATGTTGGCAATGTGTACCTGTATATACCTGTATGTACATCTACTACTGTTCAGGGATTTCGTAAATATTTATTGAATGCAAAATTAAGGATTTTTACACTACGGGTTATTTATAGATAGTTCTTTATATTTTCAGGACTATGATAGATTTCATTTAAGTAGCAAGCTTGCGTTGTGCATTTGTCTCACAATTTTATTTTACCACATGCATTATTTCTATTTTGCATTCAGTTTTATTATGCTAACTTTTTAATAATTCAAAAAAACATTCAATTCATAAAGATAAGAAGGGGTGGTGAGTAGCTTTTGGCAAAGACAGATCTAACCCGTTTCGGAGACACGGAGCCAAGAGTACAGAATATAGAAATTTCATTCATTAAGGGCCTTAAAATTGGCATTTGAAAGCACCTCCTGATGGACAGGCAATTTGGCTACCACAATGCTACATTTTTAGTTTTTGTGCCTAATAAAATATGCATAATTTTTGATTACACCAAAGTATGTTTGGTTCACTGATTCAAAATCCATAATTGATGATTATGAGAAAAAGAGATGATTAAAAAACATTAGGCTTGTGTTGGCAGTGTGAAAAATCGCTTAGTTTTTGGGGGAAAGCATAAAAATTTTTTTAATTTTTTTTTCAATATTGTAATATTTTAAATTTATTAAATTAAAAAAAATACATTATTTCAACTTTGCAATTCAGTTTATATAATTCTCAAAATATTTAACAAGATCCTTCATTCTAACTCCGCTTGATCCAGTCTTTTTATTTTCTTTTCATGTAAACATATATAAACGTCGTCGTCTAATTTATAAGCTCTTATATTTTACCTATAAAATACGAATAATGAAATCCACAAAATTTATTCAAATCTATTTGAAAACAGTTAATATTTCTCAAACATTTCATTATAGTAAGGCAAGTTCCAGTAATTTGCCTTAAGGCACGATGACATGTACCACTAGTTTATATATTTATCATTAGAATTTCTCGAATATTGAAATTTTGATTTCAATTGGATGCTATTTGAACTCCAAATCAAATATAGATCTATATTATCAAGTAAAAACAGTAGATTGTAGATATTCCTACTGCTTGATATCAAGCTGTCCCATGTTGGTATCGAACACTAAAACCTGCAGTTGCAAGGCTCAAGCTCTGACCAGAAAAATGTCTATTATGGACAAAAGAAAATTTTAAACAAAAATTAAAAAACAGGTATCAGATGATATATTTATACAAATTATGTATGAATAAATTCATTCCATAAAAATCGATTCAAGAGTATATGAATGCTAAATAAATTAATTTAAATGTTTCATCAAAAAATTTTTATCTAATAACTAATATGAATTTTTCGGTCAATTGAACTAAAAAAATGTGTTAAAAAATTATAAATAGGCGATATAAATTTATACTATTACACATGATGTCAAACAGACTAACCACAGCAATTAAATCAAAGCCGCAATGATTTTATTGATTGTAAATTTTATCCACGAACTTTTTGTGGTGACGAAATTAAAAATGTTATCTATTTAAAAATGATAGTATTGGAATAAATTTACAAATCTTATTTTATATTAAATCTATTATTCCTTCTGGCTATAATAAAAGTTATATAGGACATCCTAGATTAAAAATACCTACACCGTTCTCTTAAAATACGTATTATAGGTCACAAACACTATGCCAGGAATGCTATGATCACAAGAGTTGTCTATTCTGAAGCAAAATGAAATAGGGCATTGTGCTCTCATTGAAAAATATAGAATTTAAAATGTAATGCTGGATTAATTTGAGTCATTCAAAAATATATATAAAATATTTATATAAAACCATAGTTAATAATAATTATAACGTAATTAATACCGTCATATATCACGCATTTTTGCATTCATATGAATTCCTAATATTCTATTACATTCAATAAATCATGAAAATGCATTTGGATCCGAAAAGCATCCGTTTCGTTTGATGTAACATTACATTATTTCATTCACAAAAAATTGTACGTTTTTATTTTTGGTAAAAATATATTCTGACAAATTTAATTTCAACCAGATTATTATATAATACACAGTTCGAATGCAAAATGAACAATGTGTTCGATGCCTTTGTGTGACAAAACCGCCGTAGACATATATCAATGCAATACAATTTACAGCCGCGACTCTCTCTGGGGCAGAGGTTGCCCACCGGAGGAAAAATCAAGCTATTATTTAATCATCATATTGATTAATGGTGAATGGAATCGTGCCTTAAGGCAAATTGCTGGAACTTCCCGTACCGCGATTAAGAAAAAATTACCATTTTTAAATGTCTTAAAAATTTTGTAACCCCTTGATGTAGGTTCATAATAGATCTTTTAATACATGGACTGTTAGTAGAGCGCTCCACGCATCATGTAACCATGGTAACTATTATAACATTTAAGCAAAAAAGAGTATTCGCCAGAAGCAATAGAGAGTCTTTGACGATTCTCGGCAACGCTTGTTCACTTTTTGTGTTCTGACAATTTTTAGTCTATGTATTTTTATAAGGTCAATAAGGTTCATCCACACTGTCCAAAATGTCAAGGATATTTGTTTGAACTATATACCCATAAAAATAGAAAAAAATGTACTTATTACAATCTTCATAAAATTACTGATAAATTTGATGTTCATATGTCTAATGATAATTATTGAGTATTTGACGATGCTCGTCAATGCTCGTTCATTTTTCATTTCACTTGTTTTCTGACAATTTTCAACATTCGAAACATATGAGGGCTAGCAGTCTATGTATTATTATATTCATATTCATCCACACTGTCAAAAATGACAAGGACATTTGTTTGAGCTATACCCATAGAAATAGAAAAAAAATACTTATCAAAATCTTTATAAAACTACTGATAAATTGATGTGCATATGTCTAATGATCATTTTTCACCACCAAATGGCATTTTTTCTAAACTTTAAAAGAACCGCTGGACCTGCCTTTCCAAAAATTATCAATTCTTCATTTTGTCAATACGAGTAAATTGTTTTCTGAATCATTCCAATCGGACGCTCCGTTCTCTCAACAATCTTGGATGAGATTTTTGCTCTTTCTGCCCCATATTTTCGAAATGGCTAAACTTGTCTTTGCCAAAAATTGATCAGTAATAGAAATCTAATATTTTTCTAAATTATTCAAATTGGTTGATCAGATTCTGGTAAACGTGTACAAGAAATTGTATCCGCACATACATATGTACACAATTACATCCACCCAGTATTTCTAAGGTATGTCAAAATTTTCAGACCTCTGAAACGTATAGATACACAAAAAAATATTTTTTAATTTTTTGCGATTATTGTAACTTACTCTATGGAAAATTAATAATTATAATTTCCTCATCATCTTCTGAATATGAAATAAGTACAAAAATAGACAGGTAAAAATTAAAATATAAAATTGAATAAATCGATTATTTAAAGATATCGGGAAGTTAATGCAACTTGTCCTGGGGCCAATTGCCGCTTACAACTAGTTTGATTAGAATTCAACATAGATTATTATATCTATCTATATTATATCTATCTATATATTATATATATTATTTGATAATTATTGATTTGATTAGTTTGGACTTGCTGAATTGAAACTAACCGCCCAATAATTTAGAATATTGTAAAAGTTATAAAAGTGTGCTAATTAGGTAATCATTAATTTACGATAGCATTAGTTATAATAATAATTTAATAAATTGAAAATGAAAATTTTTGGACTTTTTATGTAACCTTAAAAAACCTTAAAAATTTTAGATGCGAGTGCGTGCTTTGTGGGTAGTAGTATTATCTTTGTAATCATGGGCGCAAATACAATGTTTTGTCGACGATTTTATGTAGACAGGTAAATATATGGACAGGTAGATAAGACATCAGGTGAATAAGTGAACATGTAGAAAGTACTGAGTTAAATCTATTCGAATGGTATATATAGCCAATTTTAATATTTTTTAAAACCCCGCGATAATATTTAAAGGTTGTCAACCTCTGCCCAGAACCAAGCCAAAGCGTACAATAAATCGTAGCGTACTTTTTGTCACAATGCCTGCGTAACATCAATATGATTTTAATACTACACAGGTATCCATGCGTTACCCGAGCGCGCGAACACGAACAGATATTTTCGATTTTTTTTTTTTTTTTGTTCTGGGAATTAGTTCAACATAACATTAATTAACTTTGAAGATAATGGTATAATTCAAATATTAAATTGTACATGAACAAGAATGCACAACTAAGTGGTATGAGGGTAATACCGTAATTTTAAACTATTAAATTTTCTACTACCCCTTAGTCTGGCATCTTTTTCAATGTTCCAGCCTCCATTATCTATTGGCAATTCTTTTAAAAAATTCCTGGCAATCAATATCAATATTTGTCGATAGGTTTTGCCTCCCATGACATATTGAATGGAGCGTGTGCCGCGAGACAACGTGTTCCGCGCTCGTATCGCATCTTATAGAAAAACGAACTAAACATTCGTAGAATAGAATGCTGCCTCAGATGGGGTCCAGGTAGGCGGCAGGCTGGAAAAATTCAGAAGCCACAAGATATGGCCTGGAACAGGGATGGCGAAACTAACGAAAACTCGAGCCAGATGTGATGGAATGATAATAACTGGTAGCCTGCCCTAAAGGCACTTCTATGATAAAAGAGCATCACAAATCAATGACTCCTTTTTCCTACCTTGTTTACCCATTACCAATCTTCACGTTTTATTAAATTTTATGCATTTTCTTTCAAAACTTCTGTTTCTATGCTTTCTGGTCTTGTGCATCTGCTTTCAGTGGCAGTATCGTCTGCAATTATCTTCATTCTTCTTCTGCCCAATAATTTTAGTCCTATTCTACTTTCGATAAAGTTGTGTTGAGGTACTTTTTTGCATAATGGGTTGGCGGAACCAGGTCCTTCCTTTTTGAGGATCGTGCTCTGTAGAGATATTTCCTAGCTCACTTTTCTTAGCACTTCTTCATTGTAAATCTTGCCTGTACACTTTATCTTCCCCTTGCGTCTCCAGCACTACATCTCAAAACTTTCCTCCATGTCCAGAGAATCCATGTCTCTGATCCCTACAGATGCTCCGATTAGCCTCTTCTGTAAGTCTACAGTTATTTTGCTCGTCAGCTCATCAGAGCTAGATATAAAGAAAAAGCAACTTTGATAATGTATTTCATTTTTACCTTCCCGAAGGAAAAGTTAGTTTTTATCAAAAAATCCAATTTGTTAACTCTATGCTTTCTCGACGTGTCAAGCCCTTCTGAATCGATTGAGACAAAATTTGAAAAAAGTATGTCTGTGTATGTGATCAGATTTTTCATGGTAAATCGAAGTTTTCTCAAAAACGGCTGAACCAATTTAAAAATTTAAAAGCCATTTGATGTATTTTGATGAGGATCATCATCTCACAGTTTCATGCGACGATTAGACAAACCGTTTTTCAGTAGTTAAGAGAAAAGTGAAAAGTTTTCATACACGTGTAAGCCAAAAATTCTGACTCGATTTTAAAAATTCAAAAACTATTCGAAAGATATTATTTGGGAATTGTGCATTTTTTGGAATCAGCAGAAAAATAAGTCCACAAGTACTAGTCTTTCTCTAGTTGTGTAAAAAATGTTACCATTAATTTAAGTCATTCAATTTTAAACGTATACGTGCCGTTGGAAATTGTATCTATTTTCATATCTATAACGCAATTTTAGTTGAATAAGTCAATTATTATACATTTCGAGAAGTTCATGCAACTTGCCTTAAGGCAGAATATCAGCTAATTATTTGATTTATTACCCTGAAAATGTTGATTTATATATCTCAATATAAAAATGACTATAAAATGATTTTATGTACCTAAATTAATTTCAAAAATGGAAACCTGGATGAGTAAGCTTCAAACCGGAGAGATTACTACCAAATTTGCAATTTGCAGTCCCAAATTCTATATTCTATATAGAAAGTCTATATTCGTCTCTAGTTCTTGTATTTCGACATCCCTGTTTTATATGATAAAAGAGTTGGGATGAGCTGAATTGGAAATATTTGGTGTTATGAGATAACGTGTGCAGCATATATTAGAAGAACAACACGAAGCAATGTATAGATCGCTTTCTACTCATGTTTAGTGGACTATAATTCTTTATCTTATTAATTTTGGGATTACTTTGTACATTCGAGACACATTTATTTGTTATATACCTATTTCGTAACCAATTCGAGGAAAAATTATCCGATAAATGATAGTCCGTACTCCAACCAATGTTTCTTGGTTCTTCTTTTTAGGTAAATACTTATTTATAAAATATATAAATTTTATAAGTATAATCAAGTTTTCATAGATTTTATTAATAGCATCTTTCCACAATAACCAATTTCATACAAATGAACCGACTTTATAATTTCATACAATGTTCATTTTAATCACACAATATATATGAATAAAATTATATTTACATATTGCATTACCGTGATATCATGGGAAATGATTTATCAATTCAGTGTAACGCATTGACAAAATACAACAAGATTATTTGCCAAAACTAAATTAACTAATTTGTTATTAAAATATTTTTGTGTTTTCGGGGATAATTGAAAAGCAAATTGGCTTTGACAATACTGCAACTCTGTATGGGTGGAGCAGAGAGGTAATTATCATTTATATTGCTATTAACCTGATAATGATCGAATATAAATTGAAAAATTATAATTGATAGATAATAATGTTTAAATGGGAAAATATATATTAATTAGGGATGGAATATATGGGTAATATTTACTAATTTTGATTAAATTTGTAATAAAATAACAGCAAAGAGCCAATCCTTATTCTTGAAATTTTTAACTAATAATTTTAAAGTTTCACTCGGAGAGAGAAAATATTTGTTTAGAGTTAATTTTATAAGTTTCTTATTGATTTTAAAAAAATTCTCCTGTTGTGTACTGGTACTTAAATAAGTACATAAATATTCCATAAACTAAATTTCATATAAAGTTTTTATTGATGAACAGACAGAGAACAAAAATAAGTTTCTGTACTGGCTCCAAGGGAAAATGAATATTGAAATTGAGAAAACCAATTTATATAAACAGGGTTAATTGTTTTTCATGGTCAATTGCTTACTGGAGTAACTACCAGAATTTGTTTTTTTTATTTTTTTTTTTCTATTTGAAATCTATTTCAATTTATGATTATTTATTTTTTTATTTTTACATTTTCTTTTTCCTTATTTCTTTCTGTGATTATTTTTTATGTGTAGTTTAGTTATAACTTATAGATTTCTGTCAATAACTCTGATTGTTGCATAATATGAAATGAATGAAAAAAATAAAATATAGAGGGCGTCCCAGAATTCAGCGTCAAAATAAAATTATAAAAAAAAATCACTCAAAAAATAACAGGGTCCCAAGTCGAGCAATTTTGTAAATTTTAAATTCACAGTTTAACAATTAATTTTAATTCTAGAAAACTTAGGGCAATTGTGCCATTATTTTTGACCGTGGTCCTAGAAATGTTATTTACAGTTACGATTACAAAATTTAGAATAAAAAGAATAAAAATTATTTTCAATAACCGAAATATGCACACAGTTTTTCCAAAGTACTAGGTGAGTTTGAATAGGTATTCAATGGGCAACCCATTGTTTGACCTAATTGTATTTGATATAAATTTTATTAGACTTTTGCTAAAAGTGATTATGAATTAGTACCATAAGAGGGTATTCTAGTAAAAAACTCTTGCCACTTAATTTTTTCAACAAATTCGTTTCATAAATACTCCACTGATATTATCAGACTTCACATCTTATGTATGAAAAATAATTATATTTCGTTTATTTTTTCATCTCATTTTAAAATTTCGGTTTCTTTTCGATAATTGTATTTTGGAAACAGCCCTCCTTGTAACAGCTTAGCACCCCTCTAAGAGGGCGCGCCCCACAGGTTGGAAACCGCAACTATTCTAAAATATGAGTACGAGATGTTTTTTTTAATTTAAACTATTTTTGACAATACAGCAATTTGACCATAATAATCCATTTCTGTTTTCTTCCATTTGCGAAACTTTAAACACGTTTTTCTCAAAACTTTCTTTTTCCATATGATGCCCACGATTTCTCGAGTTCTACTAGACAGATTTACTTGAAATTTTCAGAAAATCTTTGTAGACTTTTCTCCAGCATATATTAGCTTCATCCCAATATTTCAATGCTCACTATTTTTAAAAAATTCAAGAAACTCAAAAAGAGGCACGAAAATGGACATTTTTTTAAACAGTCGCCATTTTGCTGTTTTTTTTTAACTTAATACTAGTATATGCCATTGCAACAAAATTCCAAATTAAAAAACTGTTTTTTTTGTACTGCTAGAAGGGTTAAAATCGTAGACAGGGTCATGTGCCAATTTTGTGACCCCCCACTTCAAGTACTGCAAATTTTTCTAAATACAAATTTTTTAAGACGATTTAAAAATGACCTTAGATTGATGCCTCTTTACTAGAATATCCATAAAAATGGATATCACTGCTCCTTAATATCAGGTTGTTCGAAACGAAGATTTGAATCTTGGACTCGTGATCATGAAGGAAAATAAATGACCAAGAAAGCAAATGGTAACGAGAATGAAAAAAATCTCGTGAAATGTTTGAAAATGTGCTTATTGTTATTGCAAGGAAACAACCGGGGCACTAGGAATGTAAAAGGTTACAACATAGTACCTCTATACACCTACCTCGGTAACACATATAAAATGTAACGGCAAGGAAGGAAAGTGCACTTCCATATCCTGTAATCTTTTGATCCCTTTCCAATGTTCAATACAGTTTCTATTTCCGAAGTACATTACAATTGTATATTTAAAACGACTTTTCGAACTTTTTGCTATTTTCTTTCCAGCTACTAAACGTCACAAATTTTTTGTCTTAGTCGAAACCCTTTTGAATAAATAATGATTGACCCGATTTGAGAACGTGAAGTTCAATGAAAGCTTCGAGTTTCAGACAAAATTTAGTTGAGATGATAACGAGTAAAAAAGTCTGTATAACTGGAGGATTGATTTAACTTAAGCAGCACTAATATCTACATAACTAGATCCTTGTAATAGTCAATTTATAATGGCTTTTATCAATAACTATTTTTGAATGATGCATTGAAAGATCACTAGCTGGTTTAGCTTGCAATATTATAAAAAGCTAAGGCAACAGTATTTAATAAAATGTACATATATTTTACATTTATACATATTACTAAAGCTATTAGTAAAATTAATTAACAACACATCCAATAGAAATCAAAATTCTGATTTTTGTTCGAAGGAAAATAAGAAAATGAGTCGAAATTAAAAGTTGCTTTAAGAAGTTTTCTTCGTGATTATTTTAGAATAGAAGATCGAACCAGCTTATAAAAAAAGAATGTGCGAAGATTCACACGCGATTGAAGTAAAACTTATTTGCTACTGTACAAGATGGCATTTAAGTAAAAATAAATACATCGTATAACAATTTTGAATAATGTTTATTAGTAATATGGTAACACTCGTGATGCACACATTTATCAGTGTCAGCCATTATACACATTTATATAATGATAAATTAAAAATTATATATTTTTAATAGCAGTAAAAATATGTATAATATTTAAAAACAATAATGTAATTAAAGTCTACTTCAAATATGACATGATCGGTTTGTCATTGTAATTAGCATTTGGAAACGAACCATCATTAAAAATGAAGTAATTGCTGATTAATAACTTCTATAATATTAGTTCACACAGTAGATGATGACGCCTAAACAAATATTGGTTTTGCAATTTCATAATTGTATTTGAAGAACTTCATGCAATTAAAATTAAATACATTTATTGACTGATGGTATTTTTTTATTCTTTCGCTGGCGATATTATCTCATTCTTTGAACAGTTGTAATATCTGTTTTGCTTAAAAAATATTTTCCATTTCAATAACTTTAAAGGTTATAGAAACTACGAATAATATAGAAATTATTTCAATTTACACCCTAGTCGCGCCTAAAAAAGTTTTACTTAAAAAATGCAGTAAATATGGTATTTGTTGTGTATGTTACGTTTGTTTTTGTAAATGCAGTCAACATCGATCGATCGAAAGGGCTTCATTATTATCTTGAATGTCACTCAGTATTTCTGGTATGTTATTTCTCCTTCAAGAATTCAAAATATTCCATTTGAATTTGTTCTTTTGAATTATATATTGTTCTGTTATTCACATTATATTATATATATATATATAATTATATATATATATATATATATATGATTTAGTAGTTAATTTTGATGTTGAAATATGTGGGTCAATCTTGAGGGCAATACATCGAACAAAGAAAAGGCAAAGATTTATAAATAATCTTTAGTTCCAAACGTTTCGACATTCAATTTAATCATCATCAGTGGATCTAAAAACAGTATAAAATTAATATAACTATTAATATATTAATATAACCATTAATATGTGGATTGGTATAGAAACTATAGATATAAGAGAAAATTTAACAGAACAGCAACACTTAACAATAAACAGAATATAAAAGATAAAAAAATTAATATAAACTAGATACTAAATAGATAAAAAAGAAAAAAGAATATATATATATATATATATATATATATCATACACATATACATTTACTATACTTTTTACGAATCAGAGCAACTTCGATTTTTAGCCGAAAAATCTTCCTATATATATCTTGCTATAAAAAAAAACTAGCAGACGGAGGGGTCTAAAAATTCAGTGGCGATTTATTAAAGTCATAATATAAGTACTTTTTGAATATAGGTCGAATTAGAGCAACTTCGATTTTTAGCCGAAAAATCTTCCAATGGTCCCCCATTGCGAGAATTGTCGATTTTGTAAGATTGCTATAAAATAAAAACTAGCAGTCGGAGGGGTCTAAAAATTCAGTGGCGATTTATTAAAGTCATAATATAAGTACTTTTTGAATATAAGTCGAATTAGAGCAACTTCGATTTTTAGCCGAAAAATCTTCCAATGGTCCCCCATTGCGAAATTGTCGATTTTGTAAGATTGCTATAAAATAAAAACTAGCAGTCGGAGAGGTCTAAAATATCAGTGGCGATTTATTAAAGTCATAATATAAGTACTTTTTGAATATAAGTCGAATTAGAGCAACTTCGATTTTTAGCCGAAAAATCTTCCAATGGTCCCCCATTGCGAGAATTGTCGATTTTGTAAGATTGCTATAAAATAAAAACTAGCAGTCGGAGAGGTCTTAAAATTCAGTGGCGATTTATTAAAGTCATAATATAAGTACTTTTTGAATATAAGTCGAATTAGAGCAACTTCGATTTTTAGCCGAAAAATCTTCCAATGGTCCCCCATTGCGAGAATTGTCGATTTTGTAAGATTGCTATAAAATAAAAACTAGCAGTCGGAGAGGTCTAAAAATTCAGTGGCGATTTATTAAAGTCATAATATAAGTACTTTTTGAATATAAGTCGAATTAGAGCAACTTCGATTTTTAGCCGAAAAATCTTCCAATGGTCCCCCATTGCGAGAATTGTCGATTTTGTAAGATTGCTATAAAATAAAAACTAGCAGTCGGAGAGGTCTAAAAATTCAGTGGCGATTTATTAAAGTCATAATATAAGTACTTTTTGAATATAAGTCGAATTAGAGCAACTTCGATTTTTAGCCGAAAAATCTTCCAATGGTCCCCCATTGGAAAAATTGTCGATTTTGTAAGATTGCTATAAAATAAAAACTAGCAGTCGGAGAGGTCTAAAAATTCAGTGGCGATTTATTAAAGTCATAATATAAGTACTTTTTGAATATAAGTCGAATTAGAGCAACTTCGATTTTTAGCCGAAAAATCTTCCAATGGTCCCCCATTGAGAAAATTGTCGATTTTGTAAGATTGCTATAAAATAAAAACTAGCAGTCGGAGAGGTCTAAAAATTCAGTGGCGATTTATTAAAGTCATAATATAAGTACTTTTTTGAATATAAGTCGAATTAGAGCAACTTCGATTTTTAGCCGAAAAATCTTCAATGGTCCCCCATTGGAAAATTGTCGATTTTGTAAGATTGCTATAAAATAAAAACTAGCAGTCGGAGAGGTCTAAAAATTCAGTGGCGATTTATTAAAGTCATAATATAAGTACTTTTGAATATAAGTCGAATTAGAGCAACTTCGATTTTTAGCCGAAAAATCTTCCAATGGTCCCCCATTGGAAAAATTGTCGATTTTGTAAGATTGCTATAAAATAAAAACTAGCAGTCGGAGAGGTCTAAAAATTCAGTGGCGATTTATTAAAGTCATAATATAAGTACTTTTTGAATATAAGTCGAATTAGAGCAACTTCAATTCTTCCAATGGTCCCCCATTGGAAAAATTGTCGATTTTGTAAGATTGCTATAAAATAAAAACTAGCAGTCGGAGAGGTCTAAAAATTCAGTGGCGATTTATTAAAGTCATAATATAAGTACTTTTTGAATATAAGTCGAATTAGAGCAACTTCGATTTTTAGCCGAAAAATCTTCCAATGGTCCCCCATTGGAAAAATTGTCGATTTTGTAAGATTGCTATAAAATAAAAACTAGCAGTCGGAGAGGTCTAAAAATTCAGTGGCGATTTATTAAAGTCATAATATAAGTACTTTTTGAATATAAGTCGAATTAGAGCAACTTCGATTTTTAGCCGAAAAATCTTCCAATGGTCCCCCATTGGAAAATTGTCGATTTTGTAAGATTGCTATAAATAAAAACTAGCAGTCGGAGAGGTCTAAAAATTCAGTGGCGATTTATTAAAGTCATAATAAGTACTTTTTGAATATAAGTCGAATTAGAGCAACTTCGATTTTTAGCCGAAAAATCTTCAATGGTCCCCCATTGGAAAAATTGTCGATTTTGTAAGATTGCTATAAAATAAAACTAGCAGTCGGAGAGGTCTAAAAATTCAGTGGCGATTTATTAAAGTCATAATATAAGTACTTTTGAATATAAGTCGAATTAGAGCAACTTCGATTTTTAGCCGAAAAATCTTCCAATGGTCCCCCATTGGAAAAATTGTCGATTTTGTAAGATTGCTATAAAATAAAAACTAGCAGTCGGAGAGGTCTAAAAATTCAGTGGCGATTTATTAAAGTCATAATATAAGTACTTTTTGAATATAAGTCGAATTAGAGCAACTTCGATTTTTAGCCGAAAAATCTTCCAATGGTCCCCCATTGGAAAAATTGTCGATTTTGTAAGATTGCTATAAAATAAAAACTAGCAGTCGGAGAGGTCTAAAAATTCAGTGGCGATTTATTAAAGTCATAATATAAGTACTTTTTGAATATAAGTCGAATTAGAGCAACTTCGATTTTTAGCCGAAAATCTTTTCAATGGTCCCCCATTGGAAAATTGTCGATTTTGTAAGATTGCTATAAAATAAAAACTAGCAGTCGGAGAGGTCTAAAAATTCAGTGGCGATTTATTAAAGTCATAATATAAGTACTTTTTAAATATAAGTCGAATTAGAGCAACTTCGATTTTTAGCCGAAAAATCTTCCAATGGTCCCCCATTGGAAAAATTGTCGATTTTGTAAGATTGCTATAAAATAAAAACTAGCAGTCGGAGAGGTCTAAAAATTCAGTGGCGATTTATTAAAGTCATAATATAAGTACTTTTTGAATATAAGTCGAATTAGAGCAACTTCGATTTTTAGCCGAAAAATCTTCCAATGGTCCCCCATTGGGAAAAATTGTCGATTTGTAAGATTGCTATAAAATAAAAACTACAGTCGGAGAGGTCTAAAAATTCAGTGGCGATTTATTAAAGTCATAATATAAGTACTTTTTGAATATAAGTCGAATTAGAGCAACTTCGATTTTTAGCCGAAAATCTTTCAATGGTCCCCCATTGAAAAATTGTCGATTTTGTAAGATTGCTATAAAATAAAAACTAGCAGTCGGAGAGGTCTAAAATTCAGTGGCGATTTATTAAAGTCATAATATAAGTACTTTTTAAATATAAGTCGAATTAGAGCAACTTCGACTTCGATTTTTAGCCGAAAAATCTTCCAATGGTCCCCCATTGGAAAAATTGTCGATTTTGTAAGATTGCTATAAAATAAAAACTAGCAGTCGGAGAGGTCTAAAAATTCAGTGGCGATTTATTAAAGTCATAATTAATACTTTTTGAATATAAGTCGAATTAGAGCAACTTCGATTTTTAGCCGAAAAATCTTTCAATGGT
>NW_020539725.1:53755014-53769012 GCF_003426905.1 Ctenocephalides felis | reverse complement strand
AAGCAAACGAGAGTATTCGACAGAAGCAATAGAGAGTCTTCGACGATGCTCGGCAACGCTCGTTCATTTTTCATGTTTTGATCATTTTTAACAGTTGAAACACATGACGCATATGATATGAGGACTAGCACTTTTCGTATTATTATAAGGTCTATAGGGTTCATCCACACTGTCAAATATGTCGAGGACATTTGTTTGAACTAATATCCATAGAAATAAAAAAACGTACTGATAAATTGATGTGCATATGTCTAACGATTATTTTTGAGTATTTGACATGCTGTTCTGAATTTTTCAACATTTGAAACATATGAGGACTAATATTCTAGGTATTATTATATAAGGTCCATGAGGTTCATCCACACTATTAAAATGTCAAGGGCATTTGTTTCAACTATACCCATAAAAATAGAAAAAAATGTACTTATCAAAATCTGTATAAAATTACTAATAAATTGATGTGCATATGTCTAATGATCATTTTTGACTACCAAACTGGCATTTTTTTGTAAACTTGTTTTAATGGATACCAAAACCGCTGAACCTGCCTTTCCAAAATTCTATCAATTCTTCATTTTGTCAATACGAGTAAAATGTTTTCTGAATCATTCAAATCGGGCACTCCGTTCTCTCAGAAACCTTAAAGTTTGTCACCTTTTGCCCCGTATTTCGAAATTACTAGATATGCTTTTCCAGAAACTAAAATCAATAAAATCGAATGTTTTTTTTATTATTCAAATTGGTTGATCAGATTCTGGTAAGCGTGGACAAGAAATTGTATCCGCACATACATATGTACACAAATACATACACCCAGTTTTTCTAAGGTATGTCAAAATTTTCAGACCTCTGAAACGTATAGATGCACAAAAAATATTTTTCAATTTTTTGCGATTATTGTAACTTACTCTATGGAAAATTAATAATTATAATTTCCTCATCATCTTCTGAATATGAAATAAGTACAAAAATAGACAGGTAAAAATTAAAATATAAAATTGAATAAATCGATTATTTAAAGATATCGGGAAGTTAATGCAACTTGTCCTGGGGCCATTGCCGCTTACAACTAGTTTGATTAGAATTCAACATAGATTATTATATCTATCTATATTATATCTATCTATATATTATATATATTATTTGATAATTATTGATTTGATTAGTTTGGACTTGCTGATTGAAACTAACCGCCCAATAATTTAGAATATTGTGTAAGTTATAAAAGTGTGCTAATTAGGTAATCATTAATTTACGATAGCATTAGTTATAATAATAATTTAATAAATTGAAAATGAAAATTTTTGGACTTTTTATGTAACCTTAAAAAACCTTAAAAATTTTAGATGCGAGTGCGTGCTTTGTGGGTAGTAGTATTATCTTTGTAATCATGGGCGCAAATACAATGTTTTGTCGACGATTTTATGTTGACAGGTAAATATATGGACAGGTAGATAAGACATCAGGTGAATAAGTGAACATGTAGAAAGTACTGAGTTAAATCTATTCGAATGGTATATATAGCCAATTTTAATATTTTTTAAAACCCCGCGATAATATTTAAAGGTTGTCAACCTCTGCCCAGAACCAACCCAAAGCGTACAATAAATCGTAGCGTACTTTTTGTCACAATGCCTGCGTAACATCAATATGATTTTAATACTACACAGGTATCCATGCGTTACCCGAGCGCGCGAACACGAACAGATATTTTCGATTTTTTTTGTTCTGGGAATTAGTTGAACATAACATTAATTAACTTTGAAGATAATGGTATAATTCAAACATAAAATTGTATATGAACAAGAATGCACAACTAAGTGGTATGAGGGTAATACCGTAATTTTAAACTATTAAATTTTCTACTACCCCTTAGTCTGGCATCTTTTTCAATGTTCCAGCCTCCATTATCTATTGGCAATTCTTTAAAAAATTCCTGGCAATCAATATCAATATTTGTCGATAGGTTTCTGCCTCCCATGACATATTGAATGGAGCGTGTGCCGCGAGACAACGTGTTCCGCGCTCGTATCGCATCTTATAGAAAAACGAACTAAACATTCGTAGAATAGAATGCTGCCTCAGATGGGGTCCAGGTAGGCGGCAGGCTGGAAAAATTCAGAAGCCACAAGATATGGCCTGGAACAGGGATGGCGAAACTAACGAAAACTCGAGCCAGATGTGATGGAATGATAATAACTGGTAGCCTGCCCTAAAGGCACTTCTATGATAAAAGAGCATCACAAATCAATGACTCCTTTTTCCTACCTTGTTTACCCATTACCAATCTTCACGTTTTATTAAATTTTATGCATTTTCTTTCAAAACTTCTGTTTCTATGCTTTCTGGTCTTGTGCATCTGCTTTCAGTGGCAGTATCGTCTGCAATTATCTTCATTCTTCTTCTGCCCAATAATTTTAGTCCTATTCTACTTTCGATAAAGTGTGTTGAGGTACTTTTTTGCATAATGGGTTGGCGGATCCAGGTCTTTCCTTTTTGAGGATCGTGCTCTGAAGAGATATTTCCTAGCTCACTTTTCTCAGCACTTCTTCATTTAAATCTTGCCTGTACACTTTATCTTCCCCTTGCGTCTCCAGCACTACATCTCAAAACTTTCCTCCATGTCCAGAGAATCCATGTCTCTGATCCCTACAGATGCTCCGATTAGCCTCTTCTGTAAGTCTACAGTTATTTTGCTCGTCAGCTCATCAGAGCTAGATATAAAGAAAAAGCAACTTTGATAATGTATTTCATTTTTACCTTCCCGAAGGAAAAGTTAGTTTTTATCAAAAAATCCAATTTGTTAACTCTATGCTTTCTCGACGTGTCAAGCCCTTCTGAATCGATTGAGACAAAATTTGAAAAAAGTATGTCTGTGTATGTGATCAGATTTTTCATGGTAAATCGAAGTTTTCTCAAAAACGGCTGAACCAATTTAAAAATTTAAAAGCCATTTGATGTATTTTGATGAGGATCATCATCTCACAGTTTCATGCGACGATTAGACAAACCGTTTTTCAGTAGTTAAGAGAAAAGTGAAAAGTTTTCATACACGTGTAAGCCAAAAATTCTGACTCGATTTTAAAAATTCAAAAACTATTCGAAAGATATTATTTGGGAATTGTTAATTTTTTGGAATCAGCAGAAAAATAAGTCCACAAGTACTAGTCTTTCTCTAGTTGTGTAAAAAATGGTACCATTAATTTAAGTCATTCAATTTTAAACGTATACGTGCCGTTGGAAATTGTATCTATTTTCATATCTATAACGCAATTTTAGTTGAATAAGTCAATTATTATACATTTCGAGAAGTTCATGCAACTTGCCTTAAGGCAGAATATCAGCTAATTATTTGATTTATTACCCTGAAAATGTTGATTTATATATCTCAATATAAAAATGACTATAAAATGATTTTATGTACCTAAATTAATTTCAAAAATGGAAACCTGGATGAGTAAGCTTCAAACCGGAGAGATTACTACCAAATTTGCAATTTGCAGTCCCAAATTCGTCCATAAAGAAAGTCTATATTCGTCTCTGGTTCCTGTCTTTCGACATCCCTGTTTTATATGATAAAAGAGTTGGGATGAGCTGAATTGGAAATATTTGGTGTTATGAGATAACGTGTGCAGCATATATTAGAAGAACAACACGAAGCAATGTATAGATCGCTTTCTACTCATGTTTAGTGGACTATAATTCTTTATCTTATTAATTTTGGGATTACTTTGTACATTCGAGACACATTTATTTGTTATATACCTATTTCGTAACCAATTCGAGGAAAAATTATCCGATAAATGATAGTCCGTACTCCAACCAATGTTTCTTGGTTCTTCTTTTTAGGTAAATACTTATTTATAAAATATATAAATTTTATAAGTATAATCAAGTTTTCATAGATTTTATTAATAGCATCTTTCCACAATAACCAATTTCATACAAATGAACCGACTTTATAATTTCATACAATGTTCATTTTAATCACACAATATATATGAATAAAATTATATTTACATATTGCATTACCGTGATATCATGGGAAATGATTTATCAATTCAGTGTAACGCATTGACAAAATACAACAAGATTATTTGCCAAAACTAAATTAACTAATTTGTTATTAAAATATTTTTGTGTTTTCGGGGATAATTGAAAAGCAAATTGGCTTTGACAATACTGCAACTCTGTATGGGTGGAGCAGAGAGGTAATTATCATTTATATTGCTATTAACCTGATAATGATCGAATATAAATTGAAAAATTATAATTGATAGATAATAATGTTTAAATGGGAAAATATATATTAATTAGGGATGGAATATATGGGTAATATTTACTAATTTTGATTAAATTTGTAATAAAATAACAGCAAAGAGCCAATCCTTATTCTTGAAATTTTTAACTAATAATTTTAAAGTTTCACTCGGAGAGAGAAAATATTTGTTTAGAGTTAATTTTATAAGTTTCTTATTGATTTTAAAAAATTCTCCTGTTGTGTACTGGTACTTAAATAAGTACATAAATATTCCATAAACTAAATTTCATATAAAGTTTTTATTGATGAACAGACAGAGAACAAAAATAAGTTTCTGTACTGGCTCCAAGGGAAAATGAATATTGAAATTGAGAAAACCAATTTATATAAACAGGGTTAATTGTTTTTCATGGTCAATTGCTTACTGGAGTAACTACCAGAATTTGTTTTTTTATTTTTTTTTTCTATTTGAAATCTATTTCAATTTATGATTATTTATTTTTTTATTTTTACATTTTCTTTTTCCTTATTTCTTTCTGTGATTATTTTTTATGTGTAGTTTAGTTATAACTTATAGATTTCTGTCAATAACTCTGATTGTTGCATAATATGAAATGAATGAAAAAAATAAAATATAGAGGGCGTCCCAGAATTCAGCGTCAAAATAAAATTATAAAAAAAAATCACTCAAAAAATAACAGGGTGCCAAGTCGAGCAATTTTGTAAATTTTAAATTCACAGTTTAACAATTAATTTTAATTCTAGAAAACTTAGGGCAATTGTGCCATTATTTTTGACCGTGGTCCTAGAAATGTTATTTACAGTTACGATTACAAAATTTAGAATAAAAAGAATAAAAATTATTTTCAATAACCGAAATATGCACACAGTTTTTCCAAAGCACTAGGTGAGTTTGAATAGGTATTCAATGGGCAACCCATTGTTTGACCTAATTGTATTTGATATAAATTTTATTAGACTTTTGCTAAAAGTGATGATGAATTAGTACCATAAGAGGGTATTCTAGTAAAAAACTCTTGCCACTTAATTTTTTCAACAAATTCGTTTCATAAATACTCCACTGATATTATCAGACTTCACATCTTATGTATAAAAAATAATTATATTTCGTTTATTTTTTTATCTCATTTAAAAATTTCGGTTTCTTTTCGATAATTGTATTTTGGAAACAGCCCTCCTTGTAACAGCTTAGCACCCCTATAAGAGGGCGCGCCCCACAGGTTGGAAACCGCAACTATTCTAAAATATGAGTACGAGATGTTTTTTTTAATTTAAACTATTTTTGACAATACAGCAATTTGACCATAATAATCCATTTCTGTTTTCTTCCATTTGCGAAACCTTAAACACGTTTTTCTCAAAACTTTCTTTTTCCATATGATGCCCACGATTTCTCGAGTTCTACTAGACAGATTTACTTGAAATTTTCAGAAAATCTTTGTAGACTTTTCTCCAGCATATATTAGCTTCATCCCAATATTTCAATGCTCACTATTTTTAAAAAATTCAAGAAACTCAAAAAAGAGGCACGAAAATGGACATTTTTTTAAACAGTCGCCATTTTGCTGTTTTTTTTTAACTTAATACTAGTATATGCCATTGCAACAAAATTCCAAATTAAAAAACTGTTTTTTTTGTACTGCTAGAAGGGTTAGAATCGTAGACAGGGTCATGTGCCAATTTTGTGACCCCCCACTTCAAGTACTGCAAATTTTTCTAAATACACAAATATTGCTTAAAAAAAATGAAAATAAAAAGATAATAGTATACAAATTTATTACCTTTTTAAGACGATTTAAAAATGACCTTAGATTGATGCCTCTTTACTAGAATATCCATAAAAATGGATATCACTGCTCCTTGATATCAGGTTGTTCGAAACGAAGATTTGAATCCTGGATTCGTGATCGCGAAGGAAAATAAATGAGCAAGATAGCAAGTGGTAACGAGAGCAAAAAAATCTCGTGAAATGTTTGAAAATGTGCTTATTGTTATTGCAAGGAAACAACCGGGGCACTAGGAATGTAAAAGGTTACAACATAGTACCTCTATACACCTACCTCGGTAACACATATAAAATGTAACGGCAAGGAAGGAAAGTGCACTTCCATATCCTGTAATCTTTTGATCCCTTTCCAATGTTCAATACAGTTTCTATTTCCGAAGTACATTACAATTGTATATTTAAAACGACTTTTCGAACTTTTTGCTATTTTCTTTCCAGCTACTAAACGTCACAAATTTTTTGTCTTAGTCGAAACCCTTTTGAATAAATAATGATTGACCCGATTTGAGAACGTGAAGTTCAATGAAAGCTTCGAGTTTCAGACAAAATTTAGTTGAGATGATAACGAGTAAAAAAGTCTGTATAACTGGAGGATTGATTTAACTTAAGCAGCACTAATATCTACATAACTAGATCCTTGTAATAGACAATTTATAATGGCTTTTATCAATAACTATTTTTGAATGATGCATTGAAAGATCACTAGCTGGTTTAGCTTGCAATATTATAAAAAGCTCAGGCAACAGTATTTAATAAAATGTACATATATTTTACATTTATACATATTACTAAAGCTATTAGTAAAATTAATTAACAACACATCCAATAGAAATCAAAATTCTGATTTTTGTTCGAAGGAAAATAAGAAAATGAGTCGAAATTAAAAGTTGCTTTAAGAAGTTTTCTTCGTGATTATTTTAGAATAGAAGATCGAACCAGCTTATAAAAAAAGAATGCGCGAAGATTCACACGCGATTGAAGTAAAACTTATTTGCTACTGTACAAGATGGCATTTAAGTAAAAATAAATACATCGTATAACAATTTTGAATAATGTTTATTAGTAATATGGTAACACTCGTGATGCACACATTTATCAGTGTCAGCCATTATACACATTTATATAATGATAAATTAAAAATTATATATTTTTAATAGCAGTAAAAATATGTATAATATTTAAAAACAATAATGTAATTAAAGTCTACTTCAAATATGACATGATCGGTTTGTCATTGTAATTAGCATTTGGAAACGAACCATCATTAGAAAAATGAAGTAATTGCTGATTAATAACTTCTATAATATTAGTTCACACAGTAGATGATGACGCCTAAACAAATATTGGTTTTGCAATTTCATAATTGTATTTGAAGAACTTCATGCAATTAAAATTAAATACATTTATTGACTGATGGTATTTTTTTATTCTTTCGCTGGCGATATTATCTCATTCTTTGAACAGTTGTAATATCTGTTTTGCTTAAAAAATATTTTCCATTTCAATAACTTTAAAGGTTTATAGAAACTACGAATAATATAGAAATTATTTCAATTTACACCCTAGTCGCGCCTAAAAAAGTTTTACTTAAAAAATGCAGTAAATATGGTATTTGTTGTGTATGTTACGTTTGTTTTTGTAAATGCAGTCAACATCGATCGATCGAAAGGGCTTCATTATTATCTTGAATGTCACTCAGTATTTCTGGTATGTTATTTCTCCTTCAAGAATTCAAAATATTCCATTTGAATTTGTTCTTTTGAATTATATATTGTTCTGTTATTCACATTATATATATATATATATATATATATATATATATATATATATGATTTAGTAGTTAATTTTGATGTTGAAATATGTGGGTCAATCTTGAGGGCAATACATCGAACAAAGAAAAGGCAAAGATTTATAAAATAATCTTTAGTTCCAAACGTTTCGACATTCAATTTAATGTCATCATCAGTGGATCTAAAAACAGTATAAAAATTAATATAACTATTAATATATATTAATATAACCATTAATATGTGGATTGGTATAGAAACTATAGATATAAGAGAAAATTTAACAGAACAGCAACACTTAACAATAAACAGAATATAAAAGATAAAAAAATTAATATAAACTAGATACTAAATAGATAAAAAAGAAAAAAGAATATATATATATATATATATATATATATACATACACATATACATTTACTATACTTTTTACGAATCAGAGCAACTTCGATTTTTAGCCGAAAAATCTTCCTATATATATCTTGCTATAAAATAAAAACTAGCAGACGGAGGGGTCTAAAAATTCAGTGGCGATTTATTAAAGTCATAATATAAGTACTTTTTGAATATAGGTCGAATTAGAGCAACTTCGATTTTTAGCCGAAAAATCTTCCAATGGTCCCCCATTGCGAGAATTGTCGATTTTGTAAGATTGCTATAAAATAAAAACTAGCAGTCGGAGGGGTCTAAAAATTCAGTGGCGATTTATTAAAGTCATAATATAAGTACTTTTTGAATATAAGTCGAATTAGAGCAACTTCGATTTTTAGCCGAAAAATCTTCCAATGGTCCCCCATTGCGAGAATTGTCGATTTTGTAAGATTGCTATAAAATAAAAACTAGCAGTCGGAGAGGTCTAAAATATCAGTGGCGATTTATTAAAGTCATAATATAAGTACTTTTTGAATATAAGTCGAATTAGAGCAACTTCGATTTTTAGCCGAAAAATCTTCCAATGGTCCCCCATTGCGAGAATTGTCGATTTTGTAAGATTGCTATAAAATAAAAACTAGCAGTCGGAGAGGTCTAAAAATTCAGTGGCGATTTATTAAAGTCATAATATAAGTACTTTTTGAATATAAGTCGAATTAGAGCAACTTCGATTTTTAGCCGAAAAATCTTCCAATGGTCCCCCATTGCGAGAATTGTCGATTTTGTAAGATTGCTATAAAATAAAAACTAGCAGTCGGAGAGGTCTAAAAATTCAGTGGCGATTTATTAAAGTCATAATATAAGTACTTTTTGAATATAAGTCGAATTAGAGCAACTTCGATTTTTAGCCGAAAAATCTTCCAATGGTCCCCCATTGCGAGAATTGTCGATTTTGTAAGATTGCTATAAAATAAAAACTAGCAGTCGGAGAGGTCTAAAAATTCAGTGGCGATTTATTAAAGTCATAATATAAGTACTTTTTGAATATAAGTCGAATTAGAGCAACTTCGATTTTTAGCCGAAAAATCTTCCAATGGTCCCCCATTGCGAAAAATTGTCGATTTTGTAAGATTGCTATAAAATAAAAACTAGCAGTCGGAGAGGTCTAAAAATTCAGTGGCGATTTATTAAAGTCATAATATAAGTACTTTTTGAATATAAGTCGAATTAGAGCAACTTCGATTTTTAGCCGAAAAATCTTCCAATGGTCCCCCATTGCGAGAATTGTCGATTTTGTAAGATTGCTATAAAATAAAAACTAGCAGTCGGAGAGGTCTAAAAATTCAGTGGCGATTTATTAAAGTCATAATATAAGTACTTTTTGAATATAAGTCGAATTAGAGCAACTTCGATTTTTAGCCGAAAAATCTTCCAATGGTCCCCCATTGCGAAATTGTCGATTTTGTAAGATTGCTATAAAATAAAAACTAGCAGTCGGAGAGGTCTAAAAATTCAGTGGCGATTTATTAAAGTCATAATATAAGTACTTTTTGAATATAAGTCGAATTAGAGCAACTTCGATTTTTAGCCGAAAATCTTCCAATGGTCCCCCATTGCGAGAATTGTCGATTTTGTAAGATTGCTATAAAATAAAAACTAGCAGTCGGAGAGGTCTAAAAATTCAGTGGCGATTTATTAAAGTCATAATATAAGTACTTTTTGAATATAAGTCGAATTAGAGCAACTTCGATTTTTAGCCGAAAAATCTTCCAATGGTCCCCCATTGGAAAAATTGTCGATTTTGTAAGATTGCTATAAAATAAAAACTAGCAGTCGGAGAGGTCTAAAAATTCAGTGGCGATTTATTAAAGTCATAATATAAGTACTTTTTGAATATAAGTCGAATTAGAGCAACTTCGATTTTTAGCCGAAAAATCTTCCAATGGTCCCCCATTGAGAGAATTGTCGATTTTGTAAGATTGCTATAAAATAAAAACTAGCAGTCGGAGAGGTCTAAAAATTCAGTGGCGATTTATTAAAGTCATAATATAAGTACTTTTTGAATATAAGTCGAATTAGAGCAACTTCGATTTTTAGCCGAAAAATCTTCCAATGGTCCCCCATTGCGAGAATTGTCGATTTTGTAAGATTGCTATAAAATAAAAACTAGCAGTCGGAGAGGTCTAAAAATTCAGTGGCGATTTATTAAAGTCATAATATAAGTACTTTTTGAATATAAGTCGAATTAGAGCAACTTCGATTTTTAGCCGAAAAATCTTCCAATGGTCCCCCATTGGAAAAATTGTCGATTTTGTAAGATTGCTATAAAATAAAAACTAGCAGTCGGAGAGGTCTAAAAATTCAGTGGCGATTTATTAAAGTCATAATATAAGTACTTTTTGAATATAAGTCGAATTAGAGCAACTTCGATTTTTAGCCGAAAAATCTTCCAATGGTCCCCCATTGGAAAAATTGTCGATTTTGTAAGATTGCTATAAAATAAAAACTAGCAGTCGGAGAGGTCTAAAAATTCAGTGGCGATTTATTAAAGTCATAATATAAGTACTTTTTGAATATAAGTCGAATTAGAGCAACTTCGATTTTTAGCCGAAAAATCTTCCAATGGTCCCCCATTGGAAAAATTGTCGATTTTGTAAGATTGCTATAAAATAAAAACTAGCAGTCGGAGAGGTCTAAAAATTCAGTGGCGATTTATTAAAGTCATAATATAAGTACTTTTTGAATATAAGTCGAATTAGAGCAACTTCGATTTTTAGCCGAAAAATCTTTCAATGGTCCCCCATTGGAAAAATTGTCGATTTTGTAAGATTGCTATAAAATAAAAACTAGCAGTCGGAGAGGTCTAAAAATTCAGTGGCGATTTATTAAAGTCATAATATAAGTACTTTTTGAATATAAGTCGAATTAGAGCAACTTCGATTTTTAGCCGAAAAATCTTCCAATGGTCCCCCATTGGAAAAATTGTCGATTTTGTAAGATTGCTATAAAATAAAAACTAGCAGTCGGAGAGGTCTAAAAATTCAGTGGCGATTTATTAAAGTCATAATATAAGTACTTTTTGAATATAAGTCGAATTAGAGCAACTTCGATTTTTAGCCGAAAAATCTTCCAATGGTCCCCCATTGGAAAAATTGTCGATTTTGTAAGATTGCTATAAAATAAAAACTAGCAGTCGGAGAGGTCTAAAAATTCAGTGGCGATTTATTAAAGTCATAATATAAGTACTTTTTGAATATAAGTCGAATTAGAGCAACTTCGATTTTTAGCCGAAAAATCTTTCAATGGTCCCCCATTGGAAAAATTGTCGATTTTGTAAGATTGCTATAAAATAAAAACTAGCAGTCGGAGAGGTCTAAAAATTCAGTGGCGATTTATTAAAGTCATAATATAAGTACTTTTTGAATATAAGTCGAATTAGAGCAACTTCGATTTTTAGCCGAAAAATCTTCCAATGGTCCCCCATTGGAAAAATTGTCGATTTTGTAAGATTGCTATAAAATAAAAACTAGCAGTCGGAGAGGTCTAAAAATTCAGTGGCGATTTATTAAAGTCATAATATAAGTACTTTTTGAATATAAGTCGAATTAGAGCAACTTCGATTTTTAGCCGAAAAATCTTCCAATGGTCCCCCATTGGAAAAATTGTCGATTTTGTAAGATTGCTATAAAATAAAAACTAGCAGTCGGAGAGGTCTAAAAATTCAGTGGCGATTTATTAAAGTCATAATATAAGTACTTTTTGAATATAAGTCGAATTAGAGCAACTTCGATTTTTAGCCGAAAAATCTTCCAATGGTCCCCCATTGGAAAAATTGTCGATTTTGTAAGATTGCTATAAAATAAAAACTAGCAGTCGGAGAGGTCTAAAAATTCAGTGGCGATTTATTAAAGTCATAATATAAGTACTTTTTGAATATAAGTCGAATTAGAGCAACTTCGATTTTAGCCGAAAAATCTTCCAATGGTCCCCCATTGGAAAAATTGTCGATTTTGTAAGATTGCTATAAATAAAAACTAGCAGTCGGAGAGGTCTAAAAATTCAGTGGCGATTTATTAAAGTCATAATATAAGTACTTTTTGAATATAAGTCGAATTAGAGCAACTTCGATTTTTAGCCGAAAAATCTTCCAATGGTCCCCCATTGGAAAAATTGTCGATTTTGTAAGATTGCTATAAAATAAAAACTAGCAGTCGGAGAGGTCTAAAAATTCAGTGGCGATTTATTAAAGTCATAATATAAGTACTTTTTGAATATAAGTCGAATTAGAGCACTTCGATTTTTAGCCGAAAAATCTTCCAATGGTCCCCCATTGAAAAATTGTCGATTTTGTAAGATTGCTATAAAATAAAAACTAGCAGTCGGAGAGGTCTAAAAATTCAGTGGCGATTTATTAAAGTCATAATATAAGTACTTTTTGAATATAAGTCGAATTAGAGCAACTTCGATTTTTAGCCGAAAAATCTTCCAATGGTCCCCCATTGGAAAAATTGTCGATTTTGTAAGATTGCTATAAAATAAAAACTAGCAGTCGGAGAGGTCTAAAATTCAGTGGCGATTTATTAAAGTCATAATATAAGTACTTTTTGAATATAAGTCGAATTAGAGCAACTTCGATTTTTAGCCGAAAAATCTTTCAATGGTCCCCCATTGGAAAAATTGTCGATTTTGTAAGATTGCTATAAAATAAAAACTAGCAGTCGGAGAGGTCTAAAATATCAGTGGCGATTTATTAAAGTCATAATATAAGTACTTTTTGAATATAAGTCGAATTAGAGCAACTTCGATTTTTAGCCGAAAAATCTTCCAATGGTCCCCCATTGGAAAATTGTCGATTTTGTAAGATTGCTATAAAATAAAAACTAGCAGTCGGAGAGGTCTAAAAATTCAGTGGCGATTTATTAAAGTCATAATATAAGTACTTTTTGAATATAAGTCGAATTAGAGCAACTTCGATTTTTAGCCGAAAAATCTTCCAATGGTCCCCCATTGGAAAAATTGTCGATTTTGTAAGATTGCTATAAAATAAAACTAGCAGTCGGAGAGGTCTAAAAATTCAGTGGCGATTTATTAAAGTCATAATATAAGTACTTTTTGAATATAAGTCGAATTAGAGCAACTTCGATTTTTAGCCGAAAAATCTTTCAATGGTCCCCCATTGGAAAATTGTCGATTTTGTAAGATTGCTATAAAATAAAACTAGCAGTCGGAGAGGTCTAAAATTCATGGCGATTTATTAAAGTCATAATATAAGTACTTTTTGAATATAAGTCGAATTAGAGCAACTTCGATTTTAGCCGAAAATCTTCCAATGGTCCCCATTGGAAAAATTGTCGATTTTGTAAGATTGCTATAAAATAAAAACTAGCATCGGAGAGGTCTAAAAATTCAGTGGCGATTTATTAAAGTCATAATAATAAGTACTTTTTGAATATAAGTCGAATTAGAGCAACTTCGATTTTAGCCGAAAAATCTTCCAATGGTCCCCCATTGGAAAAATTCGATTTTGTAAGATTGCTATAAAATAAAAACTAGCAGTCGGAGAGGTCTAAAAATTCAGTGGCGATTTTATTAAAGTCATAATATAAGTACTTTTTGAATATAAGTCGAATTAGAGCAACTTCGATTTTTGCCGAAAAATCTTTCAATGGTCCCCCATTGGAAAAATTGTCGATTTTGTAAGATTCTATAAAAATAAAACTAGCATCGGAGAGGTCTAAAATTCAGTGGCGATTTTATTAAAGTCATAATAT
>NW_020539725.1:53733623-53754914 GCF_003426905.1 Ctenocephalides felis | reverse complement strand
TAAATAATATAACATCTAGTAACATAAGTGGATAGTGAATAGTAATTGAATAGTAAAAAATATAAATAAATAGAGTACAAAATAAAGGATAGTATTTTCATTAAAGATATCCGTATTATGAGGATTTACATATAATAAAGCAAATAATGATAATAATACATTAATAAATAAAATAAATAAAATTTGTGAATAATCAAAATAATACTAGGAAAACTTAAGTAGAATAAAAACAGTAAGTAATAAATAATGATAAATATAACTGAATAACAATATTAGAAATAATATAATAATAATAATAATAATAATAATAATAATAATAATATTTAAATTTTAATGTGATTTTAAAATACCCCCCCCCCCCCTTATCTCACCAAACATCACGTGTATTTTTAGTTAGGAGAAAAAATAGTGAAATTTTTAATTTTTTTGAAATGTTTTTTTTTAAATTCAGGTAAAAATAAATATCGTTATATCTTACTAGACCCCCTCCCTCTTCGGCGTGATATTTCGTGATTTGTGGTCAAATCTTTCCTTCCCCTAAAACTTCACCTGACTAATAGACACCCCCTAATTGAAAAAAAAAATCGAAAATGAAAATTTTTGCATATCTGTTCCAGAGGTCTCTGAACATTTTGGCATTCCTTAGAGAAAATTATTTATGTGTGTGTTTTGTGTGGATACAATTTTTTGTCCACGTTTTCGGAAGCATTGATCAAGCAGTTGAATAATCCAAAAACTTTCCATTTCTGTTTATAAGGAAACATGCTGATTAGTTTTTGACAAAAGTCGGTACAGATGTTTAGGAGATACGGAGCAAAGAATGCAGAAAATAGAAATGAAGTTTTTTGAGAGAACAGACCATCCGATTTGAATTATTCAGAAAAGATGCCATTTAGTTTTTGTCAAAGACAGCTCCAGCCATTTCGGAGATACGGAGCTAAAGATACGGAGCATCCGATTTGAATAATTCAAAAAATATTCTATTTCTCATTGATGGAGAGATGTGATGACTAGTTTTGGCAAAGATCGGTTCAGCCGTTTTTGAGATACGGAGCAACGAGTGCAATAAAGCAGTTTTTGAGTTTTTTCGGATAAGAATGAATTAAAAACCTTTAATTAGTATTGACGAGAAGATGTGCTGATTAGTTTTTTTTACAAAGGCAGTTCCAGCCGTTTTGGAAATACGGAGCAAATAATGAGAAGTTACCAATTATTGAGAGACGGATTATCTGATTAGAATTATCTAAAATATATGTTGCTTGTGTGTACAGAAGAAATAGTTAATTTTTGGGAATGCAAAAAACACACTTTATTTTTCTAAGTAATTGTGTCATTATTTTCTACTAAGATTTTAGAAATATTATTAACGTTACGTTCTGAATTTTTAAACAGAAATATCTAAATTCAATTACAATATGTTTATATGCTATAGTCTGAGTAAACTACTATTTACTAGTAAACCTCTACTATTTACATTAATTTTCTAAGAGTTTTGGGACATCCTGTATATAATTATAGGAGAGCAAGAGAATTGTTAATGCCTAAATAATAAAATATACCTAATCCGTAAGTTTTGAAAATAATTATGTTCCATTATTGTTCAATAGTTCTAAAATGAATACATAATAATTAAACACTAAAAAAAAACTTTAATTTTTTTGTTGAAAACACCATAGCAAAGAAAACTGATCTGAAGTGTAGAATAATTTTTAGCTTCTTGAAAGATAAACGCCTCCTTTATATTTTGCCAAAAAAAATTTATATTTTTGCCAAAAAATCTGTTAGGTCGATTTAATGTCCCTTTTTTCGAAATAAACAAATAAAATTTTTCCTACTTTACCCTATTATAGTTCTATTAAATATATCATCTTTTGAAAACTGAAAACGTCATTCATTTCCAGTCATATGAATATTTTGGGCCTTAAACCAACTCCAAAATTGGCAATAATTCTTGATCGAGGAAATATATGAATATGAAACAATTCTCATTCTATAATAATGATACCTATTAAACTTTTAATTGCCAATGTCGATTTTATACCAGCTATTATATATGCCGTTATTAATATTTTGGTATAAATGGCAGATCATAAAATCTATATAAACGCATGTTTAAGGGCGAACATTTACCGTTTCATTTGCACGTTTATCTATATAAATTGTGGAAAATGATGATATATATGTGAATTTGTGTATTTAGGAGGTTGTGATGCGCAGCATAAATTTAACTCTATTTTGTATCGTAGCCAATAACGAAAACTTCATTTTAGGTGTAACAATAACATATCAGAATTTTTTTCCCCTAATTTTTTTAAAAATCAAGGTACAATGAACTGGAAAAAACTCATTACTACTCATATAAAAAGATGGAACTTCCAAAAGAATTTCAATATTATGTTTGCTTTTGTATTATATACGTTCATTCTAATTTAATAGGCTTTGCTAAAATAAATTCTATATACCCATCATAAAGTGTACTTTTGACATATTATAATTATCTATAGCAATATGAATATATTTTGATAATACTGGGAGAATGAGTATGATAATATAATAAGGATAATTATTTATTTGCTTTTCTACATTAATTTTTTTATTAAATTATTTTCATTTTTCTTTATTAGAAATTCTGTATGCTAGTCTTGTTATGGCAATAATCAATTTATAATTATAGTAATTAGGTTTTGTTTATTACTTTGTGTTAGTAATGAAATCCAAATTAAACTAGTGGTGTATGGCATCGTGCCTTAAGGCAAATTGCTGGAACTTCCCGTATCGTAACGAAATGTTAGAGGAATTTTAAATGTTTCCAAATAGATTAGTATAAATATTGTAACATTGTCTAATATTTATATGAATTATATAAACTGAATTGCAATGTTAAAATTATTTGTTTAAATTATATAAGTGAGCTTAAGAACTTTAGCTAGAATTAAAATCAAAATCTGAATTATTTTCGATATACAAAAAAAAATTTTTTTAATTTTTTTTTTCTAAAAGCAATTATTTTGTTAAAACAAGCAAAACATTATTTGAATCATTCAAATCGTCAGCTTAGTTTTCTCAAAAACTGCCATTTTTTGAACATTTAGCTCTGTATCTTTGAAATGGCTGGACCTGCCTTTGCAAAAAACTAATCACCTCTTTTCCCAATCATTACAAATTGAACGTTTTTTGGATCATTCAAATCGGATACTCCGGTCTTTCAAAAAATCGGTTTCTTTTTCTGCACTCTTTGTTTCGTATCTCCGAAACGGCTGAACCTGCTTTGGCCAAAAACTAATCAGCACATCTCTCTATCAATTGGAACCGAATATTTTTTGAACCATTCAAATCGGTTGATTCGTTCGCCTGAAAACGTTGACGAAATATTGTATCCATACATACATACACACACACATTCATTTTTTCTGAGCTATGCCAAAATGTTCAAAAACCTTCAAAACGTGGAGAAAGGCAAAAATTTTCATTTTCAATTTTCGACCCATTACTAAAACCTACTGGCAGTTAATTAGGGTTAATTAGGAGATTTTGCAAACATTTTCCGAAATGTGTATATAATCGACTTAATCAATAATGAGTGAAATTTAGTAACTTTACAAATTGTTATAATAGAATTTGGTATATCTGCGGCTTAAGTTTCTAAGTTTAAAAACTACAAAAAAAAATTGGGAGGTCTGTAATTCTTTAGGGTGGTCATTTTTACCATGAGCTTTATCATAATATAAAGTATGATCAAAATCGCCACAAAAGTTCAATGACTAATCATAATCTGTACCAAAAACTAATTAGCAAGAATCTCAATAGTTATCTTTCGAACGCTTTCCACATTTTCGAAATTGTTTCAGTTTTTTTTGCAAAATTTGTTGCACTTTTTTGTAATTTCTAAATAAATGATTTGGCCAGCAGATTTTCTGGTGAAAACATAAGCTTCTGCTTGGAAAAGCAAAATAAATGGAGTAATAGGTACAATATCCATTTATGATTATTATTTTTCTACTCACCGAAGAAAATTCCATAACCTTCAGCATCCACAGCGTAAGAGCCAAATTCACTATCATCATGATCATCAATCCGAGAACTAGAAGAAACAGACATCTCTTCCGAAGTCTTGAAGATGCAATTTTGAAATGTTTTGGACATTGGTCAGTTTGTGTGTCACCATCACCGATAGACGCAGAACTTGCGTGCTGATTGGCACTTCTACTGCCTTCTGGCATTTTTAGTTATTTTTGGTAACTCATGAAGAATAACGATAAATGTTGGTTTTTAATATCAGAAGTACATTGGATGACTGGATTTGATCTTCATCCTGAAAGAAGAGAAAATATCATTTAGTACGCAGGATTTAGATACAGTTATTATGATCAATTCTAATTCCAATGTAGGATTGAAGTTTTTAAGTAACTGTTTCAACTAAATATTTTTCACTACTGGGTGTATTATTAAATTGAACTAAGAAGAGTTCTGCTGATTTAACTGATTGTTCGACATGGACGTAATTCTATTTAATCTAAAACATATGTTTCCGATATTTATAATTAGGCTGCACCGCGGTGGTTTGCTGAGAATTAAATAACACATGCGTTACAGGAGGTCTAAAAATAATCTTGTTTATAAAATATCTGTTAAGTAAGAGTGCATTCACACACAAATATATAAAGCACACAACTACTGGTGAATGGCATTGTGCATTAAGGCAAATTGCTGGGACTTCCCGTACCAAAAGCTAAGTTATTAAATAAAACGTTGCAAAACTTTGAAAAAATTAGATTTTTGAGAAATTTTAAAATTTTAGAAAATATTTGATTTTTTTGAAGAATTGGATTTTTTTATATATTGATTTTTTTGCATTTTGATTTTTTTGAAAATCTATAACATTTTTTTAAGCATTCGCGTTGCATAGCTGATTTGGAGTCCAAATATCAAAGCGCCGCTTAGTCGTCTAACGTAAAACATTGGTACGGAACCCATTTATAAAATATCTGATAATACGACATACGACATACGATATCTAATGTTCATTTTTGATCGCCAAATGACATTATTATTATTAGAAATCGAATGTGTTTTGAATTATACAAATAGATTGATCCGTGTTAGAGAAATCGTCGACAAAAATTTGTATCCGCACACACACGCACACTCGCACACACACATACATCCTTTTTTTCTAAGGTATGCCAAAATGTTCAGAAACCTCTGAAACGTAAAGATACATAAAAATTTTCATTTTCGATTTTTTTGCGATTACTATAACTTACCCTGCGGGAAGTTAATAAAATATTTTAAAATCTTAATAACATTGTATTTTGAAAACTCTTATTTCCTCTTACAAAGTTCAATTATACATTACTGTTCAATTAATAATTTTCATATCTCACTAAAAATAATATATTCGAGTATGAAATTTAATATGGGTAAGATACAGTTAATTAACTGTAATGGCACTTCAATAATTCATGCATGTATCAGCAAAACTTGTGCTGCTTCAATATTTTGTATTTGAAATAAGAAGAAAGAAGAAGAAGCTTAATTATTAATAAATAATTTTAGCAGAAACTTAAATGAATAATTACTATGCAGAATAGCTTTTTTATTATTAAGTAGATCTTCTTAAACTAATAAAATTTGAAACCATATTATATTGCTTGAGACCATCGTGGTGTAATGGTTAAAAAACTGGGCAAAAAAACTAACAACGAAAGGAAATACTTTTGTAATCTCGTGATACATTTTATCTCATTATACATTTTTTCCTTCTACCTTCAAATATTGTTGTTAAAAAATTCTCTACTACTTGTATTCGAGATGTTGGTGGTGGACCTTTTTTTCCGCGGACCTTTAAGCCCCATATATAGTCTGCCCATTAAAGAAGAATAGTTGACCACTGAGTTGCCCTCTGGTGTAATATAGTAATAAAATCCATATATCTAAAATGCGTTTATTATTTACAATTAGTCTATCGCATACAAATTTCTGCCCCTTGTACGAATTTTTCAATTGCACACATCGATTAATTTTCATTTTATTAGTCAATTTTCCGGTCGGACGGTTCCTAGGAAATATCAATTTTTTCCGCGGCTTTTTGTGCCTCTTCCGCTATTTGCGCTGCAACTGATAGCATATTTTATTAATAATTAATTCGATTGTCACGCCTGGTTTCGAGCATCATGAACAGAGCATATTAAAAATAAAAATAGAATAAAAAATAGTCGGATTTATGAATTCATTATGTATTTTAGGATTTATGAAATCGAGAATTAAAAATGCTTTATGAGCGGCGGATTCCTATGATAATTATACTACACACTTGCATGCAAAATACTTCTTCATTTAATGCATCCTAAATGTATTATCATAGAGAATTAAAACTAGTGGTGTATGGTGCCTTAAGGCAAAGTGCTGGAACTTCCTGTACGAGAAATATTAAAAGTTTTTAAATATATTATTATAAATAATCTAACTATCATTATACTTATTTTATAAAAAGTAAATAAAAAAACTTTATCAATCGGAATTAGAATGAAGAACATTGTCTAATATTTATAAGTATTATATAAACTAAATTGCAAAGGTAAAATTATTTATTTAAAATATATAAGTGATGTATAGAACTTTAGTTAGAATTAAAATTAAAATCCGAATTAGTTTTCAATAATTAAAAACATGTTTTTTTGAAAATTAAAAAAAATAAAAATAAAAAAAATCGTTCCTCAAAAGCAAACGTTTCGTCAATACAAGCAGAAAGTTTTTTAAATCCTTCAAATCGGATGATCCGTACGCCCGGAACCGTCGACGAAGAATTGTCTCCACACATACACACACATATATATTTTCTGAGGCAAGCTAAATTGTTCAAAATCCTTGAAAACGTGAATAAATGCAAAAAAATTATTTTCGATTTTTGGCCCATTACTGTAACCTACCTTACATGAAGTTAATAAAGATTCTGTAAATTTTCTAAAGTCAACATTTGTTCTTTATTATAACATGATTTGTATCAAAAGTGTATTTAAACGTTATTAATAAATAATTAATTAAGAGTTAATTCTAGAAAATATTGCAAGTTTTTGCACCTCGACTCAGGCTAAATGCCACTTGGACCTAGTTAACTGTGTAAAATGTATGTGTGTTTGTATGGATGCATGTAGTATGTATGTATGTTGTTGGATACAAATTTTCGTCCGCGATTTTGAGAGCATGGATCAACCGATTTGAATGATTAAAAAAACATTCAATTTTGATTTTTGTCGATCTTCACGTTTGAAAACCTTCTGAGCATTTGCCATACCTTAGAAAAAATGGATGTGTGTATGTGTATGGATGTATGTAGTGTGTATGTATGTATGTTCGGATACAAATTTTCGGTCACGATTTGGGAGCACGGATCAACCGATTGGAATGATTTGAAAAACATTCAATTTTTATTTTTGTATATCTTCACGTTTCAAAGTCTTCGGAACATTTTGCTATACCGTAAAAAAATGAATGTGTATGTGTGTATGGATGTACTTAGTATGTATGTACGTACGTTTGGATACAATTTGTTGTCCACGATTTCGAGAGCATGGATTAACCGTTTTGAATGATTTGAAAAACATTCGATTTTGATTTTTGTCAATCTTCACGTTTCAAAGCCTTCTGAACATTCTGATATACTGTAGATACGATGAATGTGTGTGTGTAGTATGTATGTATGTATGTTCGGATACAAATTTTCTGCTACGATTTTGAGAGCACGGATCAACCGATTTCAATGATTTGATTCTGATTTTTGTAGATCTTCACGTTTTAAAGCCTTCTGAACATTTTGGTATACCTTAATAAAAATGAATGCATGTGTGTGTGTTTGGATGTATGTATGTTCGGATACAAATTTTCGTCCACGATTTCGAGAGCTTGGATCAACTGTTTTAAATGTAAGAAAAACATCAGATTTTGATGGTAGACGTGCTAATTAGTTTTTGGCAAAAGAAGGCTCAGTCTAGGAATGGTCTAGTGATAAAACTGTAGTTCAACAATCAGTAGTTCCAATTAACCAGCTTAAAAACAATTCTTTTGATATCATTCTAAATTTCAAATATGAGTGAGAATAGCCCTTTGAGGACATTGCTGCTCAATAGTAGAAACATCTAAAATCCTTTTTACTGTAATGTTCAATGTAGTAAAAAAATGCAATAACTAGAAAAATGCTGATGTTTTTACCTGATTTTGCCTTTGTTCATATCATAGAAAGTAAAACTGTATCAAAACAGTACCAGAAATTTTATTGCGAAAAAATGTTAAATTACGGTACAAAAAGTACCAGTAATTTGCCTTAAGGCACGATGCCATACAACACTAGTTTGTATTTGTATTAAATTCATAATTCATTTACTATTAATCTCGAGACAATTACCATATTTTTTAATTGAGAGCGCATTAACAACATTATTCAATATACATTTTTATAAAGATGTCACAAAGATGCATAATGCAATAAAATATTTTATTCAGACATTCATAAGTCATTGTCGAGATAAATATTTCTATGCACTTTGTTATGAACTGGGTGCAACAATGGATTCAAGATTGAAGTCTCGCAAGTCAACAAGAAACTAGCAAAAGTTAGCGAATTGTAGAAGAAGGAAATATGTTCCGAGATGCTTTGTATAACTCGACACAACTATCAGCGAAGAATATCATTTTTCTGAAAAAAAAATTACACCTACATAATATTTCTTCCGTGAATATAAAAAATAGAAATATTGCAATATATCCCGATTCAAGCACCTCGAAAAATGTGGTATCAGAAAAAAGTGCTTAGATCGATTCAGGAATTTGATACTGAAAACCCACTTGATACTGAAATTAGTTGTAAGCAGCATTTTTCTCTAGGCAAATTGCGTTAACTTCCCAATACTTATACATAATCAATTTTATCAATGAGAATTGAGATTTAGCTATTTAGGTGGAAAAGGTCGAACTTTTATTTTGAAAATAAAGTTTTCGCTTTCACTAAAACTTAATCAATGCGATTTCCAAATGAAATCTATCAAACTCATTTACACTATCTGTAATTTATTTATAAGTTGTTTTAATTTTGTTTACCACATTTCATTTTGACTTAATACTACGTCGGTTTTATGGATGGCAATCCAAACAGATGTCTCACCTATGAGATAAATTTTATTATTACAATTTTTCAAATAAGGCGAATATCTTGTTGATGCAGCAATGCCGGCGGACGGCTATTTTTGCTTGGAAACACATTGCTATCTAACGACCATTTTATGGTGAGCATTTCCATAAATAATTTTTTTGTTCAAGTTTACGGTTGTGCATACAACGCCTTTATTATGTTTTGATATGATTTGTTTTAGTCAATAAGGCGGAATTAATTAAAGTTCAATACTTTGTAATTTAACGATGACTTTATTAAAAGCCAATGTCACTACTGCTTGACATCAGGCTCCTCGAAGCGTGATCAAACCCGGTACCTTTAATTTTTTTCCAGTCGCTCTAGCCATTTACCCACAAGTGATGTAATTCACCATTACATCTATTTCGAGTTCTAAAATTGTATTTTTTCAAGTGTGAATCAACTATAATCAGTAGCAGCTTCCTACGAAATACGGAACTTACATGAGCACGAAAGATATAGATTCTGATTAGAATCGCTTAGATACATTGCAATTCAACCGTTTATCGTAGACCTATTATCTTTTAGTATATTATTTTAGACTATGAAATTTATCGTCATGCTAAGTTTTATCAAAATCGTCAGAAATGATCAACATTTGATTACATATTACGACATTTAATTCCCAAACAAAAACTTTCGAACAATTTCGGAATTTTTAAAATTTTGATCTTAAACGTGGACGAACAATTTTATACTATTCTGCCAATTATAAAGAAACGGCTTGGCCGTTATCGAGATTCGTCAAATGGATTTTATATTTTTGAAATCCGTCCAGTCGTTTTTGAGAAAACTCGACGAAAGATCGAAAAATCGGCTGACATATACACACACATGCACTGTTTCCAGGTCTCAAAATTTTCTTTCCAGATTTGAAATGAATTCCGAGCTATTCTGAATCGAATGGGACCAAATTTGGTAAAAGTACCTATGTACACAGGTGTGTATGCAAGCCGAATTTTGACATTTAGTCGATGTTTTCTCAAAAACAACTAGACCGATTTCAAAAATTTAAAAACCATTCTATGTATCTCGATAAGAACTATTGTTGGTCATTATTGCACGACGATCGACCGAGTCGTTTCTTTGTAATTGCCAAAAAATATAAAATTGTTTGTCCACTAATTGGTCCACTTGACTAATTGTTTTAGAATTTAATTTTGACTAAGTTCCAAATACAAATATTCAATTCAGGCTCGTAGATTCATATTGTGTCAGTTAGTGTTTCAGAACTTTGTCATTTAACTTAGAAGAGAAAAGGCGAAGGTATGGGTAGATGTATAACAAACTGAACAAGATAAAGTTATTTAAACCTCGATTGAATGTAAAAGTAACAAATATGTAGGCGAACCATAAATATATCGGTAAATCATTTCATACTTTCAATTATAGTAATGAGATGATATTTTTGATTCACTATTCTTATGATATGACAATTCAATTCAACCATAAAACACAAACAAATCAATATTGAACTGATTTTGAAAATTCAAAATTTGTTCGAATTGGTTGACAAAACATAAAATTAGCAAATCGGATTTTTTGCGAAAACAAACCTCTCTTTCGGAAAGTTAATAATAGTGAATATTGTTTACAAAATCATTATAATATTGACATAATATATATATATATATATATATATATATATATATATATATATATGTTATTTGAAAATAACATTATAATTCATTTCCTATTATCAAAATGATTAATAGTAATAATAATTTGGCATCAAATTCAATATTTAAATAAAATTTGGCATTGAATTATTAACTTTCCGAAGGAGAAGTTTATGTTTTCATCAAAAAATCCGATTCGCTAATTTTATGTTTTTTCGACGTTTCAAGCCATTCTGAACCGTATGAGACCAAATTTGGTCAAAGTATCAACAGATTTTTTGCTGTAAATTTCAATTTTCTCAAAAAACGGCTGGACCGATTACAAAAATTTAAAAGTCATTTGATGTATCTCAATGAGGACTATTGTTTGTCAATTTTGTGCGACGATCGGCATATAATTTAGAACAAAGTGTTAAACTTTTCGTCCACATTTGAGCTCATACTACCGAACCTATTTTAAACTAGCTGTAAGTGGAATTCTGTCTTAAGGCAATTAAGGCATCGTGCCTTAAGGCAAATTGCTGGAACTTCCCGTACTAAAAATTATTATTTTTTTAAAAACGATTGACATTTTTAAAACAAATTTACTTCGAAAAAATAAGATTTTTGAGAAACTATAAATTAAACAAAAAAATACTTTTTTTAAAAAAAAAATTTTTTCAAAAAAAAATCATTTTTTTTTTTTTTTTAATTTTTTTGGAAAAAATAATGTTTTCTTTATTTTGGCATATTTTGGAAGATCTTTTTTCAAAGCAATCGTACTGCTTTAACTGCATAGAGACAAAATGTCAAAGCGCGTAAGCGCCGCGTCGCCGTCTAACGAATAAATATTGGTACGGAACCCATAGGAATGCAAACAAAATTTATACTTATTGTTAAAATCTCTATAAAATATCTGATAATTTGATGTGCATATGTCTAATGATCATTTTTGACCGCCAAATGGCATTTTTTTTTACTTTTTTTGTTAGATCTCCGAAACCGCTAGACCTGTCCTCATGAAAATTTGATCAATTCTTCATCTTGTCAATACAAGTCAAATGTTTTTTGAATTATTAAAATCGGACGCTCCGTTCTCTTAAAAACTGAGTTACCGTTTTCGGCACTTTTTGCCCCGTGTCTTTGGAACGGCTGGACCTGCCTTCGCCAAAAACTAATCAGCACGTCTCCTTATCAATACAAATCGAATGTTTTTTGAATTATTCAAATCGGTTGATCCGTGTTCCCGAAATCGTCGACGAAAATTTGTATCCGCACATACATACACACACGTACATACATACATACATACACACACACACACACACATACACACACACACACACACACACACATACATCCATTTTTTCTAAGGTATGCCAAAATGTTAAGAAACCTCTGAAACGTAAAGATATATAAAAATTTTCATTTTCGATTTTTTTGCGATTACTATAACTTACCCTACGGGAAGTTAAAAATCAAAAACTGTTCGAAAGATATTAGTTGATATTAAAGATACTGATTAGTTTTAGGTGAAAATCTACCGAGCCGTTTTCTTGTAAATAACTGTTGAAAAAAAAATTTAAGCCGATTTTTATGGAACTTTTTTGGGCGATATATATTATGGTCTTATAGAACTTACTGAAATATTACGGCCTTACGACAAGTAGTTTAATTTTAAAAAATCATCAAAGTTTGAGGAAATGAGTAGTTCTTTTGACATTTGTTAAAATTAAAATTAGATGATTTACCTGGTATAATGATCAATGCTTGGTCTTAATGAACATACTAAACAATTAAAGTCCTACAAAAAACTGGCTAAATTATTAAAATCATTGATTTTTGAAAATTTGCTTTTAAATAATACTCCGACCGGGTTGACGTATTCGATTTTCAATAATGTGTAATAAATCCCCTTCGAATACTTTTAACTACTCATAAATTAATTTATCTATCATGAATTAAGTCGATTATTTACATAAATCGGGAAGTTCATGTAACTTGCCTCAAGGCAAAATACCAATACCAACTAGTTTAACTTTCGTATTTGGAATATATTTGACATTTAAATTCGCGCCATAATTGCTTTAAATTTTCGCCACTTGGTTGGCGCTCTGATCGATATAAATCATATGTCATCATTTTCAGTTTTGCCGCGATCACGGAATCGATAAGGTTATGTTATTTTTGTGCCATTTTGAGAAAAATTAATAATCCTTTCGATCTATTGGATTTCAATTATAATCATTAAATTATTATTTGTTGTTATGTGTTAAATTTTAATGGATGTATAATTATTTTTGTGCATTGTAGTGGTTAGTTCTATTTGACAATTTAATAATTTTGTGGCGTGGTTTTATGTGTTGTGCAATTGACCGCCATTGTGAACCGGAATTGTTAGAGGTAACAAAGCAATTTTTTTAAGTCTTTTTTTCAGACAATTGAAACGTTCTCAAAAATCATTTTTTTCAGTTTTCAAAGAATTTTAAAGCTTTTTTGAAAATTTTAATTTCTGGTGTTAGAAGTTCTAGTAATTTGCATGAAGGCACGATGCCATGCTTAGTATAGGTTTATTATTAAATAAATTAAAGAATTTATTTAATAATGAAGCTGGTTTGTTCGGTTTAAATATGAATAGTGAAACAAAATTAGTTAGTTTACTATAAAAATTTAGTTGCATGTTTTTCAGTTTTACTTTCTAGTATATGAACAAAGACAAAATCAAACCAGTGGTGTATGGCATTGTGCCTTAAGGCATATTGCTGGAACTTCCCGTACCGTAATGAAATATTCGAGAAATTTTAAACGTTTTCAAACATGCTTTTGAATTAATTTTGAATATATATATATATATATATATATATATATACATACATACATACAGGGCCGGTCCTGGGGTCCTTGGCGCCCGCATGCAACTTTTTTTCTAGCGCCCCCCTCCCTATTAATTTTAACTGTTTTAACAGTTTATCATTAACATTATATAATAATTTACATATTTTTTAAAAAATAATTTTTAATTATTCTGGATTTAGTACACAAAAAATTAGATATAATCTAAACGCGTATAAAATATATTGACTTTAAATTTATTTAGAAAATCGATGCAATTCGCGGGTTAATTATAATCAAATATTTTTAAATTTTCAATTATTTTTAACGTATGTGCAATATATAATATTTTTTGAAACATTTTACTTATTTATTATACGATTTATTCTATTGAGCAAATCATGCCAAGAGAGCTAAGAAACTAGCTTTTCATTTTCAATTATAATACTCGTTGGCTTTTTTTAAATTTTAATTTAATTTAATTTTTCATTATTTACAATATCCAAAATTGCGTCGTAAACTTCTTCTTATTGATATCGTAAGAGCCGAATTGTATTCATCCTTGCTTCCCCGTCATATTCAGAGTATAAGATTGTTTCAATTGTGATTGTGATCATTTTTTAACGTATTTTAGAAGTATTGTCCAATAATCAGTAAAAAATGCAAAGAAATTACACATTTCTTGAACTATATTGAGAAAAAAAACTAATTATATTTGATATATATTATTTCTGCATAATTAATAATTATTAAATTTAAAGTGTAGGCTCCACTAAGTATAAAAAAGCCTTAAGATTTTTGTTCCAAAGTAAATTTGGCTTTCATTTTTCATATTTGTCCCATTTCCATAACCCTAACCACGCATGTATTCAACATTCAATGTTCACCAGATAAGTAACATTTGCAACAAAAACAAAAGTTATTATTCAATTTCTCGGAATAAACATGCCATTTTCTAAGCACTGACTATCCATTTTTTATCTTTCCGATTATAATTGGTTTAAATTTTTTAAAAAGTTCCGTTTCAACTAAATCAGCTCGCAATTTTTCGTCAATAATGCCCAATAATTAATTTAATCTTTCGAAGGTTTGCGCTTATGGGATTGAACACTAGATAATTTCTTTTTCGATTCCACGGTATCTTCAAACAAAGAAAAAATTGAATAAGTAGATTAAGCAATAAACAGAGCTGTTATTTACTAATTTGCAGAGTTATTAATCGATTAATTGTTTCTACTGATATCACATTGCATAACAAATATGCTTTTTAGGAATGTTAAACAAGGGAATGTTAAGTTAGATTGTTTACTATAATTTTTTAAATATTCTAAATTTTATATAAATAATAAAAAACATAAATAATATATTACAAATTTAATTTCCGAAACTCGCTTTGGCGCCCACTAAGGCGTGCGCCCGCATTTTTTGCATGCATCGCATGCAAGGCAGGACCGGCCTTGTATATATATATATATATATATATATATATATATATATATATCTTCTATATATATATAAATAAGTCGGGTTTTCCTTCCTGACGAAATAACTCCAGAACGCACGAACCGATTTCGACAGTTTTGCATTCGTTGGAAAGGTCTCGGGCTCCGCAAGGTTTATAGCTAAGAAAATTAGTGGTGCATGGCATCGTGCCCTGATGCAAATTGCTAAAACTTCATGCACCGTAATTAAAAATTCGAGTAATAAAAATAATCAATAACTGTTTTAAATAATTTCAAATAGATTATCTTCTATATATATAAAAATAAGTCGGGTTTTCCTTCCTGACGAAATAACTCCAGAACGCACGAACCGATTTCGACAATTTTGCATTCGTTGGAAAGGTCTCGGGCTCCGCAAGGTTAATTGCTAAGAAAATTAGTTGTGCATGGCATCGTGCCTTAATGCAAGCTGCTGGAACTTCACGCACCGTAATTAAAATTCGAGTAATAAAAATAATCAATAACTGTTTTAAATAATTTCAAATAGATTATCTTCTATATATATAAAAATAAGTCGGGTTTTCCTTCCTGACGAAATAACTCCAGAACGCACGAACCGATTTCGACAATTTTGCATTCGTTGGAAAGGTCTCGGGCTCCGCAAGGTTAATTGCTAAGAAAATTAGTTGTGCATGGCATCATGCCTTAATGCAAGCTGCTGGAACTTCACGCACCGTAATTAAAAATTCGAGTGATGACATTAGTGAGAATTATCAGAATTATGCTTGGTTAAGTCAACGAGTAATTCTTGCCGCAAAGAATAATGATGTACACGCACTGAATTTCACAATTCAATCAAAAATTGCTGGCGATTTGGTGACATACTAATGATCCTGACTGGTCTTTCGTTTGACTTCGCGTTCGCAATAACAAGTCGCAAGGCCAATCGCTTAGTGTTTGCGGGATAAATTTCAAATAGATTATTTAGAAAATCATTGTTTTTCACATGGGAAGTTATACGTTGCCTGTTCACGAGTTGGAAAACCATTTGCTTTGTTTGTGTTAACGTCAGACCAAAAAACAAAAAATGTGGTTTACCAAGAGAACTTAGAGAAATTCAACTCAAAAACACTTAATTTTTGTAATTGAAATAAATTCATTACTGTTGTATAATAAAATCAAATTTTTCCTTTTCAAATATGAAACAAACAAAAAATTTCTTCTTCTTTCTCACGAAACTATCTGGTGGCGAAACGGAGTTCGTCGGGTTTGCTAGTATATATATATAACTAATGTATTCTGAGTGGATAAAAGATATTAATTTGGAAATATGTACAAACAACACTCTTTTTTGCACTAATTTATTAAATAATAATTTTCACAAACGTTTCGAGACTAGGTGTGTCTCATCACAGTATATATCGATCACAAAGAATATCGAGCGACTTGTAATGGATAACACAAAATGCTAATTTAGGTTTCCATATTTCAAATTTTAAATTATAACACACTGATGATGAGACACACCTAGCCTCGAAACGTTTGTGAAAATTATTATTTAATAAATTTGTGCAAAAAAGAGTGTTGTTTGTTCATATTTCGAAATTAATATATATATATATATATATATATATATATATATATATATATATATATATATATTTTCGGTACTATAATAAATCTAACTGACCACGCAATACTTCTATCGGACAAAACATTTTGAGACAACAACATTAAAGATAACTCCTATCCCTCAAAACTTATAAATCCGTAACTAGTAACAGACGAACGTACCTTTTGAATAAATTGGACAATTCCACAGTACGTAACGATTTACCTGACTCAGAAACTCATTCTGGTGTAATATGTTTGCCATACATTAAAGAATTGTTTGTTCCTTGGAAGAAACTTTTTATAAATCTGGACTCCGACTTGCAACCAATTTTAGTACAACAACTAGCACTATTTTTACCAAAACAAAAACCCCTTTTAATATCGAACGACTTAGAAATCTCGTCTATCAAATAAATTGCTTAGATTGTAATTTAATTTACATAGAAGAAACTAGCCAGAACTTGAATAATCGTTTACAACAACATAAAAACAATTAAAAAATCCGAGACAATTCAAAACTATACTTGCAGACCATATTTATTCTTTAAAACACAATATGGACTTTTCTAACCCGACTGTACTACAATTCGAACAAAATTTATTCAAACGAAGAATTATAGAAGGATCTTTTTTAACTAATAATAAACGGAATGAACTTAACACGCTATGCAAATCTCTTTCATTTAGATAACATTTCCAAATTTCTTACAAAACAATAAAAGCGTCGCGTAAAGGATTCGCAATCGTTCCACACATTTGTAGAATCTTGGTAAAAATATTTTTAAAAATGTCTTTCTCCATTGTAACTTCAACCAGTCTACGAATAACACACTATTCATTTGTGATTTTTTAAAATTAGTATTTTGTGAAAATATAGTGTAATTTCAAGTTTAATGTTTATAATACATAGTGTAGTGCATTACCATATCCTGATACCATGGATTATTAAAATTTTCCAATTTAATACTAAGATTTGCTGATTGTAAGTACTATTTACTATTTTATTTTTCCTTTTCACTCCAATTCAATTGTTTTAGTTTTTAATTTTATTTTTAGTTTCCACTGAATGAAGGCTAGGATTATAGCCGAAACGTATGGATTTAAAATAGATTTTTGAAAGAAATTCATGTTTTTTATTGATGTTATGCCCGATTATTAGACTTTGTTAATATATATATATATATATATATATATATATAATATATATATATATAATATATATATATATATAAATATATATATATATATATATATATATGTGAAATGAATGGGTACGTATTCTTTAATCCTTATTTTATTTACATTGTAATATAGTGCGATTACATCTACATCTACAGTTAATATATATTGCATTATATGATGGAGAAGGAGGTCGCTTAAAATTTCCCAAGCTTGAAGGGGGTCGCTATATAAAAAAGTTTAAGAAGCCCTGCACTAGACCATTCCTAGCTGGTGTTTGGAATATTTTTTTTGTTTGTGGTTCCCATTGGTAAATCCTTAATTCAGACCATTGAAATCGCCAATACGCATAATTTCAGCATGAGCGTTATGTAGGCTTTGAATGCTAGAGATATTAATATTTACCCATCAACCTATGATATGATTTTATCTGAGGAGCTCGCTCCATGTTCTGATCCGCGCCTAATGGATTGTTTCAGCGTAGATTATGTGCAAATAAAGACTCCTTTATATGGAAATCTTTTGCAAATACAGTGTTCCGATGGCAATCACGAATCGACGATTAGTTGCTTCATAACACGCTGGGAACGTGATTTAGCATATTTTATGCGATGCTCAGACGCTGCCTGCGCGAATTCGTATCGACTACCACGTGGGATAGATGGAAAATCATGTTTTTAATCAAAGTTTTGTAAAAAATAGTTGAATCGTCAATAAAGTATATACTGTAATTTATTAATTGTGTATCTTACCGTAGGGCAAGTTATTGCAATCGTTCAAAATAACTAGTTGGTTTGATATTTAGCCTTGAGGCAAGTTGCATGAACTTCCCGATATATGTAAATAATCGACTTAATCAATAAAAAATAAATGAACTTATGAGTCATTAAAAGAATTCCCAGTGGATTTTTATACATAATTGAAAACGAGCGAACACTTTAACACGGAGTATTTTCTAAAAGTAAATTTTCAGAAATCAACAATTGTTATAATTGAACCAGCTTTCATAGGACTTTAATGACTTTATAAGTATAACGTCAACAAAACTACTCATTTTCTCAAACTTTGAATTTTTAAAATTAAACTATTTGTCGTAAAGCAGTAACAGTAAGTTCTATAAGACCATGATACATATCGCTAAAAAAAATCCATAAGAATCGGCTTAAATTTTTTTTCAACAGTTAATTACAAGAAAACGGCTCGGTAGATTTTCACCTAAAACTAATCAGTATTATTCCCAACTAATATCTTTCGAACAGTTTTGGATTTTTCAAAATCGGTTTGGTAGGATGAGCTTAAATGTGGACGAAAAGTTTAACACTTTTTTTCAAATTACAAAGAAACGGCTTGGCAGATCGTCGCACAAAACGTGGATGAAAAGTCTAATTCTGACAAATGCCAAAAAAACGATACCAATTTTTGCAAACTTTGACGAATTTTCAAAGTTAAACCAATTGTCGTAGGGCCGTAATATTTTAGTATGATCTAGCAGACTATAGTATCTACCGTCAAAAAAATAATAATGAAAATCGTGGAAAAAAGTTTTTTTTAACACTTCATTACAAGAAAACGACCCGGCCGATCTTTACCAGAAACTAATCAGCACGATTCCCAATCAATATCTTTCGAACGGTTTTTGAATTTCATAATCGGTTCAGAATTGCGGGCTAAAACGTAGACGGATTTTTTTTCACTTTTCTGCTATTTATAAAGAAACGTCTCAGACGATCATCCTACAAAACTGACAAACGATAGCCCTCGTCGAGATACATCGAATGGCTTTCAAATTTTGAAATCGGCCCAACCGTTTTAGAGAAAACGTCGATTTACGGCAAAAAATGTGTTCACACACACACACACACACACATACTTTTTCAAATTGGTCTCATTCGATTCAGAATGGCTTGAAACGTCGAGAAACATAAAATTAGCAATCGGATTTCTTGATGAAAGCATAAACTTCTCCTTCAGGAAGTTAAAATTACTGCATATCTTTACTTTTCTGAAGATTGTGGAGTTCTTACAAAAAATGGATGTGTACATTTTGTAGTAAGATGGTAACTCATTCTGAGTTATCACTCACTCCGATACAACCCTTCCCTCGAGTGAATTCGAGTGGAGTTGTCCTCACAGGATTTGTTATATCCGACTTCCCTAAACTCATACAAAATCTGTTAACATTTGCAGATATTTGCTTGAGATTTTTACTAATACAAAGATTTAGATCGAAAGCGGTCTTTTTTTTTCTTGTCTCACAGCCAGTTTTCGGACTTCCTAGACATATAAAGTCTCAAAATAATGCTATTTTGTATTCTATGTTCTGTATACGATAATGTTTTGTCTTTAAATGAGCTCTTTCAATGGTATACAACAAACTAAAAATATTTAGTATTATATAATATTATAACTTTTACATAATTATGATTTTATAATTGTGCAAAAGTAATAGTATGCTAATCAATCTACCTGATGTGATAATTAAGTTCTCGAAAAGCTAATAATAAAAATGTGAGATATTATTATTTTGTGAAAAATATTGTACACAAATATTTGTTTATTATTTCATATATAAGATCGCTGCATTCTTTTCATATAAAAATAAACATATTCAAAGAATTTTATATTTTCTCTTCAAAAATAATTACAAAATTGATTCCCAAGTTTTTTGTCAATTGATATTTATATAATAATATGCTTCTTTCAGCTTTATAGAAGTGGGTGGATTAGACAAATCTCTTTATATGGAAATTATGAAAGAGTTCTCCTCTCACACTGTCAAGACTAGAAAACATCCTGATGTAGGATCAGGCGATAATTCTGATAGAGGGTAAACAAATCAATTTAATACAAAACCACAACAATGTGCAAATCCAGCGAAAAGGCCAGTAATTTTAATTCTAAATACCATTTGCAAAGAAAGAAAAAACTTCACAGCGAAGGACAAAATTCTCGCTCTGAAACTGTACAAAAGGTATGCAAAGTTTTATTATCTTTTATGGAAGTTTTAGTGTTTTCATCATCATCATAAATAGGTGAATGTAATGTTTAAAAAAACACTCTATACACAGAAACTATTGATTAGATAACAAAATAACTATAAATGGAGAAATAATCATGATACGATCTGATTCGACTAATATTCAAAAAGTACATTTATTGCGACTTTAATAAATCGCTACTGAATTTTTAGACCCTCCGACTGCTAGTTTTTATTTTATAGCAATCTTACAAAATCGACATTCTCGCAATGGTGGACCATTGGAAGATTTTTCGGCTAAAAATCGATTTTGCTCTAATTCGACTTATATTCAAAAGTACTTATATTATGACTTTAATAAATCGCCACTGATTTTTAGACCCCTCCGACTGCTAGTTTTTATTTTATAGCAATCTTACAAAATCGACAATTCTCGCAATGGGGGACCATTGGAAGATTTTTCGG
>NW_020539725.1:53702703-53732623 GCF_003426905.1 Ctenocephalides felis | reverse complement strand
GATACATGATGAATTATTGAAGTGCCATTACAGTTAATTAACTGTATCTTACCTATATTGAATTTCATACTCGAATATATTATTTTTAATGAGATATGATAATTATTAATTGAACAGTTATGTATAATTGAACTTTGTAAGAGGAAATAAAAGTTTTCAAGATAGATTTTAAAATATTTTATTAACTTCCGGCAGGGTAAGTTATAGTAATCGCAAAAAAATCGAAAATGAAAATTTTTATGTATCTTTACGTTTCAGAAAAAAAGGATGTATGTGTGTGTGCGAGTGTGCGTGTGTGTGCGAATACAAATTTTTGTCGACGATTTCTCTAACACGGATCAATCTATTTGTATAATTCAAAACACATTCGATTTCTAATAATAATAATATCATTTGGCGATCAAAAATGAACATTAGATATCGTATGTCGTATTATCAGATATTTTATAAATTGGTTCCGTACCAATGTTTTACGTTAGACGACTAAGCGGCGCTTTGATATTTGGACTCTAAATCAGCTATGCAACGCGAATGCTTAATAAAATGTTATAGATTTTCAAAAAAATCAAAATGCAAAAAAATCAATATAAAAAAATCCAATTTTTCAAAAAAATCAAATATTTTCTAAAATTTTAAAATTTCTCAAAAATCTAATTTTTCAAAGTTTTGCAACGTTTTATTTAATAACTTAGCTTTTGGTACGGTAAGTTCCAGCAATTTGCCTTAAGGCACGATGCCATTCACCGCTAGTTGTGTGTCTTATATTTGTGTGAATGCACTCTTACTTAACAGATATTTTATAAACACGATTATTTTTAGACCTCCTGTAACGCATGTGTTATTTTATTCTCAGCAAACCACCACGGTGCAGCCTAATTATAAATATCGGAAACATATGTTTTAGATTAAATGGAATTACGTCCATGTCAAACAATCAGTTAAATCGGCAGAACGCTAACTTAGTTCAATTTAATAATACACCAAGTAATGAAAAATATTTAGTTGAATTTATCTGTTATAAACAATATTAAAGTAGCTAAAAACATATTAGAATTGATCATAATAACTGTATTTAAATTATCCATTATTAATGATATCTCCTCTTCTTTCAGGATGAAGATCAAATCCAGTCATCCAATGTACTTCTGATATTAAAATCGAACATTTATTACTATTCTTCATGAGTTATCAAAAATAACTAAAAATGCCAGAAGGCAGTAGAAGTGCCAATCAGCACGCAAGTTCTGCGTCCATTGGTGATGGTGACACACAAACTGACCAATGTCCAAAACATTTCAAAATTGCATCATCGCGACTACGGAAGAGATGTCTGTTTCTTCTAGTTCTCGGATTGATGATTATGATGATAGTGAATTTGGCTCTTACGCTGTGGATGCTGAAGGTTATGGAATTTTCTTCGGTGAGTAGAAACATAATAATTTTAAATGAATACTGTACGTATAGTCCAGTCATTATAGTAATATAAGTTCACCTCGGTGTCAATACTTGTATATTGACACCAAAAAATGTCTCAAAAGCTGCATATATTGCGTACACTCTACCATGTGTAGGTTTGAGATAACTTTTAGGTGTCAATATATAAGTATTTACAGACTTACAGCTGGGTATTTCGAATTCCGATATTCTTACCTAATTCAAACTTAAATCACTGGAATACTATTACTCTATTTTTTAACTTTGCCAAGAAGTTTATGTTTTCACCGCAAAATCTGCTGGCCAAGATATTTATTTAGAATATGCAAAAAAGTATAACAAATTTTGAACCAATTTCGAAAATGTGGAAACCGTTCGAAAGCTAACTGTCGAGATTTTTGCTAATTAGTTTTTAGTACAGATTGTGATTAGTTATTGAACTTTTGTGCGATTTTGATCATACTTTACATTATAACAAAGCTCATGGTATGAATGACCATTCAAGAATATTATAGGCATATCAAATGTATGTATATCGAAAATAATTAAGATTTTAATTTTAATTTTGGTTAAAATTCTAGAGCTTATTTATATACTTTAATCAAATAATTTTAACATTGCAATTCAGTTTATATGATTCTTATAATATTATATAATGTTACAATATTTATAATAATCTATTTGAAAACATTTAAAATTCTTCGAACATTTCGTTACGGTACGGAAAGTTCTAGCAATTTGCCTTAAGACACGATGGCGTACACAACTAGTTTAATTTGGATTTCAATACTAATACAAAATAATAAACAAAACCTAATTACTGTAATTATAAATTGAATATTGCTATGACAAGACTAGCATACAGAATTTCTAATAAAGAAAAATAACATAATTTAATAAATAGAATTTAATGTAGAAAAGCAAATAAATAATTTCCCTTATTATATTACCATGCTTATTCTCCCAGTATTATCAAAATATATTCATATTGCTATAGATAATTATAATATGTCAAAAGAACACTTTATGATGGGGATATAGAATTTATTTTAGCAAAGCCTATTAAATTATAATGAACGTATACAAAAGCAAACATAATATTGAAATTCTTTTGGAAGTTCCACCTGTCTATATGAGTAGTAATGAGTTTTTTCCAATTCATTGTCCTTTGATATTTTTAGAAATTTAGGAGAAAAAAATACTAATACGTTATTGTTACACGTAAAATGAAGTTTTTGTTTTTGGCTACTATACAAAATAGAGTTAAATTTCTGCTGCGCATCACAACCTCCTAAATACACAAATTCACATATATATCATCATTTTCCACAATTTATATTGAAAATGAAACGGTAAATGTTCGCCCTTAAACATGCGTTTATATAGATTTATGATCTGCCATTTATACCAAAATATTAATAACGGCATATATAATAGCTGGTATAAAATCGACATTGGCAATTAAAAGTTTAATAGGTATCATTATTATAGAATGAGAATTGTTTCATTCTGAATTCAGAATTATTGCCAATTTTAGAGTTGGTTTAAGGCCCAAAATATTCATATGACTGGCAATAAGTGGCGTTTCAGTTTTCAGAAAATGACATATATAACAGAACTGTAATAAGATAAAGTATGAAGACCATGTTTTTTATTTTGAAAATAGTGACATAAAACTTTCTTCATACATCTAAAAATTTTTCTATACTTTAGATCAGTTTGTATGATCTCTTGGTATGATGTTATCACCAAAAAAAATAAAGAGATTATTTTAGTGTTTCATTATTATGTATTTATTTTAGAACAGTTAAACAGTAATGAAACATATTTAGTATCAAAACGTACAGCATAAATGAATTTTGTCATTTACATGTTACCAATTTGCTTGTTCTCATATAATTATATACAGGGTGTCCTAAAACTCTTCGAAAATTTAAAAAAATCGAGATTTACCCAAACCATAGCGAATAAGTTTTATTATTTTTGTTCAAACATTGAGACCCTAGTAAGCCTAAATAATATTTCTAGAATCTTAGTGAAAAAATAAAATGACATCAATACTCAAAGTTTTTAGAAAAAAAAAAGATTTTTTTGGCTTCCCCAAAAACAAATAATTTCTTCACACTGTAAACACAAGCAAAATGTTTTTTAGATAATTCTAATCAGAAGATCCGTTCCCTCAATAATTGGTAACTTTTCACTTTTTGCTCCGTATCTCCAAAACGGCTGGAATCACTTTGCACAAAAACTAATCAGCACATTTTGTCGTTAATACAAATTAAATCATTCTCATACGATGCTCCGTTCTCTCAAAAACTGCCATTCATTAATTACACTCTTAGCTTTTTATCTCCAAAACGGTTGGACCGATCTTTGTCAAAAACTAACCAGCACATCTCTTCATAAATAGAAATAAAATATTGTTTGAATTATTCAAATTGAATGCTTCGTTCTCTCAAAAATTACCATTATTCGCACTTTTAGTTGCGTATCTTCGAAACTGCTGGACCGATCTTTGCCAAAAACCAACCAGCACATCTCTCCATCAATAGGGACGGAATATCTATTGAATTATTCAAATCGGATGCTTTGTTTTTCCAAAAACTATAATTTTTTGCACTTTTAGCTCGGTATCTCCAAAAGCTTCATTCTATTTTCTGCTTTTTTGCTCCGTATCTCCTAAACATCTGTACCGACTTCTGTTAAAAACTAATCAGCACGTCTCTATCAATAGAAATCTAATTATTTAAATCGGTTGATCCGTGCTTTCGAAAATGTGGACAAAAAATTGTAACCACACAAAACACACACATACATAATTTTTTTCTAAGGCATGCCAAAATGTTCAGAGACCTCTGGAACGTAGATATGCAAAAAATTTTATTCTCGATTTTTTTTTCAATTAGGGGACGTCTATTAGTCAGGTCAAGTTTTAGGGGAAGAGGAGATTTGACAAAAAATTACGAAATATCACGTCGAAGAGGGAGGGGTCTAGTAAGATATAACGTGTATTTACTTTTTACATAAATTTAAAAAGACACATTTTAAAAAAAAAGTTCAAAATTCTCAAAACTTTATTTCTATTTTCTGCACTCTTTGCTCCATATCTCTACTATTCAGTATCCACTTATGTTACTACATGTTATATTATTTAGCAGTTGTAACAGATATTGTAATTAAAAAAAACGAATCACAAAAAGGGGGTCAAAATCGGTCACGTAATTAAAGGACGCCCTCTTACTATAACTTATTATTAGTTATTAATAAGTTACCATATTATTTCATGCATCTGCAGCTATCAAGCGTATATAAATTTGGTCTAATGCCACTCACTTTAAATTCCTTATAGTCTTTGTAACATGTAAGTAAGTAAGTTATAAAACGAAACAAATCCTTTCCTTTCCCAGGCAGGGCTGGGAAACTTGCGGGTGGTGCCAGGAGGATTGCATTTGACAGGCAAAGCGTACGTCATGGGACCGCTCACGGCGTCTTCGATCAGATCGAAGCCGGGACAGCCGCTCACGGTCGAATCGACGACAAACTTTACCATCAACACCCGAGACGCCAACGGGATGCTGAAGAACAGAATGTACTTAGGTGGGTAATGGACGGATGGTAAAGGAATTTGAACATATTCTCTTTGGAATATACTGTTTGTTTGGTTTGATTGAGTTTTTGAAGGGCCATAGATTTGTAAAACACTTTAATTGTAATATGTGTTTATTTTAAACTAACTACAAATTGTATTTGTATTTGCAAAATTTTCAAAGTTTAATTGTATTCTATTTATTGCTTTAATTTTATGTAGAAGTGTTTATAATGTAAAAATGTAAAATGTAAAAATGTGTTTTTAATGTGAAACGTTGTAATGCGAATCTATTTTTCAAAGCCGGGAGTATGTTCATGCCAAATCAACGCATCCGATTTATGATATAAAAACAAAACAAAATCAATCAAAAATCTACATATATATATAAAAATATGTCGGGTTTTCCTTCCTGACTCCAGAACGCACGAACCGACAATTTTGCATTCGATGGAAAAGTCTCGGGCCCCGCAAAGTTTATAGCTAAGAAAATTAGTGGCGCATGGCATCGTGCCTTAATGCAAATTGCTGGAACTTCACGCACCGTAATTAAAAATTCGAGTAATGACATTAGTGAGAATTATCAGAATTATGCTTGGTTAAGTCAACGAGAAATTCTTGCCGCAAAGAATAATGATGTACACGCACTGAATTTCACCATTCAATCAAAAATTGCTGGCGATTTGGTGACATACTAATGATTCCGACTGGTCTTCCGTTTGACTTCAAACGATTGCAATTTCCAGTTCGCCTTGCGTTCGCAATAATAAGTCGCAAGGCCTATTGCTTAGTGTTTACGGGATAAATTTCAAATAGATTATTTAGAAAATCATTGTTTTTCACATGGGCAGTTGGAAAACCATCCGCTTTGTTTGTGTTAACGTCAGACCAAAAAACAAAAAATGTGGTTCACCAAAGAGCACTTCAATGAAACGGATAATTTGCGGATTCACTTTCATTTACTTAGAAAAATTCAACTAAAAAACATTTCATTTTTGTAATCGAAATAAATTCATTACTGTTGTGTAATGAAATCAAATTTTTATTTTTCAAATATAAAACAAACAAAAAATTTCTTCATCTTTCTCACGAAACCATCTGGTGGCGAAACGGAGTTTGTCGGGTTTGCTAGTTATCATATAATAAAATCAATCAATACAATAGATTAAAGTTTGAGAATACAATTGAAGTGTTAAAGTCCTACGGGAAGTTAATAAATTAATTCTATTTCTAAATTATTACGTTTTCTAGTGCTAGATCGATTACCAACAATAAATTAGAGTATGAATCCGAATAATTGGCCAACGCACTGCTATCCACAAACACAACACGAAGACTTAAAAGAAAAATATTTAGTGATTTAATTAGATTGTAATTACTCGTGTCACACTATTAATTCTTATAAAGGAAAAATGCAACTGTGTATTTTTCACTATTAATATATCGATGTCATTTTTACATATAATTGCCAAAAGATTTACTTAATGTCTATGTAGGACAGTTGTAAATATATTGTTGAATAAAAAAAAAAAAAAAATGAATCCGAATAAGATATTAATATTTTGCACCAGTAAATTCCAAATTTGCAATTTAATGATAGCAAATGATGCGCATGTATCATAAGCGTAACATTAATCATATTGATACCCATGTATTTGCAAAACCGTATACCGATTATTAAATTCAGCAATTTATTGTAGTTTTCAAGTGCAAATAATATACGGTAGGTATATCTTGTTTAATACGTTTGACATGAACAATAATTTATAAATTGAAGAGATTAATAATACAAATAATAGAAAACAATAAATCGAAATTATCTAGTATTGGGGAATTGAAAATGGAAACAAATGTGGTACCCCGTTATGAACCGTTATATAAAATGATCAAAATAATTACATTTTAATACTCATTAGTATTTTAAATATTTCAGACTTTATTTATTTATTTATAATATGATTTTATATATATATATATTATAATAGATAATATGGTTAATATATTTTTCATACTACTGGCTGAAAGTTATCATATAAATGCAAATTTTCCGATATTGTTTGCAGTAAACATATACGATAGAAATAAAATAATTCAGCTACTAATGATTCAAACCACAAAACTAGTATCAGAACAGTTTTCATATGTTCTGCTAAAGGGTATTAAATTACTAAAATAAAATATTATCAGAGTACTGAATGACACATCATGACTCGAAAATAATGATGCAAGAATTATGAAATAGAGAAATAAATGATAATATTTGATATTTGGAAAGGTAATTTAGTTTTTATTTGAGAGGCGTAATGTTAAATAAATATTTATCGTATCCATATATGGTAATATTTATTTAAATTCATACACTGATAATAAAACAAATTTTTGCTGGTTAACATATATAAAAACAAATATATATTGTAACCATTACCATTTTAATTTTTAGAAAAAAATTATTTAATACTTTATCATTTTAAATTACCGCCTAAAAATCGATGAAGATATGCATGTCGTTAATTTTTAAATAAATTGTATTAATACCACATTTATGATGTAATCATTAGTTTTCTTGTATAAAATTAATATTATAGCATATTTTTATGTAATGTATGTTAATTTTATTTAACAGATCGCAAAATAAATGAATCAAAAAAATTGTACTATGAAAATCATATTGTCTTATTTTTTTATATATTTTTTTATTTAGGTGACGACAAATTAGAGGTTTGGGCTTCCTCGTTTATAGTGATGGATCACAGAGGCGTGCCTTTATTTTCTGCAAATCCTAAAGAAGTAATAGTGGGATCCGATACGTTGCACGCCGCTGGCGAAGGAGGTGCACATTTTACAGGTTCAATACAAACACCAGCAGTGAAATCTGAACCTGGACATAATTTAAGGTACCACTAATAAATATATAATTCTAACCAAATGAGAAATGATTTAGGTAAAAAGACTGCGCGTAAGGTATTGTCACACACTAGAGTTTTGACGAAAATTATGAAATTATGAGTTTTTTAGGGAAGAAAATCGGTTTTTTACTGTATAAATGAAAAATGACAAATACACTAGATGGAAGCAAGCGTTTTGATACTTGGAATCATATCGATTCGATATGAATTTGGAATCATATCAGGCTGTTATAGTTCCCAGAAAGGTTCTATGTTATATTTTGGCTAATGTATATATTAATACAGATTATTATATCAATGTATATATTAATTTAGATTATAGTGACTTCTTGTTGAATGAGTGAATTGCTCTACTCAAACTTAAAAAAAAGATTTAGCACCAGAAGTCATAAATTAAAGAACAAAATTTTAAAAAACTTTTTTGCTATTGTACGAGATGACAAGTTGAAAATACATTCATTGTGCAAGAATTCAAAATATCGTTTATTAGTAATATATTCACATTAGTAATGCATACATTTATTAATGTCAACCACTATACTAATATTTTGAATCATTTATTATCGTATTGGAAATGGATAATTATTCTTTGTTAAATTTAGTTTATCGTCCATAAAATCAATGTCAGGGATCTGTTCTTCGTGATCAACTGGATAGCAACCTATATACATATCTGTTGCTATAAATAGTGGAACCAATCACTTTAACTCGTTTCGAATGAGGACGTCGTTGGCCAATAACGCATCAGTATTTGTGGCGTAACGCATTTCCGTTGCATTTTCGCTGAGTTACCGCCTAGTTGCGCCTGAAGAAGTTTTTTACAGCAATAAGAACTATTATGTGTTGTATAAACTGCACTGAGCCCTGCTTATTACAAAGACATTTTTTGTGGTTAGTAGGCAATCTATTGATTGACCTTACTCTATCTGAGATATAGTTTTAATTTTTATACTGAACGCTAATAAAAGACAACCCTCAGGTTGTCATTCTAATTGAGGTATAGCAGTAATGCCCCATTAAGAGCTATTTGGAACATATTGCTATCTATATTTTCAAGTGAGAATAGTGGGTAACGAACCAGGGACCTCTGAATCAAAGTTCCGTCGCACTTCACCGATTATCTACGGGCGAGCCCAGTTCAAAAAATTGTCTTTGTTTCTAAGTTTAAATGCAGACTGAATGTTGACCCTTTCAACTTACTCCATGGAAAAGTTTAAAATTCATTTTCCCCCTTCATATTATCCTTAAATTATTTCATAGCAACGCATCATTACCTCGCAAACTCGATTCATTCGTAATATAATATAATCCCACATCTCCGTGACGAATGCAAAGCTTCGTCTTCGTCTCCCAAAAGAAATATATCTTCCTTCTGCGAAATGAACTTTTCCAAGAGTGACGTGCAGCCTCTGCATCGCTCCGGTAGGAAAGTGCAAAACGACTTTGAGATTTCGTATTACACGGTGCGCGATCTGTGAACTCGGACTGCAGTATAATATTATTGTGTCTGTTTATTTCGTTCGGTATATTTCGATATTTTGTTTTATTAATGAGGGAATGCCCGGGCCCGTTTGAGAAATTATACCCGAAGAAAAGAAGCGCAAGCAAGGCGCGCGGCATTAGTCAGTCTGACTATCATATACATCACGGGACCGGAAAGGAAATAGACGTTGAAATTGATCTGAGGCGCCATCCGCACCGGAGAAAGGAGATAGTTGCAATATTACTAAATCAGAGGATGAAAAATCTGTTATAATCGTGAATAATATTGGATATTATGAGATGAATCGATGTTTCTGCAGCATTTTTCTCTAAAGTTTGTCGGTTTTAAAAACCGGTTTCAGTCGAAAATTGTGGCATTCGGAAACATTTTTTAGTAGAACACATTGGTTTTCAATGTATAAATAACACTTAAGAAAATTGAAAATGACAAATGTAGCCAAGATAGATGAAAACGCTGCAAATCGAAAGGCGCCCTTCGTTTCACTATCATAAAAATATTTACACCCTTATATAAAAAAATTATGCATAAAGAACGAATAATTAATTGTTTTTAAAGTTATTTAATTTGCATCAAATGTTAACTCCCCGTAAGTTAAGTTATAATAATGGACCAAAAATCGTAAATGAAAATTTTTGCATAACTTCAAGTTTCAGAGGTATTTGAACATTTTAGTATACCTCTGAAAAAATGGATGAGTGTGTGTGTGCTTCATGTGTCCACAATTTTTTGTCGACGTTTTTGGGCGCACGGATCCACCGATTTGAATAGTTCAAAAAACATTCGATTCCTATTGATAGGGAGGTCTAGCCGTTACCGATACGGAGCAAAGAGTGCAGAAAATAAAAATCAAGTTTCTGAGAGAACGAAGTATCCGATTTAAATAATTCAAAAAACAGCCAATTTATAATAATTGGGAGAAATGGTGATTAGTTTTTGGCAAAAACAGAACTAGTCATTTTGAAGATACGGAGCTAAATGAGCCAAAAATGGCAGCTTTTAAGAGAACTAAGCATCCAATTTGAATGACTCAAAAAACTTTTTGCTCGTGTTGACAAAACAATTACTTTTGGATTTTTTTTATTTCAAAATTATTTTAATTTTTTAAATAATGCAGACTTTAATTTTAATTTTGGCTAAAGTTCGAAAGCCTACTTATATATTTCAAATAAATAATTTTAACTTTGTAATTCATCTTATAAATATTAGACAATTTTATAGTATTTATAATATTTGAAAACATTTAATATTCCTCGAATTTTTCATTACGGTACGTAGAGTTCCAGCAATTTGCCTTAAGGCACGATGCCATACACCACTAGTTATTTTTTGTTTTACTAAATTGCATAACAAAAATTATTATCATTGAAATTAAACAGTAAATAATTTCAGGCAAAAACTTTTAATTTGAAATTTTTTGTTCAAAACTTTTAATAACTATACCTATCATTTACTTAGAAAAATTACAAATGAATTATTATATGTGGATATAATGCAAAGCTTACTTCGATTCAATAAAGAACTGAATAGAAATATTGTGAGAGTTTGAAATTGTTTTCCAAAATGTTTATTCTAATAGTTGTTTTACTTAAAATGTGCTACTTATTCTTCAAAAGACATTTTTGATGTATTAGACTTGCTCTCTACATTATATGGCATTCGAAATGCATTATATTATATTGCATATTGCAAAAAATAAATATAACTGTACAACTTCGAATACATTGCATCATCCATCAGTTTTACTGACATGAGGAAAATTATGTTTTTTACATTTCTAAATAATATGACAATATATACGTATATATATATATATATATATATATATATATAATATATATATATATATATATTATAAATATTATAAAATAGTAAAACTGTTCATCTTAAAAAATAATTACCCCTCAGCTTCGTTTTCATTGGAGATCTTTCGTTGAAAGCTATTTTTGACTAATATTTTAATTTTTCTCAAATAGTAATAATTTAAGAAATAACAATGCGTGCCTGGTCTTATTGATGATAATAAGCGTCATTGACCACTTTGTATAAATAATTAATTTGATATAGCATTCACCTCAAATATGATGCACACATAGCATTCACCTCAAATAAAATGGACACATTTTTATACTATTAAAAACAGAGAAATTAACTAGAGGTGATGCCATCGTCCTTGAGCCAAATTGCTGGAACTTTCTGTACCATAATTTGAAATTTTTAAAAGCTCTAAAAGTCCTCTCCAAATCAATAGCAATCAAATGTTCAAATCGGTTGATTCGTTCTTTCCTAATCGTGAGCAAAAAATTGTATCCGCACATACATACGTACACGTACTTCAAATAGATAGCATTTTCAGAGCTTTTAGTACCAAGAAAAATGAATAAGATAGCGTTGCCATATTATTGCAGAATTGGCCCCTAAAATATTATATATTACTAATATCATTAAACTTGAAATTTTTTTAAATTTTTTATGAATAATAAAAATAATGTAATCATTTCAGAGCAAAAAATTGTTCAAAAATGAGGCCAACATATTTACATTTGCGTTCTTAAATATCTAAAGTTTCAATAAATTTTTAAGTAAAAATTTCGAAAATTCATATTATTATTATTAATTTTATTACTGATGTAAACCGATTATTACTATGTAGACCGACCCTTACATATCCGCTTTCTGCTCCGTGAGCGAATTCTGGCAGATGAAGACGATTCTGAACTGACCGAAAGGTATTTTACGCTGAGTTTTCCGGCGTTTTTCATGCGTCGTTGAGTGGAAAGGGCGGAAAAGAAGGGACAAAGTATATCATGCACAGAACATCACCGACGACGCCTCGGAATAATCAGATTTTTGTTATTAGGTCGCTTTTTGACCGGATTTTCTGGACGTATATGTGACATGATAAAAAATATTCAAATTTAATATAACAGACTAAAATGGAAACACATCACATTACAACTAAAATTAAGACTTCCAAATCCAGAGTTAGTGAACTTTATTCGCTTATTGGACATTATTCAAAATTAGCCCTCGAGAACAAAAACTTGATTTATAAAACGATAATAATTCCTATGGTATTGCTACTGGTCATACGGAATAGAGCTTTGGGGTTGCTATAGCAAATGTAATGTGGCATTGGTAGAACAGACCCAATCAAAACTACTTAGAATGATGATCTGAAGGTGCTTTTTAATAAAGACTTTATAAAAACAAGATCCACTAATAATCATCATTAATTAGACTAGTGGGGTGCATGGTATCGGACAAATTGCTAGAACTTCCCGTACCGTAATTAAACATTCAATAATTGTTTTTAATATTTTCAAATAGACTATTTATTATAAATACATATTATGAATTTATAAGTGCTTTTTAAAATGGGCGATGAGCGTATTTTATAAGCAACTTATGTGTACGTTTACAAGAGTCCATTTTTTCTAAATTTTATTTTTTTGATAATTTAGATATTTTCTCAAAATTTTCGAAGTTTAAATTTTTTTGGAATTTAAAAAAAAACATTTTTTTTTTAAATATTTTGAGAATTTGGAAATTTTTGAAAATACTCGTTTTTTTTAATTTTTGAAATTTTCTCAAATTTTTGTAAGAAATCAATGACCGAACGATTTTTTAATCATAAAAATCGGTTATTCCATATTATCGAAAATGTCAAGGACATTTGTTCGAACCATATAAATAAACTTCAAAATTAAAAATCTTGGTACGGAACCCAAAAAAATTTACACATGTTTACACATTATTAAAATCTCTATAAAATATCTGATAATTTGATGTGCATATGTCCAGTAAAGATTTTTGACCGCCAAATGACATTTTTTAACTTATTTTTATTGAGAATCCATAACCGCAAGACCTGCCTTCCCCAAAAAATTAATCAGTTCTTCATCTTGTCAATACAAGTAAAATGTTTTTTGAATTATTAAAATCGGGCGCTCCGTTCTCTTAAAAACTGAGTCACCGTTTTTGGCACTTTTTGCCCTTTGGAACGGCCAGACCTGCCTTTGACAAAAACTAATCAGAACGTTTCTTTATCAATACGAATCGAATGTTTTTTGAATTATTCAAATCAAAATCAAATTCAAATTCAGACAAAAATTTGTATCCGCACACACACACACATACATCCATTTTTTCTAAGATATGTCAAAATATTCAGAAACCTTTGAAACGTAAAAGTTTATAAAAATTTTCATTTTTGATTTTTTGCGATTACTATAACTTACCCTAAGGGAAGTTAATAATAAATGTAATTAAATATCATATGCCAGTGTTCAATTTTATTAATTCAGTTCTTATTATTTTCAGACTGGAATCCAGTACAAGATCTATAGAAATAAGATCTCCAAAGGGAGTAATAATTGAATCTAGGGCTTCCGATTTGAAATTTGAAAGTCTTAGTGATCTCGCCATACATTCTGTGGCAGGAAAGGTAATACAATCTCAATTCAAAATAGAATAATTCATCTTCAAATCTCCATAAATCGATCAACTTAGCTAAGTAGCTTAAACAAATAATACTACAAATTATTTGTTCAAAAGTCCAGATCCCACTTATATAAGTTTATATCATAGATGACTTTCGATTTATCAGAGACACAACCGATATTTATTATACCAATTGCATTCCTTAATCTATTAAATAGAATTAATATATATTATTACCTCTAGATTCGTCTGGAATCTCCGGATGTCCGGATACCAAATATCAGGACTGCAACTCCATCTCAGCCAACAAGTCACAGAAGACAAGAAGATGACCGAACTGGGGGCAGATGGCATCAAGTCTACCAATTGTGCGCCTGTGCCAACGGAAGACTATTCCTGGCTCAACCTCATGGACTTTGTGCTGCCAGGGACGACTCTGATAGAATCTGCCGATAGTTAGAAAAAGAGTTGTACTTAATTAAAGGATAAAGGACAAAGCCTAGCCATTCATATAGATCTGTATTACTAGCACTGTACTTTGGGAGTGAGCTAAATTGGATCAACAAGTCAACGACATCATTAGCTCGGTGCCAATACATAAGTAACTAAATTTGATATAACGGCTTGGTCATTTGATATTATTAATATTTGAATTATGATTATTGGCATAACTATATCAACTAATATTTTTAGAATTTTTATATATAAAGTGCAGTCCAAGTAGTACAGGTCAATAATCATCAACCTTATGAAAATATTTGATTAATTCTTTAAGTTACTCTCACTAGTTTGCTTTTGGTTTTGTGATTTTATATATATTTTGTATGATACATATATTTTGTATGAAATTGTAAATTGAGACTATTCGATTTTGTGTTTACTATTAAATATTTTTTAAAGTTTATAAATTTCTTCTAATTAAATTTAAAGCAAGAACAAAATTCTATTATTAAACAAAATAATAATTGCGAATTCAATCTAACTTAGTTGAAGCAGAAACAAAGTTGATAGTGATATAAAATAATCAAATTATTATAATATTATAATTGAACAGAAATAATATTATTTAGTTTTCATGATCCAAAATATTTTAAAAGTTTTGTTATAGAAGACAATTATTTTACTTTTTTATTTCATTTACAGTTAAACCCAAGACGTGCTACTTTATATAATATACTTTATTGAAAAATAGTTTCAATTTGCAAAAGTTTGAGAAAAAATATCACAGTTTAAAAAAATGCAATTTACCACATTTTACAAGAATAGTCGAGCGATTTGGATATTAAATTTGGTTTATTTATAAAATTTGTTCCAGAATTTAACAAATAAACTTAACTAACAATGGCGCCTACATATAAATGTAATTTGTATACATTTCAGTACATATAGTTCGTATATTTTCAAACATTCAATTACATATCGATAAAGCAATTTATCTATGATATAATTTATACGTTTGGTGTCCTAGCCTCTCGTACTACAAACGACGCAGAGTGTTATGGCCTCTCGTACTAAAATTTTAAAGGTGGTACAACAGGTAAAATTATATAAATGTCTCACAAAATATCTTTTTTAAAACCTATGTTATGTAAATTTTTTAAATTTTAAATATTAGATACAATGAATTAAAATAAAATCGATTATTTTGTACTCTCACGTTATCAATTTATACAGTTTTTATTAACAATGTTTTTATGATTAGCATTTTGTCAAAATTGTCAAAAAATATATATGGTTGTATATTCTGATTATGTTACTCAAAAAAATTGTTATTAGAAACTGCTTCCAATTAGCAAAAATATTTTAGGCTCAAAACGAAAGAGCCTAGATATAATTTATGTTTAGTCGCTAAGTACTGAATCATTATATTTTAGTAGTTAATGATTTATTATTATTGATATTAACACGTTAGTTACCGTGTCAGTCATATGTATCTGATTCCAAAAAATTCTACATGAGCTATGTCAGAGAAGTTTTGTGGAAAAAACAATTCAATATAATAAAATAATTAATAAAGGACCATGTCAGTAATATATGTGTAACTTAAAAAAATAGTGTTTTACCAGGAATTTTGGCAAAGAAAAAAAATTTTTTAGTACATGTCTAACTAAATTTTCTATTAAAATTACCATGGCTCATAAGGATTTTTCTCTGATATTATCGTGGCGATTAACGTGTTAATGACATTGATGAAATGTACATACTGAAAATTGTTTATGGTATTGGATATTAAAATTAATTTTGTAAATAAATACTAAAATATGGAAAAGTATTAACACTAGCATACAATGCTATCAATATGCCTTACTCAATGTACTATTTATTGTACAGGTGAGAAACGGAATGATTATACCAAAAAATGTTTTATTGAAATGCATTTATATTAATTAAAATTTGTTTGCTTACCTTAGATCTATTTGAAAATTATTTTGATTAACACATAAAATATTAATGCTTTTATAATTAATATTATAAATACATCAAGTAAGTGATTGTATTTATAAAACTTAAATGCAAATGTTAAAATGAACCTTCCTCCAGCAAGCAGAAAAGCAAAATGTCACTTTCTGCAAGATGTCAACATCAACATAGACCTGAGAAATTTATTTCGAATATCGACATTACATGTCGATCTTGCATATCTTTTTAATTTTAAATATTCTGTATAATAAATTATCACTAATGTTTTTGTACAAAAATAATATACTCGTATAATAACCACAAATCTTATATAAGAAATTATAAATTCTTTTATCACATAAATTAAATATTGATAAAAAAATTGTAACAAAATTATAAAAAAATAATATTGTAAATAAGTGAGATTCATATATACATATATTCTAAAAGTATGTAAAGAACTTGTAATTATTGTCTATATATATAAATAATGTATAATGCAAATAATATATGAACAGTTATGTAATGGAGTTTTTTTTATTTTAACATTTTTCACCAGTAAATATGATATTGAAAATATATGAAAAAAATCATGAAATGTTTCAAATTTTATGCAAGATTTCAATATTTTAGGTTTCGTACACGTAAAATAAAAAATTATAAAATTTTGTGAGACTTGCTGAGATTTTTTTTTAAATTTAAAATTCACTAAAATAATAATAAAATAAATTCATATTTAGAATTTTTTTGCAAATATTACAACAAATTTAGGTATTAAGGTCAAAAATTATAAAACAATTATGAAAAATAAAAATATATAAACAATTATAATAAAAAGAAGTACAAATATAAAAATTATATTTATAACAACAGCTGAAACTTTTTGTGGATTTTTTTTATTAATTTGGAAGCTTTTGAGTCCTTGGGAGCAAAGAAATTCGAAAATGTCCATATTAAGGACCACCCCATATATATATATATATATATATATATATATATATATATATATAATTATTATTATTTAAATATGTATAATTACATTAAAAGTGAATATTCTTTTAATATATTAATTTATTTCGTGTCATCTTACTAAATTTACAAAAATACATCGACGATACTGAGAACTGATCATATAAATATAATATAAGCTTAACATTTGAATATATAAATAAATATTATATAAAAATCCTAATAGTATTTAAACCTACTATTAATTATCACTATAACTAATGATTTAACAGCTGACTGGAACTGGAATGATTAAATATTTATACTAACTAGTATTTTCTAACAGTAACATTTGGCGTGAACTACCGATGGACCCATTTCTTCATATTCTTTACGAGTGACCCACATTTGCTCAAATAATGATAAAGATGTAAGAATAGAACCTCCTACCCAGACAGTGTTTTTCCTGTCATCTGGTGCCTTGATTTTAACTTGGACATTTCTTGGAGATAATTTGTCTAACTCCTTTTGAAGGCGAGGTACAAAACCATCGAACAACGTTGAACCACCTAATAATTGAAACATTTTTATTTATTTTAATCATCATCATTAAACAATATTTTATCTTACCTGTTAAAATTATGTTGGCAAACAAATCTCTTCTAATATCCATATCACAGGCCATAATAGAAGAAAAAACTGCTTCATGAATACCCTGGGCCGTAGAATCTATCAAATAAGTCTTAAAAAGAGCCTCTGGACATCTTATACATTCATCAGTCATTGTGATAACAGTTCCATCTGGTAACGTATGTTTATTTTCTGTTTTAGGACCTTTCAATTCTTCTTCAAAATTAAGAGCAATTCTACAAAATTGTTCTTTCATACTATGAACCACTTTTCTATCGTCGGGAGTTGTGAGAATGTGTCCACGTTCTCTTAATAGTGATATTAAATAATTTGTGAGATCCATTCCTGCGCAAGGTGAGTGATGGGCAGCCTTAGGAAGTGCATAACCTTTGGGAAATATAGTTATATAAGGTAATAAATCAAAGTAAAGGATGTATTAGGGTAGGGCGGTGCACAAAGGTCTAATGTGACCTTAAGCCATAATATTGTGTAAACCAAACCAATTAACAACAAATAACACGTATCTCCGCTAATTCATCACTGTAGAAATCAGTTTTTCTTTGCTGTTTTTCAATCATTTATAATATTTTTGCCCCATAGGCGGGATAAATTGGGACGGCCAGGTGGCAAACAAGTCCAAGGTCTAATTTGTATTTGAAAAGGATTTTTTAAAATAATTACCTTGATAAATAGGTACGGTGTGAGAGACCCCATGTCCAATGTCTACGACGACGCCTGTTGTCCGTCCACAGGCATACAGGGACAGCACTGCTGGTGTTGCCAAAAACATTGCAGGCGTTGAAAATTTCTCAAACATTATCTAGAAATGAAGAATAAATCTGAATAAATCATTCAGGAGCATTTAAATAAAAGTATAACATTTTAGATAATAGTTTTGTCGACGTTGATTCATATTTGAATTTTCTTTTGAAGCCTTTAAAAAAAAACATTAAATAGATTTTTTTTTTAATCCATTAAACGTTTCGACACTTGATCTATGTCATTATTCAGTAATCTAAAAAAACATAACAGAAATACAAAAGTTGATAATAAATATAAATATATAAAATGAAGAAAATTATATACATAACAAACCAGGAAAAACAACAGAAAAATATAATTATTTAAAATTTATTAAACACTAAAATTGTGTAAAAGAATAATATACTAAAATTTTAATAAACGAGAGAAACTGATCAAGGTTACGCAACACGTGTGGTAGAGTGAGTGGAAGCGGGGTGTAAGAAACAAAAGAGGAACAGAGAAAGGATGGAACGAAAGGAAACTTTCGTCGACGCGGTGCTTACGCGCTTCGATATTTGGTCTCTATGCAGCTAAATAAGCAGTACGATTGCTTTGAAAAGAAGTTTAAAATTTGCAAAATATTTCAAAATAAAAAAAAAACATTTTTTTTCAAAAATGTTTTTTTTCGAAAAAAGTTATTATTTTTTCAAAAAATTAATATTTCACAAAAATCTGATTTTTTCAGTTTAAAAAAAATAATTTTTGGTACGGGAAGTACAAGCAATTTGCCTTAAGGCACGATGCCATGCACCACTAGTTTGTTTTTTTTAGTTATTTGAGTTATAAATTCTGTAGTTAAGTTTAGAACGTTTTTGCTACTTTGCTTCAATATTTATCTCTTTGCTTTATTCTTCTCTTATTATTTGCTTCTATTTTATATTAAATCATCATATTACGGATATTATTTTCATGTAAATTCTATCCTTTGCACTCTTATTTATTTAAATTTTTGTTATTATTTATCAATATTGCTAGATGTTAATTATTTAACCAATGTAATAATTATTGAAATTAAAAAAAAAAATATCTCATTCAGTTAAATAATTAGAAATTCTAATTTGTTATTGTAATTTTTGAGATGTGTAATTTTAAATTTTGAAATACATTTTTATTGATAATAATTGGAGAACTTTGAAAATTTTAATAATTGGAAAATTTAAATAACTGGGCTGTTTGCAAGCCCGTACAGCAGTGCGGAAAACACTGCCGTAGCGTAAAAGTTGATTTGAAAGCTGGAATTCTTCATAAAAACTGATCTATTGCTGAAATTTTGGAAAGTGTGAGAAGATGTTTTCCAAAAAGGTGTTTTCTATATATTACTGAACTATTAGTCCGTTACCAATTACCTGTGTCATTTTCGTTCGATTAGACTTTTCGGATATGGCCGATTCCGTCATCAGTATCGGATGCTCTTTAGTGTCGACTTGCAACTTTTCGGAAAACGTGTCGCTCCATATTTTCTCCATTGTGTCCCACTCGGTGATGATTCCTCGCGAAATCACGTCGTTTGATGTTTTGCTAAATGCTTCCGTTCTATTTGGATTGTCGCTCGACAGAGGTATGGAAATGCGCGGAATTTCATCACCGGACAGACCGAATCTGAATATAAACATATTGTGAAATTAGTAATGGGGAAAGGAAATGTGAGTTTTGATGTAAATGAGGTCAGAAGTGGCGGGAATAGCTCAGTCGGTAGAAGGACCGACGCGTAGCTAAAGGATACTCGGTTCGAGTCTCTGGCATATATTTATATTTATTTATGTTTATATTTATACAACACAATTATACAATTGTACATACAAGGTTATGTACTTAAATTAACGTAACTTAAATTAATACATAATAATACATACCATATTAAATAAAATATAATTTAAAAAACAAATGTGTACTCATAACCATACTCTAAGTTTCGCCTTTTATGAAAAAAAAATTAAAAAAGACAAAATAATTTACGCATAGAATTGTCATATGATTAAAATTTATTAATATATAAATAGATGATTTGATATAGAATAGAATTTAGAAAAATATAGAATAGAATTAGAATAGAAATTAGAAGAGAAAAAGAATAATGTAGAAGTCAGGTATAGGATTTATAGACATTATGTGATATAATAAAATTAATATATAATATATTAAAGATACTATGTGATATAACTATGTTAAGGCAAATTGCTGGAACTTCCTGTACCAAAAATTAAAATGTTTAAAAAAGATTCAATTTTCTTTTAGAACTGTGAAAAAACGATTTTTAATATTTTTAAGTTTTCTGAAAAAAATGGATTTTGAAAAAAAATTTTGAAACTCTTGAATTTGTTTTCAAAGTAATCGCGACACGTTAGCTGCGTACAAACAAAATATCGAAGCGCGTGGGCGCCGCGTCGCAGTATAACGTAAAACATTGATTTGGAACCCATACAAAAGTGAACAAAATTTGTTATTATTATTAAAATATATATAAAATATGTGATAATTTGATATGCATATGTCTAATAATCATTTTTGTCCGCCAAATGGCATTTTATTCACTTTTTTATTGGATCTCCGCTAGAACTACCTTTTAAAAAATACCTTTGGACGCTTCGTTCTCTCAAAAAATCAATTACAATTTCTGGAACTTTTTGCCCCGTATCTTCAAAACGGCTTGACCTGCCTTTATCAAAAACTAATCAGCACGTCTCCTTATCAATACGAATCAAACGTTTTTTTAATTATTCAAATCGGTTGACTCGTGTTCACGAAATAGTCGACAAAAATTTGAAGCCGCACACACAATAACACACACACACATAAATACACACACACGTATAAACATTTTTTTAAGGTATGCCATAATGTTCAGAAACCTATAAAAAAATTTATTTTCGATTTTTTGCGATTACTATAACCTACTCTGCAGGAAATTAATAAAAATAGTATAACAAGGTAAGTAATCAGGACAAGAATTTTTCTTGCTCCCTTGCTCCTTGGCTACTAGGTTTACTATGCATTTAAATGCAAACGTTCTCGTAGACAATGTGGTTTCCTTTCATGTTATTATGTGGCTAAGAAATTTTTTTCAAGTGTGTCTCTTAATTATGCATATTGTTACGATGAATAAAAATCACACAATAGATGCTAAATGTATAATGATAATGTATAAGTCAAAATGTCACGGTATGTCAGAAAGAAACAATCTACTGTGACATGCTGTTTTTGAATTGCTGATAATCTTATTGAATGAATAAATAAACACATCACGATGCTAACACTATATGTATGAAATATACATGAACTTAGGAAAAATTTAGTTAGTAATTTAATAGATATACTACTGCTTGATATCAGGCTGACCAAAAACCAAACTTTTGTTGTAACAACACTCTCCTCATCATATTACGAAGAGGAAATATTAATCATTACTACTGCTTGATATCAGGCTGATTAAAAGCCAAACTTTTGTTGTGACGACACTCCTTTTTATCATATTAACGATTTGAAATATTGACCATTACTACTGCTTGATATCAGGCTGATTAAAAGCAAAACTTTTGTTGTGACAACATTCTCCTCGTCATATTACGAAGAGGAAATATTGACCATTACTACTGCTTGATATCAGGCTGACCAAAAGCCAAACTTTTGTTGTGACGACACTCTCCTCATCATATTACAAAGAGAAAATATTGACCATTACTACTGCTTGATATCAGGCTGATTAAAAGCCAAACTTTTGTTGTAACGACACTTCTTTTTATTATATTAACGAGTTGAAATATTGACCATTACTACTGCCTGATATCAGGCTGGCCAAAATCCAAACTCTTGTTGTGACGACACTCTCCTCATCATATTACGAAGAGGAAATATTGACCATTACTACTGTTTGATATCAGGCTGGCCAAAAGCCAAACTTTTGTTTTTCTAACACTCTCCTCATCATATTACGAAGAGGAAATATTGACCATTACTACTGCTTGATATCAGGCTGATTAAAAGCCAAACTTTTGTTGTAACATCACTCTCCTCATCATATTGCGAAAAGGAATTATTGACCATTACTACTGCTTGACATCAAGCTGACCGAAAGCCAAACTTTTGTTGCGACAACATTCTCCTCATCATATTTCAAAGAGAAAATATTAACCATTACTACTGCTTGATATCAGACTGAGCAAAAACCAAACTTTTGTTGCAACAACACCCTCCTCATCATATTACGAAGAGGAAATATAGATTTGCGTAGTAATCGCAGAAAAATTATAAATGAAAATGTTTATATTGCTTTGAAAAAAAGTTCAAAATTTTCAAAAAAAATCAATATATGAAAATAAATTCAATTTGTTTCAAAAATGTCAAAATTCTCAAAAATCTAATTTTATTAAAGTTTTCAAAAAAAAATTGCCTTAAGGTACGCGGCCATGTACCACTAGTTATTGATTAAAATTAATTATACAAACGTATCGGGAAGTTCATGCAACTTGCATAAGGCAAAATGCCACTTACAACTATTATTACATTATAAAATGTAAAATATCCTGTTTTATATAAAAATGTAAAAGTATACCGTCCACAACTAAAAATTTTGTCCAATACGAAAAAGGCATAAGGCATACTATAAGTCCATCATTACTCATTGTCGTTGCCTCTCGGACTATTATAATGTTTGCAATTTGTATGACGCATATATCAGTTATTATACGAAGTTTTGCTTTACCTGCATGATTCTGATCCATTGTCAACAACAATTGCCTCTCGATACATTCTGATGGAACAATCACTTTTCACACGTAGCCGGTTCTCACGTGACCTAGAGATATTTATGTAATGATTAATTAATTTAATCGCTTAGCAATAATAAATAATTTATTGTTATATTTATTACCGCAATATTGTATTGAGATGCAGAATAGACAAACAAACTGTGTTAAGGAAAACATTTTTTGTTGTATGGTAAACAAACCTGTTCTAAGAACTAGTTTTTGCATTTTTGATATCGGAAATGTAATATGATGCATCTAAATCTAAAATGTTTATATATGCTAATTCTAAAATATTGTAATGTTTGTCTGAAGAATGCTTGGTCTTAAATTTTTTATTACTTTTAACTTCTTAACAGCATTCTTCAACTCCGAATAAATGCCAGTTGAGAATTTGAATTTATAAAAAATGTTGAATTAACACGTTAATAGCCATGTCAGTCATACTTGTCTGAGCTAAGGGGACGTCCATTAATCACGTAATCGATTTTTTAAGAATTTTTGACCCCCTCCTCCTTGGTGATATTCAAAATTATCCCCCTCCCCCATCAAACATCACGGGTATTTTTAGTTACGAGAAAAAATGGTAAATTTTTGGATTCTTTTTGAAAATGTTAGAATTTTTTTTAAAGAATCAGGTAAAAAATATACTCCTCCCTTCTCCACGTGTTATTAACTTCCCGTAGGGTAAGTTATTGTAATGGGCCGAAAATCGGAATTGAAAATTTTTACATTTCTCGACGTTTTGAAGGTTTCTGAACATTTTGGCATACCTCAGAAAAAATGGATGTGTGTGTGTGTGTGTGTGTGTGTGTATGTGTGTGTGTGTGTATGTATGTGTGGATACAAATTTCCAGTCACGTTTTAGGGCGCACGGATCAACCGATTTGAATGGTTCAAAAAACATTCGATTCCTATTGATAATGAAAAGAGCTGATTAGTTTTTGGCAAAGGCAGGTCCAGCCGTTTCGGAGATTCGGAGCAAAGAGTGCGGAAAATAGAAATCGAATTTTTGAGAGAACGGAGTATCCGATTTTAATGATCTAAAAAACATTCAATTAGTAATGATTGGGAGAAGTGTTTATTAGTTTTTGGCAAAGGCAGGCCCAGCCATTTCGAAGATACGGAGCTAAATATGTAAAAATGGCAGTTTTTGAGAGAACTAAGCGTCCGATTTGAATGATTTAAAAAACTTTCTGCTTGTCTTAACAAAATAATTGATTTTGGAAAAAAAAAATTTTGTTCAATTTTTTTTTTTTTTTTTTTTAGTTTTTTGTTGAAACAAATAATTTCAACTTTGCAATTCAGTTTATATAATTCTTATAAATATTAGACAATGTTACAATATTTATAATAATCTATTTGAAAACATTCAGTATTCCTCGAACATTTCGTTACGGTACGGGAAGTTCCAGCAATTTTCCTTAAGGCACGATGCCACCCACCCCACTAGTTTCGTTTTTTTTGTTAAACCCCCCCTCCCCTTGAAAACCCCTTGTTTAATGGGCGTCCCCTAAGAAGTTCTACATGAGCCGTATCAAACATATATGTCTGACATACATGATTTGGTAAAAGAAGAAAAAATGTTTGAATATAAGGCCATGTCAATGATAAATGTGTGACATAAACTAGTGGGCTGCATAGCATCGTGCCTTAAGGCAAATTGCTGGAACTTCCCGTACCGTAAACAAAAATCTTGGTACGGAACTCAAAAAAAATTACACAAAATATGTACACATTATTAAAATTTCTATAAAATATCTGATAATTTGATCTACATATGTCCAATAAGTATTTATGACCGCCAAATAACATTTTTTTAACTAATTTTTATTGAGAGTCCATAACCGCTGGACCTGCCTTCCTAAAAATTTAATCAGTTCTTCATCTTGTCAATACAAGTAAAATGTTTTTTGGATTATTAAAATCGGACGCTCCGATCTCTTAAAAACTGAGTTACGGTTTTTGGCACTTTTTGCCCCGTATCTTTGGAACGGCTAGACCTGCCTTTGCCGAAAACTAATCAGCACGTCTTTTTATCAATACGAATCGAATGTTATCTGGATTTTTCAAATCGGTTGATCCGTGTTCCCGAAATCGTCGACGAAAATTTGTATACGCACACATACACATACATACACACTTGCCGGAAGTTAATAATTACCAGTTTTTTCTGGAATTTTGGCAAAAAAAAAATTTTGTTGATACATTTTCAACTACATTATCAACTACATGTAATTTTTTTTCGAATATAAATGGTGGCAATTAACGTGTTAAAAATTGAACCAGACAATTATAATTGAAACAATTTGTTTTTATTGCTTAAGTTTTTCTGAATAGTTAATATTATTTATAATTGTAATTTTCTGTTTTTATGTAGGTGCTTCCTACATCGGTCATCATATGATTTAAAAAATAAATAATAATAAAGCATTTGTAAAGATTGCTGTAATTCAATTAATTAAAGTAATTCATTCAATAAAAAAACATTCTGCTACCATAGCCAACGGATGCAGTAATAAAATTAAAGCCCTGAAAAATCAGTGATCATATTGTGTGGGTGACATCTTCAACCATGAATACTCAAAGGTTCTTAATGTTTTATAAAAATCTTATTACCAATAATAATATTTTTACATACTGCACTCTATAAATACTTATAAATTCATATTCACAAATCCTGTAATATGATAACTGTAATCTGTCGAAGTTTTGAATTTCCTAAATCCTTCAAAATTTTTGGCTGAAACATGGACGAAAAATTTTGCACTGTCTTGATATTTATAACTGCTAGGATGATCGTCACAAAAAAAAACTAATAAATACGAGTCCTTATCAAGCGGCTTCATTAAATGGCATTTAAATTTTTGCAACCGGTACAGCCGTTTTTAAGATAACGTCGGTCAAATTTTGTCTCACTAACCCACACACTTTTTCCAATTACCAAAATTGACAATTGACCAAAACACTTGATAATATAACACTAACGCTATTTTCTGGCGACAACATAAACTTCAAAAATTGTTCTATTAATTATGAAATTTCAATTTAGGTCACTGATAATTTTTGTACCACATTCACCGGTGTTACTTATTAAATAATGATCTACTTACTACGTTTCCTTGGCACAAACCTTGTCACTTGAACATCTGATCACAAACTGTATTTATTGAAACAATATGAATCACTTTTTCTGTTGCTAAATATGATAGTTAGCATAGCACTGCGAAATATACTAATATCAAACATAATTATTGTTACAGATAAGATTAGATAAAATTTTCAACTAAGTATACGAGATATCTCACTTTTGGAACAGTCGCACCGATGGCATGTTATATTATTTATGGTTTACCTTTGGATGTTTCATTTTAGGCGGTTAGTTTTGAATAATTTTGAGACACCGAAACAAAACACCGCTCACTATGTATATATTTAGTGATACTCATTTGAATTCGAATAACATTGACATGAGAAATGAATTTCTGATATTTCATGAGTGGGTGAACGGAATAAATACGATGTTGAAATATTGTTGTGATCTGTTACGCGAGATAATAGTAGGTTTATTTATTATATGGAAATTTTATTCGTTAGAAGAATTTGTGTAAAAATTCCAATGATGTGCAAGTCAGACTCGTCCACTTTGAAATACGAAATCGATGAACACTGAAGATTTTGTACAAATGTGGAATCTGGTTATTAACTTGTCCAAAGATAAGATTATGTTATTTTATAACAATATATTTTTTCCAAGTTTCAAATCATTTTGAATCGTTTAACACCAAAATTGGTAAAAGTATGTGAGGGGGCGTTCATTGATCACGTGAGGTTTTTCGGGGAAGGGGGGGATTGTCAAAAAATCACAAAATATCACGTAGTGGAGAGAGGGGTATAGTAAGATATCACGTGTATTGATTTTTAACTACTTTTTTTAAAAAAAAAAATCATATATTTTCAAAAAAAATCAAAAATTTTACAGAGGGGGGTAATTTTGAATATCACCATGTATAACCAAGGGGGAGGGGGGTCCAAAAATCCTTAAAAACTCACTCAAGTGATTAATTAGTTGAAATTTGATAATTCGTCGACGATTTTTCAAAAACGGCTGCATCGATTTGGTGAAACTCGATAAGGATAAGATTTGTGAGAAGATCGGACGAACCACTTCTTTGTATTTAGCAAGACAATGCAAAATTTTCCGTTGTAGTTTTAGCCAAAAATCCTGAACCGTTTTTGAATATTTAAAAACTTGTCGAAAGATATTGGCTGAGAATTGTGTTAATTTTTGGTAAAGACCGCCTGAGCCGTTTCTTCGTAATTTATTTTATATTTTCATGCAACTTTTTTGTGCAAAAACACTAAAAATTTTCTATAAGTATTCTTTTATAAAGAGTATAATAATGAGTATATTTATGATGATGTATCTATGGGTTCCAAACCCAAGTTTCACTGTTAGAGTGCGATGCGGCGCTTACGCGCTTTGATTTTTCGTTTCTAAAACAGGTATGGAGCGCGATTGCTTAGAAAAAAGTTCAAATTGAATTTCAAATTCAAAAATATTGAAAAATCAAGTTTTTCAAAAAAGTCATTTTTTTTCCATAATTTCAAAATTTTCAAAAATCTAATTTTTAAAATTTTCCAAAAATTTTAAAACATTTAAAAAAAATATTTTCGGTACGGGAAGTTCCAGCAATTTGCCTTGAGGCACGATGTCATGCTCCACTTGTTGTAGTTTATTTTTAAGTCAATTTGGAAAAATTAACCCTTTTCACTCGGATGCCGCCGGTAAAATACATACTAAATCCGGAATTAGCGAGTGGAAAGGGTTAAATAAAAACTTATGCTGAACATGTATTGTGTACCTTTAGTTTCATGTAGCATCAGCAAAATTCAAATCGATTGTAATAATTAATAAAATGACGTTATAAAAATAATAATTAAAAAAAATTACGTTTTCCATTAGATTAGCAATTTTCGCAATAATAAGTTAGTTCATAACTAATGAGTTTTTGGACTTCAATATGAAGTTGTAATAAATGTACTGTACTAAAAGTCTATTTCACTATTGATTTCAATTGCGCCATGTTAACCACTTTATATTATTTTCACTGCACCATTATATAGTATAACTATCACAAATTTTTCAAATTATTTCTTCCAAATTTAATTTGAAAATTTGAGCGGTTTCAAATGCGAACGCACCGCTCTCAGTACCGTTACTAAATAACAAAACATATATATGTTATATTATAATATGAATACATAGATCACGTTTTCATTGACTGTCTTGCGTAGTTTGCTCAAATGTATGTACAGTTACGTATGCTAGTAAATATTGTGAATAATTCGATATTAATTTGTGTACATTCCACATCACACTAATTGTAAGCCTAGTTATGTAATGCCAAGGTCTACGCAATTGCGAACCAAGTTTATCTGTATCATTTTTCTAGAGGATAAATATTAGGCGTAAGAGCTAATATAAACCCCACACATAGGAAAATGGTAAACCGATGGGTTGCCTCTCATAAAATACGTTAGGTCATAAGTCTTCAACAAACAGCTTATAGAGCATGTAGAATAAGAGTTCTGATTGCTGTTGAAACAATAAAAAAAATCTAGAGAGTTTTGTGTTGAAAGCACATCACTCCTAAATTCCTGGTTGGCGTCTTTTTAACCTAGGAAAAAAGCAACAACTGGATGTTAACAATATTGAACTCAAAAATTTCCCTACTTTTTTTTAATAGCGATCTGTCCTCATTATGAGTATATTCAGTAATTATGTAGACTAGTGTATGGCTTGATTGTCAAAGGTTACCAGCAGTTAACCTATCACAGTTGTGACTAATGACTGCACTTAGAAAAAATTTTTGACTTTATATTTTATATTCAGCAACGCCCATGAAAGTCGATTTTCTTCTCTTGACTTAAATTTGAGATCTATAACCAAGCAAAAATTTGATATCATGCTGCCTGATATCAAGCTGACCCAGTTCTTCTTAAAAAGGAAAAGCCCAATGTGTATAGACAAGGTCTTTTGGCTGTACACCTGTAAATTTTACTGATTTACTGTGCTGTGTGGGATATTAAATTCTCTAAACAACCCAATATTTGTTGAACAGTTTTACTTTTTTATTATTATTATTTGAACACCAACTAGAACAATCTTCTATTCTTTCTTTCATTATCAATTATGATGTATTTACTGCTAACTACCTATCTTAGAAGGCCACCCGATGTTTGTCATAATTTTATTCTATAAACTCGAAAAGAGCATTGTAATATATTGCAATAGTGGCCTAAAAGTTAATTTTTCCTTGGTATACTATTTGGGTCCTTATTTTTACTTTTTATAATTAAACCGCTTTTCATAGGCCTCTAATATTTTACCACGGTCAGTTTGGGCATAAAATCTACCATTGTGCTAAATTTTACATCAAAATCCAGACGAGCAATGCGCGGGTTCTCCTTCTTAGTACTGCCCGATATCCGGTTGTATGGGGTGCATGGGGTTGAGCTCAAA
>NW_020539725.1:53583174-53701703 GCF_003426905.1 Ctenocephalides felis | reverse complement strand
TTAAGTACTTTTTGAATATAAGTCGAATTAGAGCAACTTCGATTTTTAGCCGAAAAATCTTCCAATGGTCCCCCATTGGAAAAATTGTCGATTTTGTAAGATTGCTATAAAATAAAAACTAGCAGTCGGAGAGGTCTAAAAATTCAGTGGCGATTTATTAAAGTCATAATATAAGTACTTTTTGAATATAAGTCGAATTAGAGCAACTTCGATTTTTAGCCGAAAAATCTTTCAATGGTCCCCCATTGGAAAATTGTCGATTTTGTAAGATTGCTATAAAATAAAAACTAGCAGTCGGAGAGGTCTAAAAATTCAGTGGCGATTTATTAAAGTCATAATATAAGTACTTTTTGAATATAAGTCGAATTAGAGCAACTTCGATTTTTAGCCGAAAAATCTTTCAATGGTCCCCCATTGGAAAAATTGTCGATTTTGTAAGATTGCTATAAAATAAAAACTAGCAGTCGGAGAGGTCTAAAAATTCAGTGGCGATTTATTAAAGTCATAATATAAGTACTTTTTGAATATAAGTCGAATTAGAGCAACTTCGATTTTTAGCCGAAAAATCTTCCAATGGTCCCCCATTGGAAAAATTGTCGATTTTGTAAGATTGCTATAAAATAAAAACTAGCAGTCGGAGAGGTCTAAAAATTCAGTGGCGATTTATTAAAGTCATAATATAAGTACTTTTTGAATATAAGTCGAATTAGAGCAACTTCGATTTTTAGCCGAAAAATCTTCCAATGGTCCCCCATTGGAAAAATTGTCGATTTTGTAAGATTGCTATAAAATAAAAACTAGCAGTCGGAGAGGTCTAAAATATCAGTGGCGATTTATTAAAGTCATAATATAAGTACTTTTTGAATATAAGTCGAATTAGAGCAACTTCGATTTTTAGCCGAAAAATCTTTCAATGGTCCCCCATTGGAAAAATTGTCGATTTTGTAAGATTGCTATAAAATAAAAACTAGCAGTCGGAGAGGTCTAAAAATTCAGTGGCGATTTATTAAAGTCATAATATAAGTACTTTTTGAATATAAGTCGAATTAGAGCAACTTCGATTTTTAGCCGAAAAATCTTCCAATGGTCCCCCATTGGAAAATTGTCGATTTTGTAAGATTGCTATAAATAAAAACTAGCAGTCGGAGAGGTCTAAAAATTCAGTGGCGATTTATTAAAGTCATAATATAAGTACTTTTTGAATATAAGTCGAATTAGAGCAACTTCGATTTTTAGCCGAAAAATCTTCCAATGGTCCCCCATTGGAAAAATTGTCGATTTTGTAAGATTGCTATAAAATAAAAACTAGCAGTCGGAGAGGTCTAAAATATCAGTGGCGATTTATTAAAGTCATAATATAAGTACTTTTTGAATATAAGTCGAATTAGAGCAACTTCGATTTTTAGCCGAAAAATCTTCAATGGTCCCCCATTGGAAAAATTGTCGATTTTGTAAGATTGCTATAAAATAAAAACTAGCAGTCGGAGAGGTCTAAAAATTCAGTGGCGATTTATTAAAGTCATAATATAAGTACTTTTTGAATATAAGTCGAATTAGAGCAACTTCGATTTTTAGCCGAAAAATCTTCCAATGGTCCCCCATTGGAAAAATTGTCGATTTTGTAAGATTGCTATAAAATAAAAACTAGCAGTCGGAGAGGTCTAAAAATTCAGTGGCGATTTATTAAAGTCATAATATAAGTACTTTTTGAATATAAGTCGAATTAGAGCAACTTCGATTTTTAGCCGAAAAATCTTCCAATGGTCCCCCATTGGAAAAATTGTCGATTTTGTAAGATTGCTATAAAATAAAAACTAGCAGTCGGAGAGGTCTAAAAATTCAGTGGCGATTTATTAAAGTCATAATATAAGTACTTTTTGAATATAAGTCGAATTAGAGCAACTTCGATTTTTAGCCGAAAAATCTTCCAATGGTCCCCCATTGGAAAAATTGTCGATTTTGTAAGATTGCTATAAAATAAAAACTAGCAGTCGGAGAGGTCTAAAAATTCAGTGGCGATTTATTAAAGTCATAATATAAGTACTTTTTGAATATAAGTCGAATTAGAGCAACTTCGATTTTTAGCCGAAAAATCTTCCAATGGTCCCCCATTGGAAAAATTGTCGATTTTGTAAGATTGCTATAAAATAAAAACTAGCAGTCGGAGAGGTCTAAAAATTCAGTGGCGATTTATTAAAGTCATAATATAAGTACTTTTTGAATATAAGTCGAATTAGAGCAACTTCGATTTTTAGCCGAAAAATCTTCCAATGGTCCCCCATTGGAAAAATTGTCGATTTTGTAAGATTGCTATAAAATAAAAACTAGCAGTCGGAGAGGTCTAAAAATTCAGTGGCGATTTATTAAAGTCATAATATAAGTACTTTTTGAATATAAGTCGAATTAGAGCAACTTCGATTTTTAGCCGAAAAATCTTCCAATGGTCCCCCATTGGAAAAATTGTCGATTTTGTAAGATTGCTATAAAATAAAAACTAGCAGTCGGAGAGGTCTAAAAATTCAGTGGCGATTTATTAAAGTCATAATATAAGTACTTTTTGAATATAAGTCGAATTAGAGCAACTTCGATTTTTAGCCGAAAAATCTTCCAATGGTCCCCCATTGGAAAAATTGTCGATTTTGTAAGATTGCTATAAAATAAAAACTAGCAGTCGGAGAGGTCTAAAAATTCAGTGGCGATTTATTAAAGTCATAATATAAGTACTTTTTGAATATAAGTCGAATTAGAGCAACTTCGATTTTTAGCCGAAAAATCTTCCAATGGTCCCCCATTGGAAAAATTGTCGATTTTGTAAGATTGCTATAAAATAAAAACTAGCAGTCGGAGAGGTCTAAAATATCAGTGGCGATTTATTAAAGTCATAATATAAGTACTTTTTGAATATAAGTCGAATTAGAGCAACTTCGATTTTTAGCCGAAAAATCTTTCAATGGTCCCCCATTGGAAAATTGTCGATTTTGTAAGATTGCTATAAAATAAAAACTAGCAGTCGGAGAGGTCTAAAAATTCAGTGGCGATTTATTAAAGTCATAATATAAGTACTTTTTGAATATAAGTCGAATTAGAGCAACTTCGATTTTTAGCCGAAAAATCTTCCAATGGTCCCCCATTGGAAAAATTGTCGATTTTGTAAGATTGCTATAAAATAAAAACTAGCAGTCGGAGAGGTCTAAAAATTCAGTGGCGATTTATTAAAGTCATAATATAAGTACTTTTTGAATATAAGTCGAATTAGAGCAACTTCGATTTTTAGCCGAAAAATCTTTCAATGGTCCCCCATTGGAAAAATTGTCGATTTTGTAAGATTGCTATAAAATAAAAACTAGCAGTCGGAGAGGTCTAAAAATTCAGTGGCGATTTATTAAAGTCATAATATAAGTACTTTTTGAATATAAGTCGAATTAGAGCAACTTCGATTTTTAGCCGAAAAATCTTCCAATGGTCCCCCATTGGAAAAATTGTCGATTTTGTAAGATTGCTATAAAATAAAAACTAGCAGTCGGAGAGGTCTAAAAATTCAGTGGCGATTTATTAAAGTCATAATATAAGTACTTTTTGAATATAAGTCGAATTAGAGCAACTTCGATTTTTAGCCGAAAAATCTTTCAATGGTCCCCCATTGGAAAAATTGTCGATTTTGTAAGATTGCTATAAAATAAAAACTAGCAGTCGGAGAGGTCTAAAAATTCAGTGGCGATTTATTAAAGTCATAATATAAGTACTTTTTGAATATAAGTCGAATTAGAGCAACTTCGATTTTTAGCCGAAAAATCTTCCAATGGTCCCCCATTGGAAAAATTGTCGATTTTGTAAGATTGCTATAAAATAAAAACTAGCAGTCGGAGAGGTCTAAAAATTCAGTGGCGATTTATTAAAGTCATAATATAAGTACTTTTTGAATATAAGTCGAATTAGAGCAACTTCGATTTTTAGCCGAAAAATCTTCCAATGGTCCCCCATTGGAAAAATTGTCGATTTTGTAAGATTGCTATAAAATAAAAACTAGCAGTCGGAGAGGTCTAAAAATTCAGTGGCGATTTATTAAAGTCATAATATAAGTACTTTTTGAATATAAGTCGAATTAGAGCAACTTCGATTTTTAGCCGAAAAATCTTCCAATGGTCCCCCATTGGAAAAATTGTCGATTTTGTAAGATTGCTATAAAATAAAAACTAGCAGTCGGAGAGGTCTAAAAATTCAGTGGCGATTTATTAAAGTCATAATATAAGTACTTTTTGAATATAAGTCGAATTAGAGCAACTTCGATTTTTAGCCGAAAAATCTTTCAATGGTCCCCCATTGGAAAAATTGTCGATTTTGTAAGATTGCTATAAAATAAAAACTAGCAGTCGGAGAGGTCTAAAAATTCAGTGGCGATTTATTAAAGTCATAATATAAGTACTTTTTGAATATAAGTCGAATTAGAGCAACTTCGATTTTTAGCCGAAAAATCTTTCAATGGTCCCCCATTGGAAAAATTGTCGATTTTGTAAGATTGCTATAAAATAAAAACTAGCAGTCGGAGAGGTCTAAAAATTCAGTGGCGATTTATTAAAGTCATAATATAAGTACTTTTTGAATATAAGTCGAATTAGAGCAACTTCGATTTTTAGCCGAAAAATCTTCCAATGGTCCCCCATTGGAAAAATTGTCGATTTTGTAAGATTGCTATAAAATAAAAACTAGCAGTCGGAGAGGTCTAAAAATTCAGTGGCGATTTATTAAAGTCATAATATAAGTACTTTTTGAATATAAGTCGAATTAGAGCAACTTCGATTTTTAGCCGAAAAATCTTCCAATGGTCCCCCATTGGAAAAATTGTCGATTTTGTAAGATTGCTATAAAATAAAAACTAGCAGTCGGAGAGGTCTAAAAATTCAGTGGCGATTTATTAAAGTCATAATATAAGTACTTTTTGAATATAAGTCGAATTAGAGCAACTTCGATTTTTAGCCGAAAAATCTTCCAATGGTCCCCCATTGGAAAAATTGTCGATTTTGTAAGATTGCTATAAAATAAAAACTAGCAGTCGGAGAGGTCTAAAAATTCAGTGGCGATTTATTAAAGTCATAATATAAGTACTTTTTGAATATAAGTCGAATTAGAGCAACTTCGATTTTTAGCCGAAAAATCTTCCAATGGTCCCCCATTGGAAAATTGTCGATTTTGTAAGATTGCTATAAAATAAAAACTAGCAGTCGGAGAGGTCTAAAAATTCAGTGGCGATTTATTAAAGTCATAATATAAGTACTTTTTGAATATAAGTCGAATTAGAGCAACTTCGATTTTTAGCCGAAAAATCTTCCAATGGTCCCCCATTGGAAAAATTGTCGATTTTGTAAGATTGCTATAAAATAAAAACTAGCAGTCGGAGAGGTCTAAAAATTCAGTGGCGATTTATTAAAGTCATAATATAAGTACTTTTTGAATATAAGTCGAATTAGAGCAACTTCGATTTTTAGCCGAAAAATCTTCAATGGTCCCCCATTGGAAAAATTGTCGATTTTGTAAGATTGCTATAAAATAAAAACTAGCAGTCGGAGAGGTCTAAAAATTCAGTGGCGATTTATTAAAGTCATAATATAAGTACTTTTTGAATATAAGTCGAATTAGAGCAACTTCGATTTTTAGCCGAAAAATCTTTCAATGGTCCCCCATTGGAAAAATTGTCGATTTTGTAAGATTGCTATAAAATAAAAACTAGCAGTCGGAGAGGTCTAAAAATTCAGTGGCGATTTATTAAAGTCATAATATAAGTACTTTTTGAATATAAGTCGAATTAGAGCAACTTCGATTTTTAGCCGAAAAATCTTCCAATGGTCCCCCATTGCGAGAATTGTCGATTTTGTAAGATTGCTATAAAATAAAAACTAGCAGTCGGAGAGGTCTAAAAATTCAGTGGCGATTTATTAAAGTCATAATATAAGTACTTTTTGAATATAAGTCGAATTAGAGCAACTTCGATTTTTAGCCGAAAAATCTTCCAATGGTCCCCCATTGCGAAAATTGTCGATTTTGTAAGATTGCTATAAAATAAAAACTAGCAGTCGGAGAGGTCTAAAAATTCAGTGGCGATTTATTAAAGTCATAATATAAGTACTTTTTGAATATAAATCGAATTAGAGCAACTTCGATTTTTAGCCAAAAAATCTTCCAATGGTCCCCCATTGGAAAAACTGTCGATTTTGTAAGATTGCTATAAAATAAAAACTAGCAGTCGGAGAGGTCTGAAAATTCAGTGGCGATTTATTAAAGTCATAATATAAGTACTTTTTGAATATAAGTCGAATTAGAGCAACTTCGATTTTTAGCCGAAAAATCTTCCAATGGTCCCCCATTGCGAGAATTGTCGATTTTGTAAGATTGCTATAAAATAAAAACTAGCAGTCGGAGGGGTCTAAAAATTCAGTGGCGATTTATTAAAGTCATAATATAAGTACTTTTTGAATATAAGTCGAATTAGAGCAAAATCGATTTTTAGCCGAAAAATCTTCCAATGGTCCACCATTGCGAGAATGGTCGATTTTGTAAGATTGCTATAAAATAAAAACTAGCAGTCGGAGGGGTCTAAAAATTCAGTAGCGATTTATTAAAGTCGCAATAAATGTACTTTTTGAATATTAGTCGAATCAGATCGTATCATGATTATTTCTCCATTTAATAGTTATTTTGTTATCTAATCAATAGTTTCTGTGTATGAGTGTTTTTTAAACATTACATTCACCTATTTTATGATGATGATGAAAACACTAAAACTTCCATAAAAGATAATAAAACTTTGCATACCTTTTGTACAGTTTCAGAGCGAGAATTTTGTCCTTCGCTGTGAAGTTTTTTCTTTTCTTTGCAAATGGTATTTAGAATTAAAATTACTTGGCCTTTTCGCTGGATTTGCACATTGTTGTGGTTTTGTATTAAATTGATTTGTTTACCCTCTATCAGAATTATCGCCTGATCCTACATCAGGATGTTTTCCTAGTCTTGACAGTGTGAGAGGAGAACTCTTTCATAATTTCCATAAAGAAGATTTGTCTAATCCACCCACTTCTATAAAGCTGAAAGAAGCATATTATTATATAAATTATTAATTGACAAAAAACTTGGGAATCAATTTTGTAATTATTTTTGAAGAGAAAATATAAAATTCTTTGAATATGTTTATTTTTATATGAAAAGAATGCAGCGATCTTATATATGAAATAATAACAAATATTTGTGTACAATATTTTTCACAAAATAATAATATCTCACATTTTTTATTATTAGCTTTTCGAGACTTAATTATCACATCAGGTAGATTGATTAGCATACTATTACTTTTGCACAATTATAAAATCATAATTATGTAAAAGTTATAATATTATATAATACTAAATATTTTTTAGTTTGTTGTATACCATTGAAAGAGCTCATTTAAAGACAAACATTATCGTATACAGAACATAGAATACAAAATAGCATTATTTTGAGACTTTATATGTCTAGGAAGTCCGAAAACTGGCTGTGAGACAAGAAAAAGACCGCTTCTTTCGATCTAAATCTTTGTATTAGTAAAAAATCTCAAGCAAATATCTGCAAATGTTAACAGATTTTGTATGAGTTTAGGGAAGTCGGATATAACAAATCCTGTGAGACAACTCCACTCGAATTCACTCCGAGGGAAGGGTTGTATCGGAGTGATAACTCCAGAATGAGTTACCATCTCTACTACATACATGTACACATCCATGTTTTGTAAGGAACTCCACAATCTTCAGAAAAGTAAAGATATGCAGTAATTTTTAACTTCCTGAAGGAGAAGTTTATGCTTTCATCAAGAAATCCGATTTGCTAATTTTATGTTTTCTCGACGTTTCAAGCCATTCTGAATCGAATGAGACCAAATTTGGAAAAAGTATGTGTGTGTGTGTGTGTGTGAACACATTTTTTGCCGTAAATCGACGTTTTCTCTAAAACGGTTGGGCCGATTTCAAAAATTTGAAAGCCATTCGATGTATCTCGACGAGGGCTATCGTTTGTCAGTTTTGTAGGATGATCGTCTGAGACGTTTCTTTATAAATAGCAGAAAAGTGAAAAAAAATCCGTCTACGTTTTAGCCCGCAATTCTGAACCGATTATGAAAATTCAAAAACCGTTCGAAAGATATTGATTGGGAATCGTGCTGATTAGTTTCTGGTAAAGATCGGCCGGGTCGTTTTCTTGTAATGAAGTGTTAAAAAAAACTTTTTTTCCACGATTTTCATTATTATTTTTTTGACGGTAGATACTATAGTCTGCTAGATCATACTAAAATATTACGGCCCTACGACAATTGGTTTAACTTTGAAAATTCGTCAAAGTTTGCAAAAATTGGTATCGTTTTTTTGGCATTTGTCAGAATTAGACTTTTCATCCACGTTTTGTGCGACGATCTGCCAAGCCGTTTCTTTGTAATTTGAAAAAAAGTGTTAAACTTTTCGTCCACATTTAAGCTCATCCTACCAAACCGATTTTGAAAAATCCAAAACTGTTCGAAAGATATTAGTTGGGAATAATACTGATTAGTTTTAGGTGAAAATCTACCGAGCCGTTTTCTTGTAATTAACTGTTGAAAAAAAATTTAAGCCGATTCTTATGGATTTTTTTTAGCGATATGTATCATGGTCTTATAGAACTTACTGTTACTGCTTTACGACAAATAGTTTAATTTTAAAAATTCATCAAAGTTTGAGAAAATGAGTAGTTTTGTTGACGTTTATACTTATAAAGTCATTAAAGTCCTATGAAAGCTGGTTCAATTATAACAATTGTTGATTTCTGAAAATTTACTTTTAGAAAATACTCCGTGTTAAAGTGTTCGCTCGTTTTCAATTATGTGTAATAAATCCACTGGGAATTCTTTTAATGACTCATAAGTTCATTTATTTTTTATTGATTAAGTCGATTATTTACATATATCGGGAAGTTCATGTAACTTGCCTCAAGGCTAAATATCAAACCAACTAGTTATTTTGAACGATTGCAATAACTTGCCCTACGGTAAGATACTCAATTAATAAATTACTGTATATACTTTATTGACGATTCAACTATTTTTTACAAAACTTTGATTAAAAACACGATTTTCCATCTTTCCCACGTGGTAGTCGATACGAATTCGCGCAGGCAGCGTCTGAGCATCGCATAAAATATGCTAAATCACGTTCCCAGCGTGTTATGAAGCAACTAATCGTCGATTCGTGATTGCCATCGGAACACTGTATTTGCAAAAGATTTCCATATAAAGGAGTCTTTATTTGCACATAATCTACGCTGAAACAATCCATTAGGCGCGGATCAGAACATGGAGCGAGCTCCTCAGATAAAATCATATCATAGGTTGATGGGTAAATATTAATATCTCTAGCATTCAAAGCCTACATAACGCTCATGCTGAAATTATGCGTATTGGCGATTTCAATGGTCTGAATTAAGGATTTACCAATGGGAACCACAAACAAAAAAAATAATTTCCAAACACCAGCTAGGAATGGTCTAGTGCAGGGCTTCTTAAACTTTTTTATATAGCGACCCCCTTCAAGCTTGGGAAATTTTAAGCGACCTCCTTCTCCATCATATAATGAAATATATATTAACTGTAGATGTAGATGTAATCGCACTATATTACAATGTAAATAAAATAAGGATTAAAGAATACGTACCCATTCATTTCACATATATATATATATATATATATATATATATATATATATATATATATATATATATATATTATATATATATATATATATATATATATATATATATTAACAAAGTCTAATAATCGGGCATAACATCAATAAAAAACATGAATTTCTTTCAAAAATCTATTTTAAATCCATACGTTTCGGCTATAATCCTAGCCTTCATTCAGTGGAAACTAAAAATAAAATTAAAAACTAAAACAATTGAATTGGAGTGAAAAGGAAAAATAAAATAGTAAATAGTACTTACAATCAGCAAATCTTAGTATTAAATTGGAAAATTTTAATAATCCATGGTATCAGGATATGGTAATGCACTACACTATGTATTATAAACATTAAACTTGAAATTACACTATATTTTCACAAAATACTAATTTTAAAAAATCACAAATGAATAGTGTGTTATTCGTAGACTGGTTGAAGTTACAATGGAGAAAGACATTTTTAAAAAATATTTTTACCAAGATTCTACAAATGTGTGGAACGATTGCGAATCCTTTACGCGACGCTTTTATTGTTTTGTAAGAAATTTGGAAATGTTATCTAAATGAAAGAGATTTGCATAGCGTGTTAAGTTCATTCCGTTTATTATTAGTTAAAAAAGATCCTTCTATAATTCTTCGTTTGAATAAATTTTGTTCGAATTGTAGTACAGTCGGGTTAGAAAAGTCCATATTGTGTTTTAAAGAATAAATATGGTCTGCAAGTATAGTTTTGAATTGTCTCGGATTTTTTTAATTGTTTTTATGTTGTTGTAAACGATTATTCAAGTTCTGGCTAGTTTCTTCTATGTAAATTAAATTACAATCTAAGCAATTTATTTGATAGACGAGATTTCTAAGTCGTTCGATATTAAAAGGGGTTTTTGTTTTGGTAAAAATAGTGCTAGTTGTTGTACTAAAATTGGTTGCAAGTCGGAGTCCAGATTTATAAAAAGTTTCTTCCAAGGAACAAACAATTCTTTAATGTATGGCAAACATATTACACCAGAATGAGTTTCTGAGTCAGGTAAATCGTTACGTACTGTGGAATTGTCCAATTTATTCAAAAGGTACGTTCGTCTGTTACTAGTTACGGATTTATAAGTTTTGAGGGATAGGAGTTATCTGTAATGTTGTTGTCTCAAAATGTTTTGTCCGATAGAAGTATTGCGTGGTCAGTTAGATTTATTATAGTACCGAAAAAAAAAAAAAATATATATATATATATATATATATATATATATATATATATATATATATATTAATTTCGAAATATGAACAAACAACACTCTTTTTTGCACTAATTTATTAAATAATAATTTTCACAAACGTTTCGAGGCTAGGTGTGTCTCATCATCAGTGTGTTATAATTTAAAATTTGAAATATGGAAACCTAAATTAGCATTTTGTGTTATCCATTACAAGTCGCTCGATATTCTTTGTGATCGATATATACTGTGATGAGACACACCTAGTCTCGAAACGTTTGTGAAAATTATTATTTAATAAATTAGTGCAAAAAAGAGTGTTGTTTGTACATATTTCCAAATTAATATCTTTTATCCACTCAGAATACATTAGTTATATATATATACTAGCAAACCCGACGAACTCCGTTTCGCCACCAGATAGTTTCGTGAGAAAGAAGAAGAAATTTTTTGTTTGTTTCATATTTGAAAAGGAAAAATTTGATTTTATTATACAACAGTAATGAATTTATTTCAATTACAAAAATTAAGTGTTTTTGAGTTGAATTTCTCTAAGTTCTCTTGGTAAACCACATTTTTTGTTTTTTGGTCTGACGTTAACACAAACAAAGCAAATGGTTTTCCAACTCGTGAACAGGCAACGTATAACTTCCCATGTGAAAAACAATGATTTTCTAAATAATCTATTTGAAATTTATCCCGCAAACACTAAGCGATTGGCCTTGCGACTTGTTATTGCGAACGCGAAGTCAAACGAAAGACCAGTCAGGATCATTAGTATGTCACCAAATCGCCAGCAATTTTTGATTGAATTGTGAAATTCAGTGCGTGTACATCATTATTCTTTGCGGCAAGAATTACTCGTTGACTTAACCAAGCATAATTCTGATAATTCTCACTAATGTCATCACTCGAATTTTTAATTACGGTGCGTGAAGTTCCAGCAGCTTGCATTAAGGCATGATGCCATGCACAACTAATTTTCTTAGCAATTAACCTTGCGGAGCCCGAGACCTTTCCAACGAATGCAAAATTGTCGAAATCGGTTCGTGCGTTCTGGAGTTATTTCGTCAGGAAGGAAAACCCGACTTATTTTTATATATATAGAAGATAATCTATTTGAAATTATTTAAAACAGTTATTGATTATTTTTATTACTCGAATTTTTAATTACGGTGCGTGAAGTTCCAGCAGCTTGCATTAAGGCACGATGCCATGCACAACTAATTTTCTTAGCAATTAACCTTGCGGAGCCCGAGACCTTTCCAACGAATGCAAAATTGTCGAAATCGGTTCGTGCGTTCTGGAGTTATTTCGTCAGGAAGGAAAACCCGACTTATTTTTATATATATAGAAGATAATCTATTTGAAATTATTTAAAACAGTTATTGATTATTTTTATTACTCGAATTTTTAATTACGGTGCATGAAGTTTTAGCAATTTGCATCAGGGCACGATGCCATGCACCACTAATTTTCTTAGCTATAAACCTTGCGGAGCCCGAGACCTTTCCAACGAATGCAAAACTGTCGAAATCGGTTCGTGCGTTCTGGAGTTATTTCGTCAGGAAGGAAAACCCGACTTATTTATATATATATAGAAGATATATATATATATATATATATATATATATATATATATATATATATATATACAAGGCCGGTCCTGCCTTGCATGCGATGCATGCAAAAAATGCGGGCGCACGCCTTAGTGGGCGCCAAAGCGAGTTTCGGAAATTAAATTTGTAATATATTATTTATGTTTTTTATTATTTATATAAAATTTAGAATATTTAAAAAATTATAGTAAACAATCTAACTTAACATTCCCTTGTTTAACATTCCTAAAAAGCATATTTGTTATGCAATGTGATATCAGTAGAAACAATTAATCGATTAATAACTCTGCAAATTAGTAAATAACAGCTCTGTTTATTGCTTAATCTACTTATTCAATTTTTTCTTTGTTTGAAGATACCGTGGAATCGAAAAAGAAATTATCTAGTGTTCAATCCCATAAGCGCAAACCTTCGAAAGATTAAATTAATTATTGGGCATTATTGACGAAAAATTGCGAGCTGATTTAGTTGAAACGGAACTTTTTAAAAAATTTAAACCAATTATAATCGGAAAGATAAAAAATGGATAGTCAGTGCTTAGAAAATGGCATGTTTATTCCGAGAAATTGAATAATAACTTTTGTTTTTGTTGCAAATGTTACTTATCTGGTGAACATTGAATGTTGAATACATGCGTGGTTAGGGTTATGGAAATGGGACAAATATGAAAAATGAAAGCCAAATTTACTTTGGAACAAAAATCTTAAGGCTTTTTTATACTTAGTGGAGCCTACACTTTAAATTTATTAATTATTAATTATGCAGAAATAATATATATCAAATATAATTAGTTTTTTTTCTCAATATAGTTCAAGAAATGTGTAATTTCTTTGCATTTTTTACTGATTATTGGACAATACTTCTAAAATACGTTAAAAAATGATCACAATCACAATTGAAACAATCTTATACTCTGAATATGACGGGGAAGCAAGGATGAATACAATTCGGCTCTTACGATATCAATAAGAAGAAGTTTACGACGCAATTTTGGATATTGTAAATAATGAAAAATTAAATTAAATTAAAATTTAAAAAAAGCCAACGAGTATTATAATTGAAAATGAAAAGCTAGTTTCTTAGCTCTCTTGGCATGATTTGCTCAATAGAATAAATCGTATAATAAATAAGTAAAATGTTTCAAAAAATATTATATATTGCACATACGTTAAAAATAATTGAAAATTTAAAAATATTTGATTATAATTAACCCGCGAATTGCATCGATTTTCTAAATAAATTTAAAGTCAATATATTTTATACGCGTTTAGATTATATCTAATTTTTTGTGTACTAAATCCAGAATAATTAAAAATTATTTTTTAAAAAATATGTAAATTATTATATAATGTTAATGATAAACTGTTAAAACAGTTAAAATTAATAGGGAGGGGGGCGCTAGAAAAAAAGTTGCATGCGGGCGCCAAGGACCCCAGGACCGGCCCTGTATGTATGTATGTATATATATATATATATATATATCAAAATTAATTCAAAAGCATGTTTGAAAACGTTTAAAATTTCTCGAATATTTCATTACGGTACGGGAAGTTCCAGCAATATGCCTTAAGGCACAATGCCATACACCACTGGTTTGATTTTGTCTTTGTTCATATACTAGAAAGTAAAACTGAAAACATGCAACTAAATTTTTATAGTAAACTAACTAATTTTGTTTCACTATTCATATTTAAACCGAACAAACCAGCTTCATTATTAAATAAATTCTTTAATTTATTTAATAATAAACCTATACTAAGCATGGCATCGTGCCTTCATGCAAATTACTAGAACTTCTAACACCAGAAATTAAAATTTTCAAAAAGCTTTAAAATTCTTTGAAAACTGAAAAAAATGATTTTTGAGAACGTTTCAATTGTCTGAAAAAAGACTTAAAAAAATTGCTTTGTTACCTCTAACAATTCCGGTTCACAATGGCGGTCAATTGCACAACACATAAAACCACGCCACAAAATTATTAAATTGTCAAATAGAACTAACCACTACAATGCACAAAAATAATTATACATCCATTAAAATTTAACACATAACAACAAATAATAATTTAATGATTATAATTGAAATCCAATAGATCGAAAGGATTATTAATTTTTCTCAAAATGGCACAAAAATAACATAACCTTATCGATTCCGTGATCGCGGCAAAACTGAAAATGATGACATATGATTTATATCGATCAGAGCGCCAACCAAGTGGCGAAAATTTAAAGCAATTATGGCGCGAATTTAAATGTCAAATATATTCCAAATACGAAAGTTAAACTAGTTGGTATTGGTATTTTGCCTTGAGGCAAGTTACATGAACTTCCCGATTTATGTAAATAATCGACTTAATTCATGATAGATAAATTAATTTATGAGTAGTTAAAAGTATTCGAAGTGGATTCATTACACATTATTGAAAATCGAACACGTCAACCCGGTCGGAGTATTATTTAAAAGCAAATTTTCAAAAATCAATAATTTTAATAATTTAGCCAGTTTTTTGTAGGACTCTAATTGTTTAGTATTTTCATTAAGACCAAGCATTGATCATTATACCAGGTAAATCATCTAATTTTAATTTTAACAAATGTCAAAAGAACTACTCATTTCCTCAAACTTTGATGAATTTTTAAAATTAAACTACTTGTCGTAAGGCCGTAATATTTCAGTAAGTTCTATAAGACCATAATATATATCGCCCAAAAAAGTTCCATAAAAATCGGCTTAAATTTTTTTTTCAACAGTTAATTACAAGAAAACGGCTCGGTAGATTTTCACCTAAAACTAATCAGTATCTTTAATATCAACTAATATCTTTCGAACAGTTTTTGATTTTTTAAAATAGGTTCGGTAGTATGAGCTCAAATGTGAACGAAAAGTTTAACACTTTGTTCCAAGTTACAAAGAAACGGTTCGGCCGATCGTCGCACAAAATTGACAAACAATAGTCCTCATTGAGATACATCAAATGACTTTTAAATTTTTGTAATCGGTCCAGCCGTTTTTGAGAAAATTGCAATTTACAGCAAAAAATCTGTTGATACTTTTACCAAATTTGGTCTCATACGATTCAGAATGGCTTGAAACGTCGAGAAAACATAAAATTAGCGAATCGGATTTTTTGATGAAAACATAAACTTCTCCTTCGGAAAGTTAATAATTCAATGCCAAATTTTATTTAAATATTGAATTTGATGCCAAATTATTATTACTATTAATCATTTTGATAATAGGAAATGAATTATAATGTTATTTTCAAATAACATATATATATATATATATATATATATATATATATATAATATATATATATTATGTCAATATTATAATGATTTTGTAAACAATATTCACTATTATTAACTTTCCGAAAGAGAGGTTTGTTTTCGCAAAAAATCCGATTTGCTAATTTTATGTTTTGTCAACCAATTCGAACAAATTTTAAATTTTCAAAATCAGTTCAATATTGATTTGTTTGTGTTTTATGGTTGAATTGAATTGTCATATCATAAGAATAGTGAATCAAAAATATCATCTCATTACTATAATTGAAAGTATGAAATGATTTACCGATATATTTATGGTTCGCCTACATATTTGTTACTTTTACATTCAATCGAGGTTTAAATAACTTTATCTTGTTCAGTTTGTTATACATCTACCCATACCTTCGCCTTTTCTCTTCTAAGTTAAATGACAAAGTTCTGAAACACTAACTGACACAATATGAATCTACGAGCCTGAATTGAATATTTGTATTTGGAACTTAGTCAAAATTAAATTCTAAAACAATTAGTCAAGTGGACCAATTAGTGGACAAACAATTTTATATTTTTTGGCAATTACAAAGAAACGACTTGGTCGATCGTCGTGCAATAATGACCAACAATAGTTCTTATCGAGATACATAGAATGGTTTTTAAATTTTTGAAATCGGTCTAGTTGTTTTTGAGAAAACATCGACTAAATGTCAAAATTCGGCTTGCATACACACCTGTGTACATAGGTACTTTTACCAAATTTGGTCCCATTCGATTCAGAATAGCTCGGAATTCATTTCAAATCTGGAAAGAAAATTTTGAGACCTGGAAACAGTGCATGTGTGTGTATATGTCAGCCGATTTTTCGATCTTTCGTCGAGTTTTCTCAAAAACGACTGGACGGATTTCAAAAATATAAAATCCATTTGACAAATCTCGATAACGGCCAAGCCGTTTCTTCATAATTGGCAGAATAGTATAAAATTGTTCGTTCACGTTTAAGATCAAAATTTTAAAAATTCCGAAATTGTTCGAAAGTTTTTGTTTGGGAATTAAATGTCGTAATATGTAATCAAATGTTGATCATTTCTGACGATTTTGATAAAACTTAGCATGACGATAAATTTCATAGTCTAAAATAATATACTAAAAGATAATAGGTCTACGATAAACGGTTGAATTGCAATGTATCTAAGCGATTCTAATCAGAATCTATATCTTTCGTGCTCATGTAAGTTCCGTATTTCGTAGGAAGCTGCTACTGATTATAGTTGATTCACACTTGAAAAAATACAATTTTAGAACTCGAAATAGATGTAATGGTGAATTACATCACTTGTGGGTAAATAGCTAGAGCGACTGGAAAAAAATTAAAGGTACCGGGTTTGATCACGCTTCGTTAAATTACAAAGTATTGAACTTTAATTAATTCCGCCTTATTGGCTAAAACAAATCATATCAAAACATAATAAAGGCGTTGTATGCACAACCGTAAACTTGAACAAAAAAATTATTTATGGAAATGCTCACCATAAAATGGTCGTTAGATAGCAATGTGTTTCCAAGCAAAAATAGCCGTCAGCCGGCATTGCTGCATCAACAAGATATTCGCCTTATTTTAAAAATTGTAATAATAAAATTTATCTCATAGGTGAGACATCTGTTTGGATTGCCATCCATAAAACCGACGTAGTATTAAGTCAAAATGAAATGTGGTAAACAAAATTAAAACAACTTATAAATAAATTACAGATAGTGTAAATGAGTTTGATAGATTTCATTTGGAAATCGCATTGATTAAGTTTTAGTGAAAGCGAAAACTTTATTTTCAAAATAATAGTTGGACCTTTTTCACCTAAATAGCTAAATCTCAATTCTCATTGATAAAATTGATTATGTATAAGTATTGGGAAGTTAACGCAATTTGCCTAGAGAAAAATGCTGCTTACAACTAATTTCAGTATCAAGTGGGTTTTCAGTATCAAATTCCTGAATCGATCTAAGCACTTTTTTCTGATACCACATTTTTCGAGGTGCTTGAATCGGGATATATTGCAATATTTCTATTTTTTATATTCACGGAAGAAATATTATGTAGGTGTAATTTTTTTTCAGAAAAATGATATTCTTCGCTGATAGTTGTGTCGAGTTATACAAAGCATCTCGGAACATATTTCCTGCTTCTACAATTCGCTAACTTTTCCTAGTTTCTTGTTGACTTGCGAGACTTCAATCTTGAATCCATTGTTGCACCCAGTTCATAACAAAGTGCATAGGAATATTTATCTCGACAATGACTTATGAATGTCTGAATAAAATATTTTATTGCATTATGCATCTTTGTGACATCTTTATAAAAATGTATATTGAATAATGTTGTTAATGCGCTCTCAATTAAAAAATATGGTAATTGTCTCGAGATTAATAGTAAATGAATTTATGAATTTAATACAAATACAAACTAGTGTTGTATGGCATCGTGCCTTAAGGCAAATTACTGGTACTTTTTGTACCGTAATTTAACATTTTTTCGCAATAAAATTTCTGGTACTGTTTTGATACAGTTTTACTTTCTATGATATAAACAAAGGCAAAATCAGGTAAAAACATCAGCATTTTTCTAGTTATGGCATTTTTTTACTACATTGAACATTACAGTAAAAAGGATTTTAGATGTTTCTACTATTGAACAGCAATGTCCTCAAAGGGCTATTCTCACTCATATTTGAAATTTAGAATGATATCAAAAGAATTGTTTTTAAGCTGGTTAATTGGAACTACTGATTGTTGAACTACAGTTTTATCACTAGACCATTCCTAGACTGAGCCTTCTTTTGCCAAAAACTAATTAGCACGTCTACCATCAAAATCTGATGTTTTTCTTACATTTAAAACAGTTGATCCAAGCTCTCGAAATCGTGGACGAAAATTTGTATCCGAACATACATACATCCAAACACACACACATGCATTCATTTTTATTAAGGTATACCAAAATGTTCAGAAGGCTTTGAAACGTGAAGATCTACAAAAATCAGAATCAAATCATTGAAATCGGTTTATCCGTGCTCTCAAAATCGTAGCAGAAAATTTGTATCCGAACATACATACATACATACTACACACACACATTCATCGTATCTACAGTATATCAGAATGTTCAGAAGGCTTTGAAACGTGAAGATTGACAAAAATCAAAATCGAATGTTTTTCGAATCATTCAAAACGGTTAATCCATGCTCTCGAAATCGTGGACAACAAATTGTATCCAAACGTACATACATACATACTAAGTACATCCATACACACATACACATTCATTTTTTTACGGTATAGCAAAATGTTCCGAAGACTTTGAAACGTGAAAAATTGAATGTTTTTCAAATCATTCCAATCGGTTGATCCGTGCTCCCAAATCGTGACCGAAAATTTGTATCCGAACATACATACATACACACTACATACATCCATACACATACACACATCCATTTTTTTCTAAGGTATGGCAAATGCTCAGAAGGTTTTCAAACGTGAAGATCGACAAAAATCAAAATTGAATTTTTTTTAATCATTCAAATCGGTTGATCCATGCTCTCAAAATCGCGGACGAAAATTTGTATCCAACAACATACATACATACTACATGCATCCATACAAACACACATACATTTTACACAGTTAACTAGGTCCAAGTGGCATTTAGCCTGAGTCGAGGTGCAAAAACTTGCAATATTTTCTAGAATTAACTCTTAATTAATTATTTATTAATAACGTTTAAATACACTTTTGATACAAATCATGTTATAATAAAGAACAAATGTTGACTTTAGAAAATTTACAGAATCTTTATTAACTTCATGTAAGGTAGGTTACAGTAATGGGCCAAAAATCGAAAATGAATTTTTTTGCATTTATTCACGTTTTCAAGGATTTTGAACAATTTAGCTTGCCTCAGAAAATATATATGTGTGTGTATGTGTGGAGACAATTCTTCGTCGACGGTTCCGGGCGTACGGATCATCCGATTTGAAGGATTTAAAAAACTTTCTGCTTGTATTGACGAAACGTTTGCTTTTGAGGAACGAATTTTTTTTATTTTTATTTTTTTTAATTTTCAAAAAAACATGTTTTTAATTATTGAAAACTAATTCGGATTTTAATTTTAATTCTAACTAAAGTTCTATACATCACTTATATATTTTAAATAAATAATTTTACCTTTGCAATTTAGTTTATATAATACTTATAAATATTAGACAATGTTCTTCATTCTAATTCCGATTGATAAAGTTTTTTTATTTACTTTTTATAAAATAAGTATAATGATAGTTAGATTATTTATAATAATATATTTAAAAACTTTTAATATTTCTCGTACAGGAAGTTCCAGCACTTTGCCTTAAGGCACCATACACCACTAGTTTTAATTCTCTATGATAATACATTTAGGATGCATTAAATGAAGAAGTATTTTGCATGCAAGTGTGTAGTATAATTATCATAGGAATCCGCCGCTCATAAAGCATTTTTAATTCTCGATTTCATAAATCCTAAAATACATAATGAATTCATAAATCCGACTATTTTTTATTCTATTTTTATTTTTAATATGCTCTGTTCATGATGCTCGAAACCAGGCGTGACAATCGAATTAATTATTAATAAAATATGCTATCAGTTGCAGCGCAAATAGCGGAAGAGGCACAAAAAGCCGCGGAAAAAATTGATATTTCCTAGGAACCGTCCGACCGGAAAATTGACTAATAAAATGAAAATTAATCGATGTGTGCAATTGAAAAATTCGTACAAGGGGCAGAAATTTGTATGCGATAGACTAATTGTAAATAATAAACGCATTTTAGATATATGGATTTTATTACTATATTACACCAGAGGGCAACTCAGTGGTCAACTATTCTTCTTTAATGGGCAGACTATATATGGGGCTTAAAGGTCCGCGGAAAAAAAGGTCCACCACCAACATCTCGAATACAAGTAGTAGAGAATTTTTTAACAACAATATTTGAAGGTAGAAGGAAAAAATGTATAATGAGATAAAATGTATCACGAGATTACAAAAGTATTTCCTTTCGTTGTTAGTTTTTTTGCCCAGTTTTTTAACCATTACACCACGATGGTCTCAAGCAATATAATATGGTTTCAAATTTTATTAGTTTAAGAAGATCTACTTAATAATAAAAAAGCTATTCTGCATAGTAATTATTCATTTAAGTTTCTGCTAAAATTATTTATTAATAATTAAGCTTCTTCTTCTTTCTTCTTATTTCAAATACAAAATATTGAAGCAGCACAAGTTTTGCTGATACATGCATGAATTATTGAAGTGCCATTACAGTTAATTAACTGTATCTTACCCATATTAAATTTCATACTCGAATATATTATTTTTAGTGAGATATGAAAATTATTAATTGAACAGTAATGTATAATTGAACTTTGTAAGAGGAAATAAGAGTTTTCAAAATACAATGTTATTAAGATTTTAAAATATTTTATTAACTTCCCGCAGGGTAAGTTATAGTAATCGCAAAAAAATCGAAAATGAAAATTTTTATGTATCTTTACGTTTCAGAGGTTTCTGAACATTTTGGCATACCTTAGAAAAAAAGGATGTATGTGTGTGTGCGAGTGTGCGTGTGTGTGCGGATACAAATTTTTGTCGACGATTTCTCTAACACGGATCAATCTATTTGTATAATTCAAAACACATTCGATTTCTAATAATAATAATGTCATTTGGCGATCAAAAATGAACATTAGATATCGTATGTCGTATGTCGTATTATCAGATATTTTATAAATGGGTTCCGTACCAATGTTTTACGTTAGACGACTAAGCGGCGCTTTGATATTTGGACTCCAAATCAGCTATGCAACGCGAATGCTTAAAAAAATGTTATAGATTTTCAAAAAAATCAAAATGCAAAAAAATCAATATATAAAAAAATCCAATTCTTCAAAAAAATCAAATATTTTCTAAAATTTTAAAATTTCTCAAAAATCTAATTTTTTCAAAGTTTTGCAACGTTTTATTTAATAACTTAGCTTTTGGTACGGGAAGTCCCAGCAATTTGCCTTAATGCACAATGCCATTCACCAGTAGTTGTGTGCTTTATATATTTGTGTGTGAATGCACTCTTACTTAACAGATATTTTATAAACAAGATTATTTTTAGACCTCCTGTAACGCATGTGTTATTTAATTCTCAGCAAACCACCGCGGTGCAGCCTAATTATAAATATCGGAAACATATGTTTTAGATTAAATAGAATTACGTCCATGTCGAACAATCAGTTAAATCAGCAGAACTCTTCTTAGTTCAATTTAATAATACACCCAGTAGTGAAAAATATTTAGTTGAAACAGTTACTTAAAAACTTCAATCCTACATTGGAATTAGAATTGATCATAATAACTGTATCTAAATCCTGCGTACTAAATGATATTTTCTCTTCTTTCAGGATGAAGATCAAATCCAGTCATCCAATGTACTTCTGATATTAAAAACCAACATTTATCGTTATTCTTCATGAGTTACCAAAAATAACTAAAAATGCCAGAAGGCAGTAGAAGTGCCAATCAGCACGCAAGTTCTGCGTCTATCGGTGATGGTGACACACAAACTGACCAATGTCCAAAACATTTCAAAATTGCATCTTCAAGACTTCGGAAGAGATGTCTGTTTCTTCTAGTTCTCGGATTGATGATCATGATGATAGTGAATTTGGCTCTTACGCTGTGGATGCTGAAGGTTATGGAATTTTCTTCGGTGAGTAGAAAAATAATAATCATAAATGGATATTGTACCTATTACTCCATTTATTTTGCTTTTCCAAGCAGAAGCTTATGTTTTCACCAGAAAATCTGCTGGCCAAATCATTTATTTAGAAATTACAAAAAAGTGCAACAAATTTTGCAAAAAAAACTGAAACAATTTCGAAAATGTGGAAAGCGTTCGAAAGATAACTATTGAGATTCTTGCTAATTAGTTTTTGGTACAGATTATGATTAGTCATTGAACTTTTGTGGCGATTTTGATCATACTTTATATTATGATAAAGCTCATGGTAAAAATGACCACCCTAAAGAATTACAGACCTCCCAATTTTTTTTTGTAGTTTTTAAACTTAGAAACTTAAGCCGCAGATATACCAAATTCTATTATAACAATTTGTAAAGTTACTAAATTTCACTCATTATTGATTAAGTCGATTATATACACATTTCGGAAAATGTTTGCAAAATCTCCTAATTAACCCTAATTAACTGCCAGTAGGTTTTAGTAATGGGTCGAAAATTGAAAATGAAAATTTTTGCCTTTCTCCACGTTTTGAAGGTTTTTGAACATTTTGGCATAGCTCAGAAAAAATGAATGTGTGTGTGTATGTATGTATGGATACAATATTTCGTCAACGTTTTCAGGCGAACGAATCAACCGATTTGAATGGTTCAAAAAATATTCGGTTCCAATTGATAGAGAGATGTGCTGATTAGTTTTTGGCCAAAGCAGGTTCAGCCGTTTCGGAGATACGAAACAAAGAGTGCAGAAAATAGAAACCGATTTTTTGAAAGACCGGAGTATCCGATTTGAATGATCCAAAAAACGTTCAATTTGTAATGATTGGGAAAAGAGGTGATTAGTTTTTTGCAAAGGCAGGTCCAGCCATTTCAAAGATACAGAGCTAAATGTTCAAAAAATGGCAGTTTTTGAGAAAACTAAGCTGACGATTTGAATGATTCAAATAATGTTTTGCTTGTTTTAACAAAATAATTGCTTTTAGAAAAAAAAAATTAAAAAAATTTTTTTTTTGTATATCGAAAATAATTCAGATTTTGATTTTAATTCTAGCTAAAGTTCTTAAGCTCACTTATATAATTTAAACAAATAATTTTAACATTGCAATTCAGTTTATATAATTCATATAAATATTAGACAATGTTACAATATTTATACTAATCTATTTGGAAACATTTAAAATTCCTCTAACATTTCGTTACGATACGGGAAGTTCCAGCAATTTGCCTTAAGGCACGATGCCATACACCACTAGTTTAATTTGGATTTCATTACTAACACAAAGTAATAAACAAAACCTAATTACTATAATTATAAATTGATTATTGCCATAACAAGACTAGCATACAGAATTTCTAATAAAGAAAAATGAAAATAATTTAATAAAAAAATTAATGTAGAAAAGCAAATAAATAATTATCCTTATTATATTATCATACTCATTCTCCCAGTATTATCAAAATATATTCATATTGCTATAGATAATTATAATATGTCAAAAGTACACTTTATGATGGGTATATAGAATTTATTTTAGCAAAGCCTATTAAATTAGAATGAACGTATATAATACAAAAGCAAACATAATATTGAAATTCTTTTGGAAGTTCCATCTTTTTATATGAGTAGTAATGAGTTTTTTCCAGTTCATTGTACCTTGATTTTTTAAAAAAATTAGGGGAAAAAAATTCTGATATGTTATTGTTACACCTAAAATGAAGTTTTCGTTATTGGCTACGATACAAAATAGAGTTAAATTTATGCTGCGCATCACAACCTCCTAAATACACAAATTCACATATATATCATCATTTTCCACAATTTATATAGATAAACGTGCAAATGAAACGGTAAATGTTCGCCCTTAAACATGCGTTTATATAGATTTTATGATCTGCCATTTATACCAAAATATTAATAACGGCATATATAATAGCTGGTATAAAATCGACATTGGCAATTAAAAGTTTAATAGGTATCATTATTATAGAATGAGAATTGTTTCATATTCATATATTTCCTCGATCAAGAATTATTGCCAATTTTGGAGTTGGTTTAAGGCCCAAAATATTCATATGACTGGAAATGAATGACGTTTTCAGTTTTCAAAAGATGATATATTTAATAGAACTATAATAGGGTAAAGTAGGAAAAATTTTATTTGTTTATTTCGAAAAAAGGGACATTAAATCGACCTAACAGATTTTTTGGCAAAAATATAAAATTTTTTTGGCAAAATATAAAGGAGGCGTTTATCTTTCAAGAAGCTAAAAATTATTCTACACTTCAGATCAGTTTTCTTTGCTATGGTGTTTTCAACAAAAAAATTAAAGTTTTTTTTTAGTGTTTAATTATTATGTATTCATTTTAGAACTATTGAACAATAATGGAACATAATTATTTTCAAAACTTACGGATTAGGTATATTTTATTATTTAGGCATTAACAATTCTCTTGCTCTCCTATAATTATATACAGGATGTCCCAAAACTCTTAGAAAATTAAAGTAAATAGTAGAGGTTTACTCAGACTATAGCATATAAACATATTGTAATTGAATTTAGATATTTCTGTTTAAAAATTCAGAACGTAACGTTTAATAATATTTCTAAAATCTTAGTAGAAAATAATGACACAATTACTTAGAAAAATAAAGTGTTTTTTTGCATTCCCAAAAATTAACTATTTCTTCTGTACACACAAGCAACATATATTTTAGATAATTCTAATCAGATAATCCGTTCTCTCAATAATTGGTAACTTCTCATTATTTGCTCCGTATTTCCAAAACGGCTGGAACTGCCTTTGTAAAAAAAACTAATCAGCACATCTTCTCGTCAATACTAATTAAATGTTTTTTAATTCATTCTTATCCGAAAAAACTCAAAAACTGCTTTATTGCACTCGTTGCTCCGTATCTCAAAAACGGCTGAACCGATCTTTGCCAGAAACTAGTCATCACATCTCTCCATCAATGAGAATAGAATATTTTTTGAATTATTCAAATCGGATGCTCCGTATCTTTAGCTCCGTATCTCCGAAATGGCTGGAGCTGTCTTTGACAAAAACTAAATTGCATCTTTTCTGAATAATTCAAATCGGATGGTCTGTTCTCTCAAAAACTTCATTTCTATTTTCTGCATTCTTTGCTCCGTATCTCCTAAACATCTGTACCGACTTTTGTCAAAAACTAATCAGCATGTTTCCTTATAAACAGAAATGGAAAGTTTTTTGAATTATTCAACTTGCTTGATCAATGCTTCCGAAAACGTGGACAAAAAATTGTATCCACACAAAACACACACATACATAAATTTTCTCTAAGGAATGCCAAAATGTTCAGAGACCTCTGGAACGTAGATATGCAAAAATTTTCATTTTCGATTTTTTTTTTCAATTAGGGGGTGTCTATTAGTCAGGTGAAGTTTTAGGGGAAGGAAAGATTTGACCACAAATCACGAAATATCACGCCGAAGAGGGAGGGGGTCTAGTAAGATATAACGTATATTTATTTTTACCTGAATTTAAAAAAAAACATTTCAAAAAAATTAAAAATTTCACTATTTTTTCTCCTAACTAAAAATACACGTGATGTTTGGTGAGATAAGGGGGGGGGGGTAAATTTTAAATATCACATTAAAATTTAAATATTATTATTATTATTATTATTATTATTATTATTATTATATTATTTCTAATATTGTTATTCAGTTATATTTATCATTATTTATTACTTACTGTTTTTATTCTACTTAATTGTTTTCCTAGTATTATTTTGATTATTCACAAATTTTATTTATTTTATTTATTAATTGTATTATTATCATTATTTGCTTTTATTATATGTTAAATCCTCATAATACGGATATCATTTTAATGAAAATACTATCCTTTATTTTGTACTCTATTTTATTTATATTTTTGTTACTATTCAATTTACTATTCACTATCCACTTATGTTACTAGATGTTATATTATTTAGCAGTTGTAACAGATATTGTAATTAAAATAAAAGAAAACATTTCACAAAGGGGGGTCAAAAAATTTCTAAAAAAATCGGTCACGTGATTAATGGTCGCCCCCTTACTATAACTTACCAACTTACCCTATGGAAAGTTGATAATAAGTAGATTTACCATATTATTTCATTCATCTACAATCTGCCTATACACGTAGTATCTAAATTTCGTCTAATGCCACTCACTTTAAATTCCTTATAGTCTTTGTAACATGTAAGTAAGTAAGTTATAAAACAAAACAAATTCTTTCCTTTCCCAGGCAGGGCTGGGAAACTTGCGGGTGGTGCCAGGAGGATTGCATTTGACAGGCAAAGCGTACGTCATGGGACCGCTCACGGCGTCTTCGATCAGATCGAAGCCGGGACAGCCGCTCACGGTCGAATCGACGACAAACTTTACCATCAACACCCGAGACGCCAACGGGATGCTGAAGAACAGAATGTACTTAGGTAGGTAATGGACGGGTGGAAGAGGAATTCGAGTATATTCTCCTTGGAATATACTGTTTGTTTGGTTTGATTGATTTTTTGAAGAACCATAGATTTGTAAAACACTTTAATTGTAATATGTGTTTATTTTAAACTAACTACAAATTGCATTTGTATTTGCAAAATTTTCAAAGTTTAATTGTATTCTATTTATTGCTTTAATTTTATGTAGAAGTGTTTATAATGTAAAAATGTAAAATGTAAAAATGTGTTTTTAATGTGAAACGTTGTAATGCGAATCTATTTTTCAAAGCCGGGAGTATGTTCATGCCAAATCAACGCATCCGATTTATGATATAAAAACAAAACAAAATCAATCAAAAATCTACATATATATATAAAAATATGTCGGGTTTTCCTTCCTGACTCCAGAACGCACGAACCGACAATTTTGCATTCGATGGAAAAGTCTCGGGCCCCGCAAAGTTTATAGCTAAGAAAATTAGTGGCGCATGGCATCGTGCCTTAATGCAAATTGCTGGAACTTCACGCACCGTAATTAAAAATTCGAGTAATGACATTAGTGAGAATTATCAGAATTATGCTTGGTTAAGTCAACGAGAAATTCTTGCCGCAAAGAATAATGATGTACACGCACTGAATTTCACCATTCAATCAAAAATTGCTGGCGATTTGGTGACATACCAATGATTCCGACTGGTCTTCAAACGATTGCAATTTTCAGTTCGCCTTGCGTTTACAATAACAAATCGCAAGGCCAATCGCTTAGTGTTTGCAGGATAAATTTCAAATAGATTATTTAGAGAATCATTGTTTTTCACATGGGAAGTTATACGTTGCCTGTTCACCAGTTGGGAAAACCATCCGCTTTGTTTGTGTTAACGTCAGACCAAAAAACAAAAAATGTGGTTCACCAAAGAGCACTTAAATGAAACGGATAGAGAAGTTCAACTAAAAATCATTTCATTTTTGTAATCAAAAAAAATTCATTACTGTTGTTGTAATGAAATCAAATTTTTATTTTTCAAATATAAAACAAACAAAAAATTTCTTCATCTTTCTCACGAAACCATCTGGTGGAAAAACGGAGTTCGTCGGGTTTGCTAGTTATCATATAATAAAATCAATCAATACAATAGATTAAAGTTTGAGAATATTGTAAATACAAATACAATTTGTAGTTAATTTAAAATAAACATAATATTACAATTAAAGTGTTAAAGTCCTACGGGAAGTTAATAAATTAATTCTATTTCTAAATTATTACGTTTTCTAGTGCTAAATCGATTACCAACAATAAATTAGTGTATGAATCCGAATAAGATATTAATATTTTGCACCAGTAATTTGCAATTTAATGATAGCAAATGATGCGCATACATCATAAGCGTAACATTAATCATATTGATACCCATGTATTTGCAAAACCGTATACCGATTATTAAATTCAGCAATTTATTGTAGTTTTCAAGTGCAAATAATATACGGTAGGTATATCTTGTTTAATACGTTTGACATGAACAATAATTTATAAATTGAAGAGATTAATAATACAAATAATAGAAAACAATAAATCGAAATTATTTAGTATTGGGGAATTGAAATTGGAAACAAATGTGGTACCCCGTTATGAACCGTTATATAAAATGATCAAAATAATTATATTTTAATACTCATTAGTATTTTGAATATATCAGACTTTATTTATTCATTTATAATATTTTTATGATTATTATAACAGATAATGTATTTTTCATACCACTGGCTGAAAGTTACCATATAAATGCAAATTTTCCGATATTGTTTGCAGTAAACATATACGATAGAAATAATATAATTCAGCTACTAATGATTCAAACAACAAAACTAGTATCAGAACAGTTTTCATATGTTCTGCTAAAGGGTATTAAATTACTAAAATAAAATATCATAGTTCTGAATGACACATCATGACTCGAAAATAATGATGCCGGAATTATAAAATAGAGAAATTAATGATAATATTTGATATTTGGAAAGGTAATTTAGTTTTTATTTCAGAGGCGCAATGTTGAATAAATATTTATTGTGTCCATATGTGGTAATATTTATTCAAACTCATAATGATTACATCAACTGATAATAAAACAAATATTTGCTGGTTTGCATATATAAAAAGCTATTAGCAATCATATTATCTTAATTTTTTATATTTTCATTATTTAGGTGACGACAAATTAGAGGTTTGGGCTTCCTCGTTTATAGTGATGGATCACAGAGGCGTGCCTTTATTTTCTGCAAATCCTAAAGAAGTAATAGTGGGATCCGAAACGTTGCACGCCGCTGGCGAAGGTGGTGCACATTTTACAGGTTCAATACAAACTCCTGCCGTGAAATCTGAACCTGGACATAATTTAAGGTACTAATATATATCATTTATTTATCTAACTATATGAGAAATTATTTAGATAAAAAAAATTGACGCGATTGAAGTAAAACATTTTTGCTATTGTAGGAGGTGACAAGTTGAAAATAAATTCAATGTGTAAAAATTTAAAATTTCGTTTATTGGCAATATGGTCACATTAGTAAATAAATTCATTGTGTAAGAATTTAAAATGATGTTTATTGGCAATATGGTCACATTAGTAATGCATACATTTATTAATGTCAGTCACTATACTAATATTTTAAATCATTTATTATCGTACTCCAAATATGATATGAATGGTTTAAGATAACTGAAACGAAAGACATAAGTTCAGTCAGAAAATCGTCTATTTTTTTTAGAAAGCTGCATCAATATTGGTGCTATACCTGGTAATTGTAGTTGATTGAAATGGATAATTATTCTTTGGTAAATATAGTTTATCGTCTATAAAACCAATCAATGTTGGAGACATATTCTTCTTTTTCCACTGAATAGCAACCTATATACTAGGGTTTATCGGGTTTTTGGCAAAAATTATGAAATTTGAAAACCAACTTTTTATAAAAAAAAATCAGTTTTTAATATACGAATGAGAAATGACAAACTAAATAGTTCCAGCTTTCGTTCCCGGAATCATATCAGCTCTATAAAAGTTAGAAACATATCAATCCCATCTAATTCCAAGAAAAATTATGTATTGTGAATTGTATAAATTAAGTTAGACAGCTGTTTTTATAGTTTATTTTATACGTTCATTATTGAAAAAAATCATATTTCATTAAACAAAAAGTAAATTGAATATTTAAACTTGTATTAAAATTGCCCGAAATAGAAAATATTCGGTCTACTGCTTGTTTTTTTTTTACTGACTTTAATAAGTAAGCAGTAATAGGTATCTAATAAATTCATTTTTGATTTTATTAATTTTTTTTCCTAATTTTAAAACTGTATTAAATTTGTTTTATTCGAATTTTCTGCAAAATAACTCGTTTCATTATCATAAAAATATTTGCATCCTTATATGTAAAAATTATGCATTAACAAGGAACAATTTTTAAACTTCTTTAATCCTGGTCAACTATTATTTTTCTATTCTAATAATTTGAATAAAAAAATAACTACTAATAAAATTAATCATTAAATAATATTTTTTTTATTTGACTTGCAGAATATTCGAAAAAAAAATTCTATATGAAATTCGAAACCGGTTTTCTGATTAGAATTTGAAAACCGGTTTTTTGAAATGTCGGTATTTGTATAAACCTTACTATATACATATCTGTAGCTATAAATAGTAGGACCAATCACATTAACTCGTTTCGAATAATGACATCGTTGACCGAATGACGCATCAGTATTTGTGACGTAAATCATTTCCGTTGCATTTTTGCCTAGTTTACGGCGAGTAAAGAAATTTCAGTTAATTTAATTTTATACACGTAGTTTTTTACAGCAATTAGAACTAGTAGGTGTTCTATAAGCTAAGACGTTTGTTGTGGTTAGTAGGCAATCCATTGATTGATCTTACTCTATCTGAGATATAGTTTTTATATACTGAACGCTATCACAAGACAAACCTCAGGTTGTCATCCTAATTAGGGTATTGTAGTAATACTGGATTAAGGTCTATTTTCACTTGGAAAATATTGCTTTCTGTATTACCATGTACCGTTGTCACTGCTGCTCGACGTGGGTATTGAACCCGGGACCTCTGAATCAAGTCCCTTTACTCTTAACCGCTTACCTACGGGCAAGTCTAGTGTAAAAATTTGTCTTTATTTCAAAGTTTAAATGCAGACTGAATGTTGACCCTTTCAACTTACTCCATGGAAAAGTTTAAAATTCATTTTCCCCCTTCATATTATCCTTAAATTATTTCATAGCAACGCATCATTACCTCGCAAACTCGATTCATTCGTAATATAATATAATCCGACATCTCCGTGACGAATGCAAAGCTTCGTCTTCGTCTCCCAAAAGAAATATATCTTCCTTCTGCGAAATGAACTTTTCCAAGAGTGACGTGCAGCCTCTGCATCGCTCCGGTAGGAAAGTGCAAAACGACTTTGAGATTTCGTATTACACGGTGCGCGATCTGTGAACTCGGACTGCAGTATAATATTATTGTGTCTGTTTATTTCGTTCGGTATATTTCGATATTTTGTTTTATTAATGAGGGAATGCCCGGGCCCGTTTGAGAAATTATACCCGAAGAAAAGAAGCGCAAGCAAGGCGCGCGGCATTAGTCAGTCTGACTATCATATACATCACGGGACCGGAAAGGAAATAGACGTTGAAATTGATCTGAGGCTGCATCCACACCGGGGAAAGGAGATAGTTGCAATATTACTAAATCAGAAGATGAAAAATGTATTGATAATGTGAATAATATTCGATATTATGAGATGAATCGATTTCTATGCAGCATTTTGCTCTAGGGTTTGACGGTTTTAAAATCCAGTTTTTTAGTAAATTAAGGAATTTGAAAACCTTTTTTAGTAGTGGAGAAGATCATTATGATTCACCATATGATATGTCAATAAAACTACTATTTAGTTTACGATATATATTGATCTTCACTCTACAACCTTCTTCATTCGTTACTTTCGCTAGTCTCCCATTTATTGTAACTTACAAATATTTATATTCATACAATTATACCCACTACCACTAGCCCTAGTCTGGACCAATTAGAATACACCGGTTTTCAATGTACAAATAACATTTAAAAAAAATTGAAGATGGCAAATGTATCCAGATGTACCATATGGATAAAAACGCTGTTTAAAATCGGTAGCCGTCTTTCGCTTCACTATTATTAAAATATTTACACCATCATATATGAGAATTATGCATAAACAATGAATAATTAATTGTTTTTAAAGTTATTTATATTTTGATCAATTATTATTTTTTGTTCTACTAATTTGCATAACAAAACTTATTTTTAATGAAATCAAACAGTAAACTGGTGGTGTATGACATTGTACCTTAAGGCAAATTACTGGAACTTTTCGTACCAAAATGAAATATTTGAAGAATAAGATTTAGTTCAAAAATGGAAATTTAAAAAAAATCCCCAAAAGCAATCATTTCATCAACACATACAAACCGTTTTTTGAATCGTTTAAATCGGATGCTTAGTTCTCTCAAAAACTGCAATTTTTTGCATATTTAGGTCCGTATCTCCAAAACGGCTAGACCTGCCTTTGCCAAAATCTATCCACCACTTTTACCCATCATTACGAAATTGAATGTTTTTTGAATTATGCAAATCGGATTCTCTCAGAAACTCGATTTCTATTATCTGCACTCTTTGCTCCGAAATGGCTGTAATTGCCTTTGCCAAAAAACTAAACACAGCACATGTCTCTATCGAAGAATCGAATAATTTTTGAGCCAATCAAATCGGTTTATCCGTGCGCCCAAAAATGTGAACAAATACATACATACTAACACACATCCATTTTTTTAGGTTTGCCAAAATGACCAGAAAGCTCTGAACAGTAAAGATATGCAAAAAGTTTCATTTTCGATTTCTGGACGATTACAATAACTTACTCTACGAGATGTTAATAAGTTCAGACAAAAACAGTTTTAATAATTTGAAATTTTTTGATTAATTTTTTTGTTCAAAAATGTTTATAACTATATCATTTACTTAAGAAAATTACAAATTAGTTATTATCTGTAGATATAATGAAAAGCTTACGTGAATTGAAATACCGTGAGAGTATGAAATTGTTTTTCCAAAATAGTTGTTTTACTTAAAATGTGCACTTATGTCTTCAAAAGACATTTTTGATGTATTAGAATTGCTCTCTACATTATATGGCATTCAAAATGCATTATATTATATTACATATTGCAAAAAATAAATATAAATGTGCAACTTCGAATACATAGCATCATCCATCAGTTTTACTGACATGAGGAAAATTATGTTACTTACATTTCTAAATCATATGGCAATATATGTATATATATATATATATATATATATATATATATATATTTGAATAGTCTTGAATTTGATGTTGATATATATGTTTAATTTGAGTTTAATATTCGGGCGTAACATCAATAAAAATAGTATGAGTTTTTTTTTAAATTTATTTATTTAAAATCCATACGTTTCGGCTAGCATCTTAGCAATCATTCAGTGGTAATCAAGTTAACTATAACTAGCTGTAAGTGGAATTCTGTCTTAAGGCAATTAAGGCATCGTGCCTTAAGGCAAATTGCTGGAACTTCCCGTGCCAAAAATTATTATTTTTTTAAAAACGATTAACATTTTTGAAAAAATTTTACTTCGAAAAAATAAGATTTTTAGAAATTTTAAATTGGACAAAAAATTACTTTTTTTGAAAAAAAAAATTTTTTTTTAAAAAAAATTTTTAAACAATTTTTTTTGTAAAAATTTTTTTTGGAAAAAATGTTATCTTCATTTTGACATATTTTGGAAGATCTGAACTTTTTTTTCAAAGCAATCGTACTGCCTTAACTGCATAGAGACAAAATATAAAGCGCGTAGCGCCGCGTCGCTGTCTAACGGAAAAACATTGGTACGGAACCCATAGGAATGTAAACAAAACTTATACTTATTGTTAAAATCTCAATAAAATATCTGATAATTTGATATGCATATGTGTAATGTCTAGTGATTATTGTTGACCGCCAAATGTTATTTTTTTTAGTTTTTTTTACTAGATCTCCGAAACCGCTAGACCTATCTTCATGAAAATTTGATCAAATCTTCATCCTGTTAATACAAGTAAAATGTTTTTTGAATTATTCCAATCGGACGCTCCGTTCTCTTAAAAACTGAGTTACCGTTTTTGGCCCTTTTTGCCCCATATCTTCGGAATGGCTAGACCTGCCTTTGACAAAAACTAATCAGCACGTCTCCTTATCAATACGAATCGAATGTTTTTTGAATATTCAAATTGCTTCATCCGTGTTCCCGAAATCGTCGACGAAAATTTGTATCCGAACACACACACATGGACGCACACACACACACACACACATACATCAATTTTCTCCAAGGTATGCCAACATATTCAGAAACCTCTGAAACGTGAAGATATATAAAAATTTTCATTTTCGATTTTTTTGCGATTACTTACCCTATGGAAAGTTAATTATAAATAAATCAATTTATCATCTCCAGAACATTAACAATCGTCATTTCATTTCGAATCAAATTCCAAAAAAAAATAGTTGCCAAATTACACAAAATTGAAAAAGTGCTCCCGCATAGTCACAGTCTAAACGCATTTGCAAATAATTCTTTGCGACATTTTCACTTATACTGTGCTCAGCTTGGCGGCATTTTCACATTTTTCAATAATTTTCACAAAATTGAAAAAGTGCTCCAGTACACAAACAGTCTAAACGCACTTGCGTAAACATTTCTACCAGATTGGCGCTTAGACTGTGCTTAGCTTGGGTGATTTTTTTGAATTTTTAGTCCAAAATTACAAAAAAAAATTTTTGAAAAAAAATTAGAAACAAAAAATTTTTTTTCCAAAATCAATTGTTTTGTTGAAAAAAGCAGAAAGTTCTTTGAATCATTTAAATCGGACGCTTAGTTCTCTCAAAAACAGCCATTTTTTTTAAATTTAGCTCGGTATCTCCGAAACCTCTGGGCCTACCTTTGCCAAAACTAATCAGCACATCTCCCTATCAATAGGAATCGAATGTTTTTTAAACCATTCAAATCGGTTGATCCGTTCTCTCAAAAACTCGCTTTCTATTATTTGCACTCTTTGCTCCATATCTCCGTAACGGCTGGACCTGCCTTTGCCAAAAACTAATCAGCACATCTCCCTATCGATAGGAATCGAATGTTTTTTAAACCATTCAAATCGGTTGATCCGTGCGCCCGAAAACGTGGACGAAAAAAAGCGGACATACAAAACACACACACACACACACACACACACACACACACATCCATTTTTTCTGAAGTATGCCAAAATGTTCAGAAACCTTCAAAACGTCGAGAAATGTAAAAATTTTTGATTTCGATTCTTGGACGATTACTATAACTTACCCTACGGGAAGTTAAAAATTGAAACTAAATAAATTATATGAAAGGAAATTTCATGGAAAAACAATAATAATAATAATAGTAATAAAACACTTACAATTTTGTATCCTAATATAGCATATGAAACCATTATTAATCCATGGTATGAGTATCAATTATCAATTATCAATTATCAATGTGCACATACTCATACCATGGATTAATAATGGTTTCATATCATACGTCAAATATTTATATAAATAATTTGTTTTGTTTTTCCAAAAACGTGGTAGATCCTTACATACATACTTATACATATTCACAAACAAATGTACATATCTATATCATACATGGTATATATAATGAAATATATAATGAATATACATAATATATATAATGAAATATATAATAATGGTATATATATATATATATATATATATATATATTTAATTTCGATTTTTTTAATTTTTTTTGCGATTTCTATAACTTATTTTCGGCATGTTGATGTGATCATAAAATTATACAATTATATAAATAGTGGAAGTTTTCTTGTAGAAATTGAAATAGCTTCACTTCACTTTTTTCATACGAAATTATGAAAAAAAAATTGTTGAAAATATGTTGATTTCAAAGATATATATATATATATATATATATATATATATATTGTTGAAAGCTATTTTTGTTTAATATTTCAATATTTCTCAGTTAATAATAAAGTAAGAAATAACAATATGTGTCTGGTTGTACAGATACTTAGCGTCATTGACCACTTTAAGTATAAATAATTAATTTGATATAGCATTCACCTCGAATATGAAGTATCCGTTTTCATACTATTGAAAAAAAATTAACTAATGATGATGACAACGTGCCTTAATCCAAATTGCTGGAACTTTCCGTATCATAATTTGAAATTTTTAAAAGATTTAAACGTCCTCTCCACATCAATAGCAATCGAATGTTTCTGTTGATCCTGATGTAGAAATCGTGGACAAAAAATTGTATCCGCACATACATACACATACATACATCAAATAGATAGTATTTTTACAGAGTTTAGTACCAAGAATGAAGAATAAGAAATCGTTGCCATAACAACGCTATGTTATCGTTTATATTACCGAAGATTTGGTTTCTTAGACGTTATATATTTTTTATGGACTCTAATATCAATAAATTTAAAAAAATAATAATTATTAAATTATTTATAAGGTATTTATTTTAGAACAAAATATTGCTCAAATGGGGCCAACTAAATATCTAAAGGCCTCTTAAACGTTATATATTTACTATTGACTCTAATATAAATGGATTTTTTTTTAAAAAAAGATACTTTGTGAATATTAAAAGTAATGTAATCATTTTAGAACAAAAATGGTTCAAAAATGGGGCCAATATATTTACGTTTGCGTTCTCAAATATCTAAAGTTTCAATAAATTATGAAGTACAAATTTAAAAAATCCATATTATTAATGATATGAATTTTATTACTGATGTAAACCCATTGTTACTATGTAAACCGACCCTAACATATCCGCTTTCTGCTCCGTGAGCAAATTCTGGCAGATGAAGACGATTCTGAACTGACCGAAAGGTATTTTACGCTGAGTTTTCCGGCGTTTTTCATGCGTCGTTGAGTGGAAAGGGCGGAAAAGAAGGGACAAAGTATATCATGCACAGAACATCAGCGACGACGCCTCGGAATAATCAGATTTTTGTTATTAGGTCGCTTTTTGACCGCATGATCTGGACGTATATGTGACATGATAAAAAATATTCAAATTTAATATAACAGACTAACATGGGAACACTACATTACAACAAAAATCATAACTATCAAATCCAGAGATAAAGAATTTTATTGGCTTATCAGCCATTATTCAAAATTAGAACTCGAAAACAAAATTTTGACTTATGAAACGATAATAATTCCTATCTGGTCATACGGAATAGATCTATGGGGCTTCTCTAGCAAATTTAATGTGACATTGATGCAATAAACCTAATCAAAACTACTTAGCCAGGTGCACCCTGGTACGTGAGCAATAAAATTTTGCAATTCTGCAATTTTTGCCATCTATTTGGCAATAAATTCTTGCCAAAAACTAATCAGCACATCTTCCTATTAATAGGAATCGAATGTTTTTTAGATCATTCAAGTCGGTTGATACGTACGCCCGAAAACGTGAACGAAAAAATGCGGACGTACAAAACACACACACACATCAATTTTTTTTGAGGTATGCCAAAATGTTGAGAAAACTTCAAAACGTGAAAATTTGCAAAAATTTTCATTTTGGATTTTCGGCCCATTACTTTAACTTACCCTACGAGAAGTTAATAATATATACGTTGTAGTTAAATGATTAAATATTATATTCCAGTGTCTAATTTTATTAATTCAGTTTTTATTAATTTCAGACTGGAATCCAGTACCAGATCTATAGAAATAAGATCTCCAAAGGGAGTAATAATTGAATCTAGGGCTTCCGATTTGAAATTTGAAAGTCTTAGTGATCTCGCCATACATTCTGTGGCAGGAAAGGTAATACAATACTAATTCGAATAATTTGTCTCCAAATTTCCATAAATCGATCAGCTTAACTAAAGAGCTTGAATAATTAGTTCAACAAATTATTTGTTCAAAAATCCAGATCCCACTTATATAAATTTATATCATAGATCACTTTCAATTAATCTGAGATACAACCAATATTTATTATATCAATTCCATTACCTTTAGATTCGTCTAGAATCTCCGGATGTCCGAATACCAAATATCAGAACTGCAACTCCATCTCAGCCAACAAGTCACAGAAGACAAGAAGATGACCGAACTGGTGGCAGATGGCACCAAGTCTACCAATTGTGCGCTTGTGCCAACGGAAGACTATTCCTGGCTCAACCTCATGGACTTTGCGCAGCCAGGGACGACTCTGATAGAATCTGCCGATAGTTAGAAACAGAGTAGTACTTAATTAAAGGATAAAGGACAAAGCCTAGTCATTCATATAGATCTGTATTTCTGGGACTGCACTTTGGAAGTGAGCTAAATTGGATCCACAAGTCAACGACATCACTAGCTCGGTGCCAATACATAAATAACTAGAATTGATATAACGACTTGGTCATTTGATAATATAAATATTTGAATTGTGATCATTGGCAAGAATCTAATAACTAATATTTTTAAAGTTTTTATATATAAAGTGCAGTCCAAGTAGTATAGGTGTATAATTATCTATATAACATTATTTGATTGATTCTTTAAGTTACTGTTACTAGTTTGCTTTTGGTTTTGTGATTTTACATACATATATTTTGTATGAAATTGTAAACTGAGACATTATGCACAACTACTCGATTACGTTTTTATTATTAAAAATTTTAAAATTTATTAATAAAAATTTGATTTAACATTAAATTTGAAGCAAGAACAAAATTCTAGTATTAAACAAAATAATAATTGCAAATTCAATCTAACTTAGTTGGAGCAGAAACAAAGTTGTTAATGATATGAAATAATCAAATTATTATAATAATTGAACAGAAATAATATTATTTAGTTTTTATGATCCTAATTATTTTAAAAAATTTGTTATAGAAGACAATTATTTTTATTTTTATATTTCATTTTTAGTTAAGCCTAAGACGTGCTACTTCAAATAATATACTTAGTTAAAAAAAATCGTTTTAATTTGCGACAATTTGGGGAAAAATAAAACTATTTTAGTACAAGCAAATTACAACATTCTACAATACTCCAGCAATTTAGATATTAAATTTTGTTTATATAATTTGTTCACGGATTTAAGAAATAAACTTTAACAATGGCGTCTATATATAAATATAATTTGTATACATTTCACTACTTATAGTTCGTACATGTTCATTCAATTACATATCGATAAATCAATTTATCTATGATATAATTTATACTTTGGTGTCCTGGCCTCTCGTACTACAAACGACGCAGAGTGTCATGGCCTCTCGTACTAAAATTTTAAAGGTGGTATAACAGGTAAAAGATATATAAATGTCTCACAAAATATTTTTTTTAAAACCTATGTTATGTAAATTTTTTAAACAAATATTAGATACAATTAATTAAAATAAAATCGATTATTTTGTACTCTCACGTTATCAATTTATACAGTTTTTATTAACAATGTTTTTATGATTATAAGAAAAAAACGTAGCATTTTGAGCAACCTTTATCAAAAATAAAATTTCAGAAATATCATTGAAATTTAAATAAAGATTCAGAAATATATGAATTCTTTGCATAGCAGTATGCTATGACTGACAACATATTTATATTTTTTTATTTTTTAGAAAATTAAATTTCTTAATATTTTTTTCAATCTGCTAACAATTTTATTGTGAACTGAACAACTGAACAACAATTATGTATTTATAGTTTTTTCAGAAAAAAAATTGTCAAAAAATATATATGGTTGTATATTCTGATTATGTTACTCAAATAGAAATTGCTTCCAATTAGCAAAAATATTTTAGGCTCAAAACGAAAGAGCCTAGATATAATTTATGTTTAGTCGCTAAGTACTGAATCATTATATTTTAGTAGTTAATGATTTATTATTATTGATATTAACACGTTAATTACCGTGTCAGTCATATATATCTGATTCCAGAAAATTCTACATGAGCTATGTCAGAGAAGGTTTGTGAAAAAAAAACAATTCAATATAATAAAATAATTAATAAAGGACCATGTCAGTAATATATGTGTAACTTAAAAAAATAGTGTTTCACCAGGAATTTTGGCAAAGAAAAAAAATTTTATAGTACATGTCTAACTAAATTTTCTATTAAAATTACCTTGGCTCATAAGAATTTTTCTCTGATATTATCGTGGCGATTAACGTGTTAGTGACATTGATGAAATGTACATATTGAAAATTGTTTATGGTATTGGATATTAAAATTGATTTTGTAAATAAATGCTAAAATGTGGAAAAGTATTAACATTAGTATACAATGCTCTCAATATGCCTTACTCAATGTACTATTTATTGTACAGGTGAGAAACGGAATGATTATACCAAAAATGTTTTATTGAAATGCATTTATATTAAATAAAATTTGTTTGCTTACCTTAGATCCTTTTGAAAATTATTTTGCAACATATACAATATTAATGCTTTTAGTAAATTTGTATTTTGGTTGTACTTGCAAATGTTAAAATGAACCTTCCTCCTCCAAGCAGAAGAGCAAAATGCCACTTTCTGCAAGGTTTTGACATCAACATAGTGTTGAGAAATATATTTTGAATATCGACATTACATGTCGATCTTGCATATTGCATATCTTTTTAATTTTAAATATTCTGTATAATAAATTATCACTAATCTTTTTGTACAAAAATAATATATAATAATCACAAATCTTATATAAGGAATTATAAATTCTTTTATCACATAAATTAAATATTGATAAAAAAAATTGTAACAAAATTATAAAAATTAATATTGTAAATAAGTGAGATACATATATATATATATTCAAAAAATATGTAAAAAATTTGTAATTATTGTCTATATATAAATAATGTATAATGCAAATAATATATGAACAGTTATGTAATGGAGGTTGTTTAATTTAACATTTTTTACCAGTAAATATATGATTTGAAAATATATGTTTCGATATTCATGAAACTGTTTCAAATTTCATCCAAGATTTTAATATTTTAGGTTTTGTACACGTAAAATAAAAAATTATAATGTTTTGTGAGACTTAATGAAATTTTTTTAAATTTAAAATTCACTAAAACGATAATAAAATAAATTCATGTTTATAATTTTTTTGCAAATATTACAACAAATTCATTTGTTAAGGTCAAAAATTATAAAACAATTTTAACTAATTAATTTTATTATAAAGTATGCGGGACTTAATGAGAATTTTTTTAATTTAAAATTTACTAAGCCCGTAGTAAAATATACTTATTTCTAGTAAGACAATTCAGCTCTTTATTTATAATATATTACGCATATATTTATTATTATTTTTATATACAATTTTATTAAAAGTATATATTCTTTTAATATATTAATTTATTTTGTGTCATCTTACTAAATTTACAAAAATACATCGACGATACTGAGAACTGATCATATAAATATAATATAAGCTTAACATTTGAATATATAAATAAATATTATATAAAAATCTTAATAGTATTAAAACCTACTATTAATTATTGCTATAACTAATGATTTAACAGGTGACTGGAATGATTAAATATTAATTCTAACTATTATTTTCTAACAGTAACATTTGGCGTGAACTACCGATGGACCCATTTCTTCATATTCTTTACGAGTGACCCACATTTGCTCAAATAATGATAAAGATGTAAGAATAGAACCTCCGACCCAGACAGTATTTTTCCTGTCATCTGGTGCCTTGATTTTAACTTGGACATTTCTTGGAGATAATTTGTCTAACTCCTTTTGGAGACGGGGGACAAAACCCTCGAACAACGTTGAACCACCTGATATAATAAATAATACACATTTTCAGGACCACATTTTAACTAATCATCATCATTAGACAATATTTTATCTTACCTGTTAAAATGATGTTGGCAAACAAATCCCTCCTGATATCCATATCGCAGGCCATAATAGAAGAAAAAACTGCTTCATGAATACCCTGGGCAGTAGAATCTATCAAATAAGTCTTAAAAAGAGCCTCTGGACATCTTATACATTCATCAGTCATTGTGATAACAGTTCCATCAGGTAACGTATGTTTATTTTCTGTTTTGGGACCCTTTAATTCTTCTTCAAAATTAAGAGCAATTCTACAAAATTGTTCTTTCATGCTATGGACCACTTTTCTATCATCGGGAGTTGTAAGAATGTGTCCACGTTCTCTTAAAAGTGATATTAAATAATTTGTGAGATCCATCCCTGCACAAGGTGAGTGATGAGCAGCTTTAGGAAGAGCATAACCTTTGGGAAATATAATAATATAAGTTAATAAATCGAAGTAGAGGAAGTATTAGGCTAGGGCGGTGCACAAAGGTCTAATGTGACCTTAAGCCATAATATTGTGAAAACCAAACCAATTAACAACAAATAACACGTATCTCCGCTAATTCATCACTGTAGAAATCAGTTTTTCTTTGCTGTTTTTCAATCATTTATAATATTTTTGCCCCATAGGCGGGATAAATTGGGACGGCCAGGTGGCAAACAAGTCCAAGGTCTAATTTGTATTTGAAAAGGATTTTTTAAAATAATTACCTTGATAAATAGGTACGGTGTGAGAGACCCCATGTCCAATGTCTACGACGACGCCTGTTGTCCGTCCACAGGCATACAGGGACAGCACTGCTGGTGTTGCCAAAAACATTGCAGGCGTTGAAAATTTCTCAAACATTATCTAGAAATGAAGAATAAATCTGAATAAATCATTCAGGAGCATTTAAATAAAAGTATAACATTTTAGATAATAGTTTTGTCGACGTTGATTCATATTTGAATTTTCTTTTGAAGCCTTTAAAAAAAAACATTAAATAGATTTTTTTTTAATCCATTAAACGTTTCGACACTTGATCTATGTCATTATTCAGTAATCTAAAAAAACATAACAGAAATACAAAAGTTGATAATAAATATAAATATATAAAATGAAGAAAATTATATACATAACAAACCAGGAAAAACAACAGAAAAATATAATTATTTAAAATTTATTAAACACTAAAATTGTGTAAAAGAATAATATACTAAAATTTTAATAAACGAGAGAAACTGATCAAGGTTACGCAACACGTGTGGTAGAGTGAGTGGAAGCGGGGTGTAAGAAACAAAAGAGGAACAGAGAAAGGATGGAACGAAAGGAAACTTTCGTCGACGCGGTGCTTACGCGCTTCGATATTTGGTCTCTATGCAGATAAATAAGCAGTACGATTGCTTTGAAAAGAAGTTTAAAATTTGCAAAATATTTCAAAATAAAAAAAAACATTTTTTTTCAAAAATGTTTTTTTTCGAAAAAAGTTATTATTTTTTCAAAAAATTAATATTTCACAAAAATCTGATTTTTTCAGTTTAAAAAAAATAATTTTTGGTACGGGAAGTACAAGCAATTTGCCTTAAGGCACGATGCCATGCACCACTAGTTTGTTTTTTTTAGTTATTTGAGTTATAAATTCTGTAGTTAAGTTTAGAACGTTTTTGCTACTTTGCTTCAATATTTATCTCTTTGCTTTATTCTTCTCTTATTATTTGCTTCTATTTTATATTAAATCATCATATTACGGATATTATTTTCATGTAAATTCTATCCTTTGCACTCTTATTTATTTAAATTTTTGTTATTATTTATCAATATTGCTAGATGTTAATTATTTAACCAATGTAATAATTATTGAAATTAAAAAAAAAAATATCTCATTCAGTTAAATAATTAGAAATTCTAATTTGTTATTGTAATTTTTGAGATGTGTAATTTTAAATTTTGAAATACATTTTTATTGATAATAATTGGAGAACTTTGAAAATTTTAATAATTGGAAAATTTAAATAACTGGGCTGTTTGCAAGCCCGTACAGCAGTGCGGAAAACACTGCCGTAGCGTAAAAGTTGATTTGAAAGCTGGAATTCTTCATAAAAACTGATCTATTGCTGAAATTTTGGAAAGTGTGAGAAGATGTTTTCCAAAAAGGTGTTTTCTATATATTACTGAACTATTAGTCCGTTACCAATTACCTGTGTCATTTTCGTTCGATTAGACTTTTCGGATATGGCCGATTCCGTCATCAGTATCGGATGCTCTTTGGTGTCGACTTGCAACTTTTCGGAAAACGTGTCACTCCATATTTTCTCCATTGTGTCCCACTCGGTGATGATTCCTCGCGAAATCACGTCGTTTGATGTTTTGCTAAATGCTTCCGTTCTATTTGGATTGTCGCTCGACAGAGGTATGGAAATGCGCGGAATTTCATCACCGGACAGACCGAATCTGAATATAAACATATTGTGAAATTAGTAATGGAGAAAGGAAATGTGAGTTTTGATGTAAATGAGGTCAGAAGTGGCGGGAATAGCTCAGTCGGTAGAAGGACCGACGCGTAGCTAAAGGATACTCGGTTCGAGTCTCTGGCATATATTTATATTTATTTATGTTTATATTTATACAACACAATTATACAATTGTACATACAAGGTTATGTACTTAAATTAACGTAACTTAAATTAATACATAATAATACATACCATATTAAATAAAATATAATTTAAAAAACAAATGTGTACTCATAACCATACTCTAAGTTTCGCCTTTTATGAAAAAAAAATTAAAAAAGACAAAATAATTTACGCATAGAATTGTCATATGATTAAAATTTATTAATATATAAATAGATGATTTGATATAGAATAGAATTTAGAAAAATATAGAATAGAATTAGAATAGAAATTAGAAGAGAAAAAGAATAATGTAGAAGTCAGGTATAGGATTTATAGACATTATGTGATATAATAAAATTAATATATAATATATTAAAGATACTATGTGATATAACTATGTTAAGGCAAATTGCTGGAACTTCCTGTACCAAAAATTAAAATGTTTAAAAAAGATTCAATTTTCTTTTAGAACTGTGAAAAAACGATTTTTAATATTTTTAAGTTTTCTGAAAAAAATGGATTTTGAAAAAAAATTTTGAAACTCTTGAATTTGTTTTCAAAGTAATCGCGACACGTTAGCTGCGTACAAACAAAATATCGAAGCGCGTGGGCGCCGCGTCGCAGTATAACGTAAAACATTGATTTGGAACCCATACAAAAGTGAACAAAATTTGTTATTATTATTAAAATATATATAAAATATGTGATAATTTGATATGCATATGTCTAATAATCATTTTTGTCCGCCAAATGGCATTTTATTCACTTTTTTATTGGATCTCCGCTAGAACTACCTTTTAAAAAATACCTTTGGACGCTTCGTTCTCTCAAAAAATCAATTACAATTTCTGGAACTTTTTGCCCCGTATCTTCAAAACGGCTTGACCTGCCTTTATCAAAAACTAATCAGCACGTCTCCTTATCAATACGAATCAAACGTTTTTTTAATTATTCAAATCGGTTGACTCGTGTTCACGAAATAGTCGACAAAAATTTGAAGCCGCACACACAATAACACACACACACATAAATACACACACACGTATAAACATTTTTTTAAGGTATGCCATAATGTTCAGAAACCTATAAAAAAATTTATTTTCGATTTTTTGCGATTACTATAACCTACTCTGCAGGAAATTAATAAAAATAGTATAACAAGGTAAGTAATCAGGACAAGAATTTTTCTTGCTCCCTTGCTCCTTGGCTACTAGGTTTACTATGCATTTAAATGCAAACGTTCTCGTAGACAATGTGGTTTCCTTTCATGTTATTATGTGGCTAAGAAATTTTTTTCAAGTGTGTCTCTTAATTATGCATATTGTTACGATGAATAAAAATCACACAATAGATGCTAAATGTATAATGATAATGTATAAGTCAAAATGTCACGGTATGTCAGAAAGATACAATCTACTGTGACATGCTGTTTTTGAATTGCTGATAATCTTATTGAATGAATAAATAAACACATCACGATGCTAACACTATATGTATGAAATATACATGAACTTAGGAAAAATTTAGTTAGTAATTTAATAGATATACTACTGCTTGATATCAGGCTGACCAAAAACCAAACTTTTGTTGTAACAACACTCTCCTCATCATATTACGAAGAGGAAATATTAATCATTACTACTGCTTGATATCAGGCTGATTAAAAGCCAAACTTTTGTTGTGACGACACTCCTTTTTATCATATTAACGATTTGAAATATTGACCATTACTACTGCTTGATATCAGGCTGATTAAAAGCAAAACTTTTGTTGTGACAACATTCTCCTCGTCATATTACGAAGAGGAAATATTGACCATTACTACTGCTTGATATCAGGCTGACCAAAAGCCAAACTTTTGTTGTGACGACACTCTCCTCATCATATTACAAAGAGAAAATATTGACCATTACTACTGCTTGATATCAGGCTGATTAAAAGCCAAACTTTTGTTGTAACGACACTTCTTTTTATTATATTAACGAGTTGAAATATTGACCATTACTACTGCCTGATATCAGGCTGGCCAAAATCCAAACTCTTGTTGTGACGACACTCTCCTCATCATATTACGAAGAGGAAATATTGACCATTACTACTGTTTGATATCAGGCTGGCCAAAAGCCAAACTTTTGTTTTTCTAACACTCTCCTCATCATATTACGAAGAGGAAATATTGACCATTACTACTGCTTGATATCAGGCTGATTAAAAGCCAAACTTTTGTTGTAACATCACTCTCCTCATCATATTGCGAAAAGGAATTATTGACCATTACTACTGCTTGACATCAAGCTGACCGAAAGCCAAACTTTTGTTGCGACAACATTCTCCTCATCATATTTCAAAGAGAAAATATTAACCATTACTACTGCTTGATATCAGACTGAGCAAAAACCAAACTTTTGTTGCAACAACACCCTCCTCATCATATTACGAAGAGGAAATATAGATTTGCGTAGTAATCGCAGAAAAATTATAAATGAAAATGTTTATATTGCTTTGAAAAAAAGTTCAAAATTTTCAAAAAAAATCAATATATGAAAATAAATTCAATTTGTTTCAAAAATGTCAAAATTCTCAAAAATCTAATTTTATTAAAGTTTTCAAAAAAAAATTGCCTTAAGGTACGCGGCCATGTACCACTAGTTATTGATTAAAATTAATTATACAAACGTATCGGGAAGTTCATGCAACTTGCATAAGGCAAAATGCCACTTACAACTATTATTACATTATAAAATGTAAAATATCCTGTTTTATATAAAAATGTAAAAGTATACCGTCCACAACTAAAAATTTTGTCCAATACGAAAAAGGCATAAGGCATACTATAAGTCCATCATTACTCATTGTCGTTGCCTCTCGGACTATTATAATGTTTGCAATTTGTATGACGCATATATCAGTTATTATACGAAGTTTTGCTTTACCTGCATGATTCTGATCCATTGTCAACAACAATTGCCTCTCGATACATTCTGATGGAACAATCACTTTTCACACGTAGCCGGTTCTCACGTGACCTAGAGATATTTATGTAATGATTAATTAATTTAATCGCTTAGCAATAATAAATAATTTATTGTTATATTTATTACCGCAATATTATACTGAGATGCAGAATAGACAAACAAACTATGTTAGTAAAAAAATGGTTGAATGGTAAATAAACCTGTTCTAAGAACTAGTTTTTGCATTTTTGATATCGGAAATGTAATATGATGCATCTGAATTTGAAATGTTTATCTATGCTAATTCTAAAATATTGTAATGTTTGTCTGAAGAATGCTTGGTCTTAAATTTTTTATTACTTTTAACTTCTTAACAGCATTCTTCAACTCCGAATAAATGCCAGTTGAGAATTTGAATTTATAAAAAATGTTGAATTAACACGTTAATAGCCATGTCAGTCATACTTGTCTGAGCTAAGGGGACGTCCATTAATCACGTAATCGATTTTTTAAGAATTTTTGACCCCCTCCTCCTTGGTGATATTCAAAATTATCCCCCTCCCCCATCAAACATCACGGGTATTTTTAGTTACGAGAAAAAATGGTAAATTTTTGGATTCTTTTTGAAAATGTTAGAATTTTTTTTAAAGAATCAGGTAAAAAATATACTCCTCCCTTCTCCACGTGTTATTAACTTCCCGTAGGGTAAGTTATTGTAATGGGCCGAAAATCGGAATTGAAAATTTTTACATTTCTCGACGTTTTGAAGGTTTCTGAACATTTTGGCATACCTCAGAAAAAATGGATGTGTGTGTGTGTGTGTGTGTGTGTATGTGTGTGTGTGTGTGTGTATGTATGTGTGGATACAAATTTCCAGTCACGTTTTAGGGCGCACGGATCAACCGATTTGAATGGTTCAAAAAACATTCGATTCCTATTGATAATGAAAAGAGCTGATTAGTTTTTGGCAAAGGCAGGTCCAGCCGTTTCGGAGATTCGGAGCAAAGAGTGCGGAAAATAGAAATCGAATTTTTGAGAGAACGGAGTATCCGATTTTAATGATCTAAAAAACATTCAATTAGTAATGATTGGGAGAAGTGTTTATTAGTTTTTGGCAAAGGCAGGCCCAGCCATTTCGAAGATACGGAGCTAAATATGTAAAAATGGCAGTTTTTGAGAGAACTAAGCGTCCGATTTGAATGATTTAAAAAACTTTCTGCTTGTCTTAACAAAATAATTGATTTTGGAAAAAAAAAATTTTGTTCAATTTTTTTTTTTTTTTTTTTAGTTTTTTGTTGAAACAAATAATTTCAACTTTGCAATTCAGTTTATATAATTCTTATAAAAATTAGACAATGTTACAATATTTATAATAATCTATTTGAAAACATTCAGTATTCCTCGAACATTTCGTTACGGTACGGGAAGTTCCAGCAATTTTCCTTAAGGCACGATGCCACCCACCCCACTAGTTTCGTTTTTTTTGTTAAACCCCCCCTCCCCTTGAAAACCCCTTGTTTAATGGGCGTCCCCTAAGAAGTTCTACATGAGCCGTATCAAACATATATGTCTGACATACATGATTTGGTAAAAGAAGAAAAAATGTTTGAATATAAGGCCATGTCAATGATAAATGTGTGACATAAACTAGTGGGCTGCATAGCATCGTGCCTTAAGGCAAATTGCTGGAACTTCCCGTACCGTAAACAAAAATCTTGGTACGGAACTCAAAAAAAATTACACAAAATATGTACACATTATTAAAATTTCTATAAAATATCTGATAATTTGATCTACATATGTCCAATAAGTATTTATGACCGCCAAATAACATTTTTTTAACTAATTTTTATTGAGAGTCCATAACCGCTGGACCTGCCTTCCTAAAAATTTAATCAGTTCTTCATCTTGTCAATACAAGTAAAATGTTTTTTGGATTATTAAAATCGGACGCTCCGATCTCTTAAAAACTGAGTTACGGTTTTTGGCACTTTTTGCCCCGTATCTTTGGAACGGCTAGACCTGCCTTTGCCGAAAACTAATCAGCACGTCTTTTTATCAATACGAATCGAATGTTATCTGGATTTTTCAAATCGGTTGATCCGTGTTCCCGAAATCGTCGACGAAAATTTGTATACGCACACATACACATACATACACACTTGCCGGAAGTTAATAATTACCAGTTTTTTCTGGAATTTTTTCAAAAAAAAAATTTTGTTGATACATTTTCAACTACATGTAATTTTTTTTCGAATATAAATGGTGGCAATTAACGTGTTAAAAATTGAACCAGACAATTATAATTGAAACAATTTGTTTTTATTGCTTAAGTTTTTCTGAATAGTTAATATTATTTATAATTGTAATTTTCTGTTTTTATGTAGGTGCTTCCTACATCGGTCATCATATGATTTAAAAAATAAATAATAATAAAGCATTTGTAAAGATTGCTGTAATTCAATTAATTAAAGTAATTCATTCAATAAAAAAACATTCTGCTACCATAGCCAACGGATGCAGTAATAAAATTAAAGCCCTGAAAAATCAGTGATCATATTGTGTGGGTGACATCTTCAACCATGAATACTCAAAGGTTCTTAATGTTTTATAAAAATCTTATTACCAATAATAATATTTTTACATACTGCACTCTATAAATACTTATAAATTCATATTCACAAATCCTGTAATATGATAACTGTAATCTGTCGAAGTTTTGAATTTCCTAAATCCTTCAAAATTTTTGGCTGAAACATGGACGAAAAATTTTGCACTGTCTTGATATTTATAACTGCTAGGATGATCGTCACAAAAAAAAACTAATAAATACGAGTCCTTATCAAGCGGCTTCATTAAATGGCATTTAAATTTTTGCAACCGGTACAGCCGTTTTTAAGATAACGTCGGTCAAATTTTGTCTCACTAACCCACACACTTTTTCCAATTACCAAAATTGACAATTGACCAAAACACTTGATAATATAACACTAACGCTATTTTCTGGCGACAACATAAACTTCAAAAATTGTTCTATTAATTATGAAATTTCAATTTAGGTCACTGATAATTTTTGTACCACATTCACCGGTGTTACTTATTAAATAATGATCTACTTACTACGTTTCCTTGGCACAAACCTTGTCACTTGAACATCTGATCACAAACTGTATTTATTGAAACAATATGAATCACTTTTTCTGTTGCTAAATATGATAGTTAGCATAGCACTGCGAAATATACTAATATCAAACATAATTATTGTTACAGATAAGATTAGATAAAATTTTCAACTAAGTATACGAGATATCTCACTTTTGGAACAGTCGCACCGATGGCATGTTATATTATTTATGGTTTACCTTTGGATGTTTCATTTTAGGCGGTTAGTTTTGAATAATTTTGAGACACCGAAACAAAACACCGCTCACTATGTATATATTTAGTGATACTCATTTGAATTCGAATAACATTGACATGAGAAATGAATTTCTGATATTTCATGAGTGGGTGAACGGAATAAATACGATGTTGAAATATTGTTGTGATCTGTTACGCGAGATAATAGTAGGTTTATTTATTATATGGAAATTTTATTCGTTAGAAGAATTTGTGTAAAAATTCCAATGATGTGCAAGTCAGACTCGTCCACTTTGAAATACGAAATCGATGAACACTGAAGATTTTGTACAAATGTGGAATCTGGTTATTAACTTGTCCAAAGATAAGATTATGTTATTTTATAACAATATATTTTTTCCAAGTTTCAAATCATTTTGAATCGTTTAACACCAAAATTGGTAAAAGTATGTGAGGGGGCGTTCATTGATCACGTGAGGTTTTTCGGGGAAGGGGGGGATTGTCAAAAAATCACAAAATATCACGTAGTGGAGAGAGGGGTATAGTAAGATATCACGTGTATTGATTTTTAACTACTTTTTTAAAAAAAAAAAATCATATATTTTCAAAAAAAATCAAAAATTTTACAGAGGGGGGTAATTTTGAATATCACCATGTATAACCAAGGGGGAGGGGGGTCCAAAAATCCTTAAAAACTCACTCAAGTGATTAATTAGTTGAAATTTGATAATTCGTCGACGATTTTTCAAAAACGGCTGCATCGATTTGGTGAAACTCGATAAGGATAAGATTTGTGAGAAGATCGGACGAACCACTTCTTTGTATTTAGCAAGACAATGCAAAATTTTCCGTTGTAGTTTTAGCCAAAAATCCTGAACCGTTTTTGAATATTTAAAAACTTGTCGAAAGATATTGGCTGAGAATTGTGTTAATTTTGGTAAAGACCGCCTGAGCCGTTTCTTCGTAATTTATTTTATATTTTCATGCAACTTTTTTGTGCAAAAACACTAAAAATTTTCTATAAGTATTCTTTTATAAAGAGTATAATAATGAGTATATTTATGATGATGTATCTATGGGTTCCAAACCCAAGTTTCACTGTTAGAGTGCGATGCGGCGCTTACGCGCTTTGATTTTTCGTTTCTAAAACAGGTATGGAGCGCGATTGCTTAGAAAAAAGTTCAAATTGAATTTCAAATTCAAAAATATTGAAAAATCAAGTTTTTCAAAAAAGTCATTTTTTTTCCATAATTTCAAAATTTTCAAAAATCTAATTTTTAAAATTTTCCAAAAATTTTAAAACATTTAAAAAAAATATTTTCGGTACGGGAAGTTCCAGCAATTTGCCTTGAGGCACGATGTCATGCTCCACTTGTTGTAGTTTATTTTTAAGTCAATTTGGAAAAATTAACCCTTTTCACTCGGATGCCGCCGGTAAAATACATACTAAATCCGGAATTAGCGAGTGGAAAGGGTTAAATAAAAACTTATGCTGAACATGTATTGTGTACCTTTAGTTTCATGTAGCATCAGCAAAATTCAAATCGATTGTAATAATTAATAAAATGACGTTATAAAAATAATAATTAAAAAAAATTACGTTTTCCATTAGATTAGCAATTTTCGCAATAATAAGTTAGTTCATAACTAATGAGTTTTTGGACTTCAATATGAAGTTGTAATAAATGTACTGTACTAAAAGTCTATTTCACTATTGATTTCAATTGCGCCATGTTAACCACTTTATATTATTTTCACTGCACCATTATATAGTATAACTATCACAAATTTTTCAAATTATTTCTTCCAAATTTAATTTGAAAATTTGAGCGGTTTCAAATGCGAACGCACCGCTCTCAGTACCGTTACTAAATAACAAAACATATATATGTTATATTATAATATGAATACATAGATCACGTTTTCATTGACTGTCTTGCGTAGTTTGCTCAAATGTATGTACAGTTACGTATGCTAGTAAATATTGTGAATAATTCGATATTAATTTGTGTACATTCCACATCACACTAATTGTAAGCCTAGTTATGTAATGCCAAGGTCTACGCAATTGCGAACCAAGTTTATCTGTATCATTTTTCTAGAGGATAAATATTAGGCGTAAGAGCTAATATAAACCCCACACATAGGAAAATGGTAAACCGATGGGTTGCCTCTCATAATAGCGTCTGTCTCATAAGTATTAGAGCTTATGTAGATAGTGTATCTGATTGCTGTTGAAACAATAAAAAAAATCTAGAGAGTTTGTGTTGAAAGCACATCACTCCTAAATTCCTGGTTGGCGTTTTTAACCTAGGAAAAAAGCAACAACTGGATGTTAACAATATTGAACTCAAAATTTCCCTACTTTTTTTAATAGCGATCTGTCCTCATTATGAGTATATTCAGTAATTATGTAGACTAGTTCTTGATTGTCAAAGGTTACCAGCAGTTAACCTATCACAGTTGTGACTAATGACTGCACTTAGAAAATTTTGATTTATGCTTTATATTATTCAGCAACGCCCATGAAAGTTTTCTTCTCTTGACTTAAATTTGAGATCTAAACCAAAGAAAAATTCTTTCTTTCATTATCAATTATGATGTATTTACTGCTAACTACCTATCTTAGAAGGCCACCCGATGTTTGTCATAATTTTATTCTATAAACTCGAAAAGAGCATTGTAATATATTGCAATAGTGGCCTAAAAGTTAATTTTTCCTTGGTATACTATTTGGGTCCTTATTTTTACTTTTTATAATTAAACCGCTTTTCATAGGCCTCTAATATTTTACCACGGTCAGTTTGGGCATAAAATCTACCATTGTGCTAAATTTCATCAAAATCCCAGACGAGCAATGCGCGGGTTCTCCTTCTTAGTACTGCCCGATATCCGGTTGTATGGGGTGCATGGGGTTGAGCTCAAAACCAAGTGGTTGCAAGACCAATGCTCTTACCCCTGCACTACGAACAAATATTACTTCAAAACACATTCTATTTATCAGCTGTTCTTTAATCAAAAAATATTTGTTAATATCTGTTTACACATTAACAAAATATAAATAATTTACAGAATCTATATTATCTTGTATTGGATGTTGTTATTAATATCTTACACATTGTTTCAATAAATATTTGCTTTATAAAATGTATGACTGATTATCTTCTAAAAAATTGATTCGATCTAATTTATCATAAAACTCGGATGATATAAAAAGTAATTCAAAAAGTAACTGTTTTCAAAAAGTATGGCATATAAAATAAATAAAAAACCCTAAATTTTATTCTGACATTCTCTTAAAACCTGCTGGTTCCGGCGACTCTTTTTCGGACTTCGTGACGGTTATAAAATCCAAATTATGAATTTGCGGCAAAAGATGAACTACGAAATTCCTATATTGAGGTATTGTCCTTTCAATCGGGTTGCCATGAAATGTCACATTACGCAATTTCTCCAATCTTCTCAATTTCGAAATGTTGCGCAAAGTCTTTATATCATTTCCATGAAAATATAAAATTTTCAAGTTCGGAAATTCGGCAACCGAATCGTCTACATCCTGGATGCGGTTGAAGGAGAAGTCAAGCCAACTCAAAGCAGCAGGGTATACCAGGACACTGTCGACAAAATTTTTCAAATAGCTGAGGTTGGTGAGTCGATTGTTATTGAGCCAGATGGAGCGGGTTAGGTATTTGTTTTCCCGGCCTCGGCGAGGTATGCTTCCGACCCGAAAGGCACGAGGACGTTGGGCAATCATTGCTTCGATTGTGTGCTGCTCGAACACGTTGAGCGCTGCGAAAAAATAGAATGGAATTTATTTTAATTTTTGTTTTTAAGGGCTAATGGAACTACTTCAACTACATTTTACCTTGTATTTTTTTAAAAGAAAAATCACAGGGCCGACTTGCGTCCATTCGGTACAGGTCCCGTTTATTGGGCTTCGGTTGCGAGTCATAAATATCATCGTGAGCTTCATCTTCTACTCCCAGCTCGACACAGGGATAAGTTTGCAAATTCACGTTCATCTTCTGGTGATAAACTAACCATGAATACTATAACCTGAAAAAAATGCACGGAGTTGAGAATGTCAGATTATTTTTTACATTGACTTAAATGATTTGGATATTTTGTTTGAGCTGATTTCATAGCTTGCTCTTTTGACATAAATGAAAACCCTAAGTGATGATGTAGGACTATTTGAATATGGCAATTTAAGGCAGAGTTTTTAGGCATCAAGCTGCTTTGGCTCATTAGAAGTGTTGGGTAAGGTTAAATAAATATATTTAGATAAAACATGATAAAAAGTTTATGGTTTTATTGCAAAGCTTGGCATGGTAATTAATATTTTCTTCTAACATACGGAAACACCTGGGAAACCATACGGAAACTTTTAATTACAAATTAAATTTATGCTTTAAAAACTTTAACGGTCTAAGTTAATAAAGTATATTTAAAATTAAATATGTTTATTAAAAAATGATGCACATTGCTGAATAATATAGCTTTTTCTACAAAGTCTATATTGGATCGTCTTCAAAGTCTAATTGGTTACAAACTAAGGAGCAATGAGATCTACTTTTTCTTTATACAGTAATTTTCAACCGATCCTGAAATGGGCAACAAGTAAAACTGTAAGATTAAAGAAAATTGAACATTGTCAGAGAATTTGAAAATTGACCTATGTTCATGTATCATAATTTTCTTTTCATTATTGCACAACACTAGTTGAAGCGTAGTTCTCATAGTGAGTTTGGATGATGCTCGAGGCGGCTTTTGTATTTGTCTTAAGGGGGTTGTTTGGTTTTTTTTTCGATTTTTAGATTTTTCGATATTATGAAAGCTAAAAACCTTAGAATTATTTAAAAAAAATCATCTCAATATCTATTTTTTGACGAAGTTATAATTATATATATATCTCTATATGTATGATCATCTGAAACCGTTGTTTTATCACTCTATTGTTTGAGTGGCCCAAAAAAGGCCTTTTTTAACACTTTTTTTAAATAGCTGCCATTTTTTTCATTCTTGCTTTTTTTCTTTCATTTTGGTAGGGAGACTGGATTCAAACTTCTTCTTCAACGTAGTTTCTTTTTTTTGTTTCAGGCGATGCGCAACGGATGTATCTGTGGCACCGCAAAAGAGATCGATTTTACAAGGCCGCCTTTGGCGCCCCCTGGTTAAAAAATGACGGCGAAAAAAAAAGAAATTTTCGTAATATTCTATGATTTCGTAATTTTTGTTATTCTATGATAAATACATTTCGAGAAAAACAAAAACAAATTCATTGCATTTTTTGTAAGGAAAAACCGAACAAACCCCGTGTTCCTATTTCATAGTTTATTATGTCCATTCGGTACATACTTTGGAACATTCAAAATTTCTTCTAGTCATTTATTTTGGCATCTTCCAGTTTTCATCACGTTTGATTTGTTAACTGATTCCCATAGTTGCCAATTCCCATAGTTCCAAATTAGCCTAATAATAGAATCTGTCTGAGAATTTTTTGTTTCGAGAATCTTTGCATTAGAACATTATGCGGTCTACTTGCACATCCTATCAATTGGATACTATAAGTCTATATAGGTTTTATTACTATTTTGTGTAAAACATGTACTGACATGATATGATAAAATAAAACATAGTTGAATTATATTATACTTCACTTTATTTCAAATTACAAGAAAAAATTATTTATCATTTAATAATATGAAGTCAGATCCAGTTTTATTGGGTATATTCGTCATCTTTGTAATCATTTCCGTCGCCGCTGAGCAATGTCAAAACACCAGAAGTCCTGGTCTTGGTCTGGTCCTGAACTTCCTCTTCGGTGGCCACGGGTCTCGAATGGGTGGCTGCCGGACCCTCACAGCTAATTTCATGGGTGCTCTTGCAGGCGTGACAGCTGCAGCTCTCGGCGCTGTAGTATTCGTATCTCCGAGCGGAGGTATCAGCCCCTGGTTCGCAGTTGCGAAGTATTGCGACAGCTTTGCTCCGGTGCCGTGGATGCATACTGGATGGCGCGTGCATTTGTAGGGAAATCGCCAATCAGGAATCTACGAGGAGATAATAATTAAATTAGTGCATGGCATCGTGTCTTAAGTCAAATTGCTGGAACTTCCCGTACCATAATTGAAAATCTTGGTATGGAACCCATAAAAATTTACACAAAATGTGTACACATTATTAAAATCTCTATAAATTATCTGATAATTCGCAGCAAGCATTTTTGAACGCCAAATGACTTTTAATTGTTTTTATTCAGAGTCCATAACCGCTGGACCTGCTTTCTTAAAATTTTAATCTGTTTTTCATCTTGTCAATACAAGTAAAATGTTTTTTGAATTACTAAAATCGGATGATCCGTTCTATTAAAAACTGAGTTTTTGGCACTTTTTGCCGCGTATCGTCAGAATGGCTAGACCTATATTCGCCAAAAACTAATCAGTACGTCTCCTTATCAATACGAATCGGATGTTTTTTGAATTATTCAAATAGGTTGATCGGTGTTCCCGAAATCGTGGACAAAAATTTGTATCCGCACACACACACACACACACACATACATCAATATTTCCTAAGGTATGCCAAAATGTTCAGAAGCCTTTTAAACGTAAATATATATGAAAAAAATTCAGTTTAGATTGCTATAAGAGAAGTTGTATAATTAATTATAAATACATGTCTTGAATACTAACCCAAAATATTTAAAAAAATTCGGGGAAATAAAAATGTATATGTTCTCAATAAATTTCTGTATAAATATGTGCAGAAGTTTAATTTCAATCTTTATCATAAAGTACGTAATAATTATGAAACGACTAATACACAATATATTTTATTTATTATACTATAAGATCGATCTTATGTATTAATGACACCAAATTCCTGTAATAAGCTTGCTTTTGTGTACATTCTTTCTACATGAATTTGATATTATGTTTAGTAATGCAAAAATTAATTTCATGTTTAATATTACCTCTCTAGAATCGCATCTTCCCCAGCAACTCATTGCAGAAACATTATCCCAACATATTCTGCCACTACTATCAGTCTGTTCTACACGATAAGTATACAAACGCAAATGGCAACCCAGAGCTTGTTTCTGAAGTAAATCTTCTGCAATTTGTGCATTGTTGAAAAGAATACTTTGCAGACCAATGAACAGCACCAATATTAACATCATAAACAACACTGAAAGTACCACACAATGTAAAAAATATACACAAACACCAAAAAATTATAATATTAATTAATACTCACCTCACAAATGACTTTAAAGTATCAATTTTTACACCATTATTACCACCCCTCTACGCAAGTGCTACACATTTTTTGATATTTTTAACCTTAAGCTTTTATTTATAATCTACCATCATCAGTCTCGCACGTGCGCAGAAATTGCGACCCTCCTTGCATATTTAATCAGTTTTTTTTATGTACGATTAATGACACAGAAAGTTTATGTTCACAAATTTGCATTTTAATTTATAAAAATATGTGAAGTAACTAGAAAAGTCATGTTTAGCATTCATAAGCGCGTTTAATAATCATAAACACAAATGTGTAAGATGATGGCATTGCATTTCTTAAAACGCAAAATAATTTTGAGCAACTTTTAATGTAGCGAAGTAAATGGAATAGGATGAGTTCTAAATGAAATAAATTAATATACAAAATAAGATTAGAACATGTGTGCAATTATAAATATAGAATAAATTAGAAAAAAATATCATGGACATAGATTTAAGTTTAAAACTAAGAATAATGTAAAGAATCATCGAGCTTAGTTACTTTTATTTAGAGGACAATTTAACAGTAATTACATTTTTACAATAATTCTATTATCTTCCTTTTATTGTTACCAAGAATAGAAATTGTTAATTCATGTAAAAATTTCTATGAAATATATAATAAGTAAGAAATAACTATAATACACTTATAATACTAACATAAATTTAATTGTTATTTTATTATTTTTTAAATAAATATGGTTGTTTTAATAACAGGATTTCCAGCATTTAATAGTCCTGTGATTATGTATAACATTTCAACATTAAAGTTCAATAAATATTAAATTAATATTGTTAAACTTAATATAAAAGCTTTCTTAAAGTATTCTTTTTATGTTTTCGGGTATTTTTTCTATTACGTCCAACTCTTATATAATAAGTATAAAAATAACTTTAATCAAAAATAAAATTTTCTTCACTTCCAAATTAATAAAATCGTATGAATACAAAATATACATATAACACATTATTAATTAAAAATGATCTAAAATTATTTCAATACAAAGTCTCAGTCACAAAAACATATCAAGTATCCTTCAATCATTGATTCACAGCATACCATTTAGAAAACTTCAACTTATAAATGGTAAAAACAGGTTTAGCAGAAGCATGTTACTGTTATTAAGCTAAAGCTATTGGGATTATAAAAATATAAGGAATGACCCACTCTATCCTACTTTTTGTATTAAACCATCACAAATAGCCATCAATTCCTCATTTTCTTTCTGTTTTTGTGTGAGTGATTCCTGCAGTGAAATTGTTTTCAGTTCTGCTTTTTTCAACAGAGCTGTACATTTTACCACTTCCATTTCTTGCTTTCTCTTCAAAGCTTCAAGATCAGCATTGGCTCTAAAATAATAAATTATAGAAGTAATTATTTAGATGAAGATTATTAAATATAAATGAAAATAATCCATATGATCCAATGCATTAATCCATAATAAGCCATTGAAAATTAATTAAAACATATTAAAAATATCATACTTGTCTAACTGGGATATAGCATGCGCTTTCAAAGTATCATATCTTGTATCTTGTTGCTTAACCAATTCTCGTAAACTTGCATTGTCTGCTTTCAATGTTTCTTCATTAGCTTTAAACTGCTCTATGACCACTTTGCACCTTTCATATTTCCTGCAAACAAGATAAAATGTAAGTTTTTAGATAAAGGTTATACCACAGATTAAATTAAATTTGTAATTTTTATTAATTTGTAATCTCTTACTGGTGAACATCGCTGAAAGCACTCTCAACCGAAGACAAATGCTGCATTGCCACATCACGTTCCGAGGTCATCTGCTGCACTTGCTCTTCCAATTTCTGCTTCTCCTGCTCTCGGTCTGATATCATTTGCGCCAAATTCTTTTCATATTCACTCATAACCACTCCCATTTGCTGCTCCATTTTAGTTTTCTCTGCTATCCTCTTAACAAGAGCCTGCTCTTTATTAGATAACATATCAACTTTTGATTTCTCTTCTGTTAATTGTTTCTGCAGTTCCTCGTATTCTTGTTCCTGTTTTGTAATGAGCTGCCGGAGCTGTTTGAGTTCTTCTATGTACTGCATCTTTTCTTTATCTACTTTTGCAACCTGGAATTTAGTTGAGTTTTAGGTCACTAGAAATTTTAACTGAAAAATCACAAAATTATGGAAGGGACACAAAATTTTGACGGTTATTTTTTAAACAAAAATCTGAGAGTACTGAGATCATACTGAGATTTTGCCCTACATAATTTTTTTTTTAATTACAATATCTGTTACAACTGCTAAATAATATAACATCTAGTAACATAAGTAAATAATAACATAAATAGCATACAAAATAAAGGATGGTATTTTCATTAAAATGATATCTGTATTATGATGATTTTATATAAAATAAAAACAAATAATGATAATAATAAAATAAATGATGATGGAATAATTGAAAAATTAGTGCCTGCCCAAATAATGAATTAAGTAATAATTTTACGACTGAGAATTTAATTTTCTATTGAAAAAGGCGAGTAATAAAAATGAATTTCTTCTGGAGCAGAACAATATTAAACGGAGTGTTTTAAAAATATATGCAGGCAGTATAATAAATTTTGGTCTGGTTAATTTTATGAAGATGAGTAGAAAAAAGGCGGCCAAAGTTTAGGCTTTAATAAAAATTGGCGAAGTACGACACCAGAGATCGTTGTTAAGCTAAATTTATCAAATTTTAATGACTATTGCCACTTGAATAATTTAAATAATTAGTTAACAGTTTTACAGTTACGCTGTATTAAATTTGCCAAAAAAATTCATTGCGGACATCCTGCTATATTTCTAAATTAAATTTTGATAGTGCCAACACCTATTTTAAGAGAACATCAAATTATAAAATTAAGTCTTATAACTATTATATATTCTGGACTGGTACAAAGTGATACTGCACATTAAATAACTTTGAACAGTTTGCAAACTTTATACATGCAAACACGTACTATAATTATTTAGATTTGATTAAAATCTTCAAAAACCAAACTTAAATATTTTTACGATTGAAGGAAAAATCCGCATATATATATATATATATATATATATATATATATATATATATATAATTTTAACGACAGATCATTAAACAGACCAAGTTCAAGCTTATTCTAGAAGACCGTTAAAATTATCTTGCGGCCATATAATATAACTCTATATTAATTTCTTGTTCCTGAACTCAATGTTAATTTTGCACTCTGAATACTAAAATAAATAGATTCCAGAACCAAATTGAATTTGCAGGCACGTCTCGCACAAGCAGAGATATTGATTTAATAGAAACACTTCGAATAAAAGCAATTCTCATAAAAATTTTACTTATGAAATGAAATATTAGCATGCATGATTTTATATTTCTCAGACTAGAATATATGTGTTATCTACATATTTAAAAAATCAAAATGGAAATATAGTACATAAGCAAAAAATAATTTTAATAGTTAGTTTTTTTTTAATTAGAACTTTCAGAAAATACTTGAAGCAGCAATTTATAAACTTTTAGTTGTCGCATTTAATTCAAAATTAAAACAAGAAAAGTAAATGATCACAATTTTCTTAAATTTAATTAAATTGCTCTAACGTTGCAAATATTTTATAAATTCTAACTTGGCAGATATGTAATTAGGAGATAGGATGTATCGAGAACCCTAAAAACTCAGTAATATGAAAATAAGAATTCATATTGAGTTTCACATGATTGATAATAGTCTATATATATATCAAAATTGCACACTTTTCAATACTAAAATTCAGAGCTTTCCGCCTTAACCTTTTCGCTACCAAAATGTTTTTCGCTGTTATGACACTGCTGTACGAGTCAGCATGCCGCCCTAATATTTGTTACACAAAATATTTAAAGGCTTTCTAATCATTATCTATAAAAAAGTATTTATAAATTAAAAATTGCACTTCTGAAGAACAAAAAACCAATAATAACAAATCAGAACTCTCAATCATCATTTAAATAAAAATGATATTGTTGGCAGTATTGAAAAGTTTGAAATAAAATTTTATTTGGTCAAAAGTATTTAACACTAGAATGACGGAGGGAGTCAATTTGACTCATTTGCATTTTTTATATGATATACATAACAATTTCAAGTAATTTTTTTTAATATTCGTTTTTCATAGTATAATGAAAGGTATATAAAAATTAATTTCTATTCCTCCCTAATCCATTAACCAAATTGACTCTCAATCAGGCAAAATAGGTATACAACCAGTGGCGTCGGAACCAAAATTTTGATGGGTAGGCTCGTTTTTTGTTTTTTTTTTTTTTGATATACAGCCAGTGGGTTGGTTTTTTTTTAGAGATATTAGCCCATATACTTTTTTGAAATTCATGGGTGGGCTCAAGCCCACACAGCCCACACGGTTCCGATGCCACTGTATACAACTAAGCTCCGTCATTCTAGTGTTAAAATTGATCAGTTTAGCTTTTCACCAATCTCTGGTGTCGTTATTCGTCAGTTTGCATCAACTAAAGCAAAACCACTGGATATCCACGACGATCGTATTAAAAGAGTTAAGTGATTCAGGCAAAAGTATCGATAGTTCAGAAAAAATGAGGTTATTAAGAGCTTAAGCTTAAACTGATGTATTTCCCTCTAATCTATTACCTCTTTCACTGGCTCTGGTGCAGGAGCTGGCTGATTAGGCGACGCTGTCGGCGTAAGTGATATCAATCTGTCGAGTACTTCGATCGCCGAATTTTTCGTCGGTGTATTTTGCTGAGATTTATTATTCGTGGGTTCCGTCTCTGAAGCGGCTACAGTCGTGCAATTTACCTCCTTTTCAATTTGACTATTATCCGACATACTACTACTCACATTTGACAACTCCGTGCTGCTCTGATGTGGAGATTCGCTATTTTCGTTCGATCCAGGTGATGGTAAGGAATTTTTGTTTTGCTCTGGGCTTATTATTCGAGAACCTGTGGGCAAGACGTGCTTACCGAGTAAGGGGTCGAATTTGACAAATAATGATTCTTTACTATAATCTCGGGAATTTTTGTTGGAGTTTCCTATGTTCATCAAAAAATCGAGCGCGTTCGGATCTTGAAAGACTGAAAATCGAGAAAATCATCAATAAATTGTAGGAAGTAGAGATAAATAACATATTGTATATACACAAGCTTACCATAAACATTATATTTATATTTGTATATATTAGAGTGGTCCTTAATATGGACTTTTTCGAAATTCCTTGCTCCCAAGGGCTCAAATGCTTCCAAACTGATAAACAATTCTCTGAAAGTTTTTGCTCTTAATATTGTCTTTTAGATAGTGCGCAATTCAATTAAAGTTTTGTATGGAAATAGCATGGAAAAATTTTAAAAACGTTTTTTAGATGTAATTTACCAAAAAAATGAATGAAAAAAACTCATTCATTTATCGCTAAGTTATACCTAAAGCAGTTTTTTTTTTAATTTTCAAATTTTTTTCCATGCTATTTCCATACAAAGTTTGATTGGATTGCGCACTATCTAAAAGTTAATATTAAGAGCTAAAACTTTCAGAGAATTCTTTTTTATCAACTTGGAACCATTTAAGCCCTTGGGAGCAAGGAGATTCGAAAATGTCCATATTAAGGACCACCCTAATATATATATATATATATATATATATATATTTAATCTTATTTTCTAATCTAGAAATAAGTGGCGAATACTAAAATTAACAATATCACAATCACCCTGAATATTACAGTAGACAATATTACAGCAGTTGATCACCACGTGGTAGTCTCAAAATTGGTACGTTTCAAATTACAGATTTTCTTTCATTTTAAATTACACATAGACTTCCATGTATCACATAAATCATCTTCAACACACCACTTTCAAACAAAATCTAATAATTTGCTTCATCACTATTCTTCAAATTTTAGAACACCAAAACTACTTCTACAAACTGCTACTTGTAAAATTTTATTTTTCAATTTAAATTTCGATAATCAATTTTAAATCATCTTCGCAACGCGTGCAAAATATTTTTTCACGTGCGATCACGTCAAATTTTTATCGCACCAGATTAATAAAATCACTTCGTCTCACAAATAAACAGAACGACTAATTTATTTCTTAGAATTTTGTGATTTTCACTTCGAACCATGGCGATTAATAAAGTATTGACAAAATATACATAATTCATAACTTGATTAGCAAGAAAATGTGTACAATTGAAATTTAAATTCGATATAAATATATTTACAATTTTTTCACTATATTTAATTTATTATAGTACCTCACAACGTAACAGCTAATAATTACAATTTTTTTCAACAGCTAATATATTACAAAATTTTAAAAGTATATAGAAATATTTATCAGCCAATTACACGGGCAAACTAGCCATGCTCATTGCACATGATGCAATGAAAAACCGATTCGGAATACACGAAAGTTTTTATAAAAGCGCTAAAAGGTAAAAAAAAAGTGTACAATTAAAAAGAAACGGAACAATTATAAATACTATCAATTATTTTTGGAGATACAGCTGTTTTACCGTGATAATCCTATTCTATTTGCTTTCATTTGCAAAATTTTAACCCCCTTTTTTTAAAAAAAAATGTCTTTCAATAAGATACCCACGATTTCTCGAGTTCTTCTGAAATTTTCAAAGAATCTTCTTTATAGACTTCTCTCAGGCATATACCAGCCTCATAACCAAACTTAAATTTTTATTATTAATACAAATTTCGTGAAACTCAAAAAGTGGTAAGAAAATAGTCTTTTTTTTCAAACACTCGCCATTTTGCTAAAAAAAAGTTAATCTTAGTATATGCCATTGCTACATCATTCTAGATTCATAATCTTTTTTTCATTTCGAATTATTAAGAGGTCTGCAACCATGGGCAAAATAACGTGTCAATTTTTTGGAACCCCCAACTTCAACAATTGCTAATTTATCTTTTCTTTTGTTTTTACTTTTTTTCTGTACTTTTGTGATATTGATAAATAAATTATAGAAAAAGTGATAGTAAAAAATCGAAGTCCTCTTTTTTACAATGATTTAATTTTTTTTTTATTCTCTCTTATTTACAAGTCCAGTTAAAGACATTTAATCAATTTGTGGAATTTACAATTGTCGGCCGTGAAGAGACATTATATACTAAAGGTACATATTGGAAAAACAACTCTTAAAACAACTAAAAAAAAAAACAATAGTTGTTTTCCCAAATGGTTTAAAAATCACACTACACGAAAATACCCCCTTAAGGAAGAAATTTGAAATATTTCTTGGTATAAACAAAAAAATAAATATATTGAAAGTCTTCTATCCCCTAGACCTCCTACTATTTGTTCCGTATGTAAGTCCATGAACCATATCGTGCAAAATTGCAGCACGCGCTGCATATGAACAATCCGAGGCACATTCTATATCAATTTAAAACCTAACAGTAAATTGAATTCATGATGGTAAATGCAATACTATTTTATATAAAGAGCACATGCAAATCTATTTTGTATGTAAATTCAAACAACAAGACCTTTTTCGGCATTTTGATAATATAAAATTTTTGGTCAACTAAACTTTATTTGCACCTTGAATTGCAAAGACAAATAAAGCTCCTAAAGTAGCACATGGAAAGTTGTACAATTATAAAAATTAATCAATTAACTTGATTTTGATTTCGTACATACAATATTTTATTGCATTTCAAAATAAACTTGTGAGCCTTTATTCAGTAAAAAAGTAGTACTGAAATGATAATATTAATAGTGCCATGTCATACAGAAACTTTTATTACATGTGTAATTTAATAAATTATGAACTTATTCTTTCCCAATTAATTTCATAGATCTGAGCACTGGAAACTACACAATTGCAATCCTAAAATTAAAACTTGCACATTTTTTCTTTTTACAATAAATAGCAATTTCGAGATAAACATTGACTGAAATTAAATCATGTTTAATAAAACCTCATACCAATGCCAAATCATGAGAAATGATATTTAGTGATTTTAATCAATTAAATTTAGAACCTATATATAAATGATGATGAAAAATATGATGAAGCAAATAATTATGTTAAATTCCACAAATTAAATTTTTGTAAAGTTTCTTAAACAATAATTCGAGAGTAAGGTTTAAGATATTATCAGAACACCAACAATCAGCAAATTAATAAAGCGAGTAACAGACAATTTACAATTCACACAAAACGAATGTATATATATATATATATATATATATATATACAATTATATACAAATATGCACATATACTTATAATTATATTACAAGTCCATCGAGGTAAATATAGAGTAAAAAATATAAATATTCGTATTAAAAGTAAAGTCCATGAAAATGTCCAAAAATTTCTGGAGTTCACGATCAATTCTATATACTAGAAGTAAGTTTAATCGAATTTACATTAATTCAGAATAAAATATGTATCAAGATGTGTATAATAAAATATTTCAAATTAATTAAATTGTTTTCAAACATGTTATTTATGTAGTCACTCATTGAATGGAATAATTCTGCAGATATCATTATCTGACAATACAGTCGAATAATGATTGAATTATTAATATTAAGTATTTTTAAAATAACATATTGTTTGGAACATACAGTAAATTACTGCCAAAATTGCATCATTTTTGCGTCCACTTTTAAAAATCGTGATTTGATATGTATTTCTAAGAATAATATACATACATATATACAAATACACTTTATATTATATAGTTAACTGTATATCTTTATGTATGATAGTTATACGTGAAGCAAAAAAATACTGAACATTTTATTTAAAAAAAAATGTTTTATAAAATGTTCTGTTTTATAAAATGTTCAGAACTCATGTGTATTACCAATTCTTGTCTTTTGCTATATTTTATCGAGAATAACTCTTACTACTAAATTATTATCAACATTATTAAGATTATTTTTTATTTATTTATTTATTTATTCATAAGCAAGCCGTAATCAATAATAATAAATATTATTTCAGGCTCTTATTATTTTAACATCTTCTATTAACTCTAACTTGGAATTGTTGAAATGATGGCTTTCAACATTTACCTGTTTCTAGATATCAAGGGATATCATATTTATTTACCATTATACTGGATTGACCAAACCCTGTATTATCACAGATCATTTATGAGGCATAATCTAAGCCTTTTATCACCATTCCAAGATATGATTCAAAATTTCCCAGAAAACATTCAGAGCTTTACATCTCTGCCAATGTAACTATCGATATGTAACGATCGATCAAAAATATAAAAAAAATCGAAAGAAAACGAAATGAACATAAACTAAGAATGCATGCATAACTAACTTATATTAACTTAACCAAAATAAAATAAATTCAACAAAATAAACAAAAATAAAAATTAACTCACATTCCCCAGATTGAAATTTATTCTCATCATTTTCATCGCCCTTCAGCGAGTCCATCTCAGGCATATCTTGCCCTGATAAGCTCATATCGTTGCTGAATGATTGGCGTGAGCTTAATTTCTCAAATGTCTCGTTAAGCTTATCCATTTCTAAATTATGAGTACTGGATTTTAGGCTAAGTTGTGATGAAGTCATACTGTCAAATGTTGCCGATTCGAAAGGATTGGCGACATCATTTAAATCTTCGCACATCAGAGAGGACTTTTTATAAGTCAAAGACGACATTGAAGAATTGAGGTTATTGTTAGTGGAATTCTGTTCTTCTAGTTGCTTCGTGTTAGAATTGATGCATAGATCGTGAGGGTTCTCATCCATCACCTAATTCTAAAAAAACGTATCGCAGGAAAATTTAAAACAAAATAATAACTGAAATAAAATTATTAACTTATATAAAAATAACTTATAGATAAAAGAAACTTAGAATAAAAATAATGAACTCAAAAAATTGAAACACGACAAAACGAGCCCTTTCTTCATTCTGTCCTGATGATGCAGATAATAGAGATACAAATCCATTCATTTCATATTCTACATTTCAATAACAATTAAAACAAGATCATAAATTATAAGTTTTCATTGTTTAGAAATGTGTTTTCGAATATTCTGTAATGATGATACTTTTTGCAAGCACTTATCAAATTATGTGCATCAAAAAGTTTTATTTAAACAAACTTCTTATATTAAGTTGGAAACTAAGTAAGTCCGGTTTTCAGCTTAAATAGATTTAAATTTTTAGGTTTGCTGATATAATTCAAATGTAAAATACCTTTTGTTAATGGATAGTAAGCAGTTTAGATGTACATCAGTGCAAATAAGTTTTTTGATGTAATGATAATTTTTGCCCACTTTTTTATTTTTTTTTAATTTATAAAACTCTTCTTATATTAAATTGGCAACTAAGTAAGTGCGGTTTTGAGCTTTTAGGAGGTTTCAATTAAATTTTTAGGTTTGCTGACGTAATCCGAATTTAAAATTACCTTTTGTTAATGGATAGTAGGCAGATTAGATGTCAATCAGTGAACAAGAGTTTTTTGGTCCATTACGTAGTTTTCGTTTGGCGTTCATTCAAAGATGGTAAATCAAATAAAAAAAAATTGTCATTTTTTATTTCTGAAAAGATAAAGAAGCATCCGGGGCTGGTTATGGTGATAAAACCCTAAAAAAACGATAAGGCAGGCCCTCAACCTAACCTTGAACTTCTGATTACTTATTGTTTGAATCTTTACAAAACTCCTTTTTGGTAAACAATTCAATGACTATAACGGTGTCAAATTGTACCTGATTCTGTTTTTTTCTAATCAATCCAGAAGTTTTATAAAAGTGAGATGATGACGATGCTGCTTGAAAAATAGCAAAAAATCATTGATCAAAATGGACAACACATTACAAAATCAAGTTATTTAGCTTCACGAAAAAATGCCTGGTTTTCTAACAAAAATCCGCAATTATTTAGTTTCCAACTTAATACTTTGCCTATTGAGTAAGAAACCTAAAATCTTAATTCAGCTTAAAATTAGAGGAAAATAGTAAAATATTTCCATTTCTACTATGTTTACTAAAACTAACATTTTTGTCAATAACAAATGCACATCAATTAATGCATATCTTATCACTTTAAAAACATTTTAATATAATTCAATAAGACAATTAAAAACAATTTAAAATTTAATCTGCTTGTAATCCTGTTGTATACGCATTTTATTTACTTCGCAAATTAAAATTCTATGAAACTTTAAAGCTTTGTCCAAATAAAATATTAGGAAAAGATAAATTCTATGAAATTGTATAGCTTTGTTCAAATACAAGTTTAGGAAAAGATGAATTCTATGAAATTTTGCAGCTTTGTTCAAATAATTCGATTTGGTAGAAGATGAAAAAAAAAAAACAAGAAGATGATATAGAGCCATGTCGGTCATATATGTGTGACATAAAAATAGTCAGAAATTTTGGCAAAAAAAATTTCTTTGATATATAAATTTTCGGTTATAATCCCAAATGACGTATTCAGTACGTAATTTAAACATTGTAATATTACCATAAACAAACGTGCACATTTGTTTACTGAGCTTTTCAGATAGCAACAAAAACAGTTTAGCATATCAAAAACAAACATTTGTTTTAATATTTATAAGTCAAACAACACAAAAAATAATAATTTACCGAACTATTTTCCCATGAAAACACACAAAACTTTCACATATCATAAAATTACACAATCAATATTTTTAGCACTGCACTAATCCCAACTAATTTGGATAAACATGAGATGGGACACAAGACAAGAGGATTAACGTAATCTTTAGAAGTTAATTTTTGCTAATCATTAAGTGCAGATTTTTATCAATTATTTAAAGATAAATTAAATGATTCGACGTATACGCGCGAATGTTTTATGATACGATGTACAATATAGAATTATATGTTGGGTTATAAATCATGGACATCAATCGTCCATAAAGCGACAAGTGATAGATTAAATAAATTACTGGAATTAACTTGATACTCAGATTGGAAACCGTAAATTTATATTAATGAATTGCGCATTTTTATCATCTTTATTCATGTGGATTTAATTCGATTTGAACTGCATAATGGAGAAAAGAATACTGATTCAAACTAATCAAAAACAATTTAACTTGGGAAACTAGTCTAACCGAAGAAAATTGTATCCTACAGAAAATTATATCCTTCTCCACAAAATAGTTATTGGTTTCAAACATGAAAAGCACTAGGTACTTTCTCATTTAATACTTAAAACAAATATCAATAAAACAACTTCAAAAGCCCATCCTAATCATTTTGGCTTATTACGATAAGATACATAAAAACTAAATCCGGCGCTAATAAAAATATTTCATTAAGACCAAAAAATGTGAAAGCTCATGTAATACATTTATAACACTTCAAACAAATTGTTTGCATTGTTGTTTCTTGCAAAATAATGATAGAATGTGATCGCAATTGTAATCTAAATTAAAAGGGCTTAATTGAGAATTTATTATACAAACTGAGGCGTTAACTGCCTCGGAAAATAGAATGTAGTTTGTTGACCTGAATTGAAATCTAGAGCTCTCCTAATCTATTATTATAAATCTGCTTTAATGGGATAGTGGAATACAAATATGAAATGAATATTTTTCTAATGCTAAATTAATTTTTATAATCACACTATTTGTAATTTGTTTAATTTATACGTTTCAAATAAAATCTATCCATATAAAAATTGCTGGAATTAATTCTTATCACATCATAATACATCAAATAGTATAGTTTCTCGATTTACTATCAGCTCGTTAAGGTGAAATTAAAATATTCAATTACTATTAAAATTGATGACTTATTAAAATCCATAATTGCATTTATAACTCATGAACGATGTATAATATTTCTCATTTTTAGTTTATTATTACATTAACATTATTAAATAGTTATAATAAGAAAATTTACAGATTGATAATGACTATCGCAATTTGATTTTGTTACTAAAAAGTAAAGTTATTTAGAAACTTATATCCACAACTATATAGAAGAATTTTCATATGCTTAAAAAACTTAAGTTCCTACAGGTATGCATACAAATTTACAATTTATATTTTTTATGATTAATGGAAACGGCTATCCCACGATGATACATCTAATATATCTCAAAGATAGATATGGGTAAAATAATTTAACTTGTAATATAATACAAGCTTGTAACTTTTATCAAGATTTGGTACGTGCCAAAAATGATAAAACAAGATAATAAAGCACCCATCTTAAAAATATGACGCGACTATATTTTTCCGACAAAAATTTATCGTTTATCAATACTTGTTAAATTTGATAATATTCTAAGAAATAGATGCAAACTTGATCAAACGCAAAATAAGTCAGAAAATATTAACAATAGAAATTAATAACTAATTAACTAATTTAAAAAAAAATACATGCCAAACATCGGTTTCTATCTTATTCTGCAATTGTCCTCATTTAAACTAGAAAACTTTTGTACTAATTAAACATACTATTAATTTACTTATTATAATAAGAACACCCCGAATTAAGGTTTTAAAATTTTTCATTCGTCAAAAAATCGTGACAAGTTAAATCATTCTCAAATATTTTTTTTATTCTCTATTTTACTTACAACTGTCCAGTTAAGGACATTTAGTAAATAACTGGACAGTTGTAAATTCTCATATTTGGATTGCCCTTAAAATATAAAAATTAATTTTAATTTAATTTTTATTAAATATAGAAATTGTATATAGTATCACACAATATTTCAAAAACGAAATGATACATATGCAAAAGTGATAAATAATATTCCTGTAAAGTTTTATAGAAAAAATATCTGAAAATTTCTCAACAATAACTACTTTTGAGCTTTCATACGATTACGATGTAACTTCTTTTTGATCATGATTTTATGTTGGATTAGATTGATTAAGATCAAACGATTAAGCTCTGAGCTTGCAATAATTAATTCCATTAAGAGAATTAAACTTAGTTTATAGAAAAAGATAGGTGTACTGATTTCAAACTTCAACAAAAAAGGGCATTTTTGTTCATATAGGAGATATATCTTCAATCGACCAAATCGAAAAACAAAATTTTAAAATTGTCTTCGATTTTTATATACACTGAATTTTTATAATATCCGGACGAGGAAATTTGGGATTAGTAGATTGGGATTAAAAATGAAATTTTAAGTATTTTTTTCAGTAACCACACAAACATTTCAAAGCAACAATTTCGCATAGTCTTGCCTTGTTTCAAGTGCCAAAGAATTTTAGCTGAAAAGTAGTGGTTATATGTCGTGCAAATATGAAAAGCATAAGCTCAAAAATAAATTTTTGGACTTACCACTTATCCTTGGTTAACTTTGCTCATCCAGTATAGAAGATTAAGCTCATTCCCTGCAAGGAAAAAAACTTATTAGACAATAAAACTATTGGGTTAATTTTTTATTTTGAGTTTTGTTAGAGCAAAAAAAACTGAGGTCATGCAACTCTACAGCTAATTTAGATGACGAAATATTTTCCATTTACAATTTTGAGCAAACATTGGTGCCCCAAAAGTAAATTACTTATTAAATTTTTTATTTTATTTTATTTTTAGCCTATGATGAAAATTTTCAAACTCGGGGCAAATATGACGCACCAGGAATTATAGGTATCAACTTTGATAAACAATAAATTATAGATAACACGTAATTTCGACAATATCGACCATGTTGTGTTTGTAAGTGAGCATGTATATAAAAACGAGTAATCTCAATTTTCGGTTATTCATTGCTACAGCAGATTTCAAAATAAACATTAAGAATTTAAACTAATGACATAAAATATTGTGAAACAAAATAAGAATGAGTAAATTAAGTTTAATTGTATTTGCAGTGATTTTGAATTGTTCGCTGTTTGTTGCAGCTGAAGATCGTAAGTAGAGAAATAAATGTTTATTAACTTATTTTTTATTTTAATAAATTTTGTGTTCGAAAACAGTGTGTGTAAATCTTGAAATAATTTGACGACTATTAACTTATAATTTAAATTTTATTAAATTTATTTTAGCTTGTGTTATTTATATATTACAAAAAAAATTTAATTTCTAAACTTGACTTGTAAATGAACGCTAGGCCTAGGAAAGGTCATAAAGCACTCATCTTATATAAGGGATAAAAAATAAATAAATTCGTTAAAATAGTTTAAAAAAAACAAAAGATTTAATAAAGATATAATTGAATTTCGACTTTCTTATTTTATTTTTAGTACCTACGTTATTACAACTTAATATGCATGACTAAACTTACATTTGATTGATTACTTAATTTTCAAATCAAAATCAATTTAAATTATTTTTTAGAATTCTTTACAAGCATTATTTAGTAAAATTAAATTTTCAACTTAATTTTTACAAATTTGACAATTTTAATTCATAGATCTAATTTATCCAATTAAATCTGATAATTCAACTAATTAAATCACTGCAAATTTAACACGTGTAGATCTAAATAAAGATCATAATCAAATTCACACATTATTGATAGACAATTAAAAAATAAGATATTTCTAAAAACAAGTAAATAACACGCACATTTATCTATATAGCACTTTTTGTCAATAGTATAATTAAAGTTTTATTTTTATTACGGATTTTGATAAAACCAAAAATATGTCACATTGAATTTTTTTTGTTATCTGCTAACACTAATCGATAATTCAGATTATAGAAAATACCTTGAATTTTAGTTTTTCGCAATGAGTGATTTAAAAATTATCAGAATTATCCATGATAATTAGGTGTTAATTAATGGATATTTGCATAGCATACAAGGAAAAATCAATATAAAAAAACTAATATTTTTATGAAAAAAAAATATTTTAGTGCAAAAACAATATTTTATCATTTTAGAAATAAAATTAATTATAAAAGTTTTATAAAAATTTACATTTAATAAAAAATAGTTTAGTCACAATAAAAATTCTGTACATTTTTATTAAAATATAAAATTTATATAAGCAAACAAAATCCTATCTAGGCGTATAATCACACATTGATAAACAATTAATTTATTATTAATTTTTTTTTCAATTAATTATACACAAGCAAGACATGATCAAGAACAATAGATATTCGACTCTTGTCTAAGAAATATTTTTCGCAATTTAAATAAATTTAAAAATACTGAGTCGAATTCCACAAAATCGAATACCTCGTGTCAATCTAAAAATCCAGAATTCTGGAATATCCTTCTTTGACTTTTTTGAATCAAATTAATTCAGAAAACTCAAAATTATCATCTGGAAATATTATCACATATTGGACAAACAAAACAATATAATAGACTTTGTTTTGAAGTTAAAAGTATCAAAATTTCAATCTCTTCCACATCAATTAGCAAGAAACAAAATTCTATAATTTCGCAGAAAACTTTAATTCAATCGCAAACAATCCAATCACGTTTGTATAATAAACAAGTATTTAAAATTTAATTCATAAACTAATAATTTATTAATTTAACTTGGTGGTTATTTATTTTTAAGTGAAATTGAACAACATTAAATGCATTACGGTTAGATCAATCAACCAATTTTATTTCTGTTCTTGTTTATATATTTTGATTTTTTTTACCAAACACCTAATATTTACATAATTAGAAATCAGAATTGAATTAATCAAAATCGATGGATATTAAACAAAAATTATCAGCCCAAATTTGTTGAATTTTTTTTACCAAAGATCTAAAATTTAAGAATAGAAATTAGAATTGAATTAATAAAAATCGATGGATATTAAACAAAAATATTCCACCCGAGTTAAAAGTGACCATAGTTTAGGTTAACAATTAACCTGACCTTACACAATTAATGATTTTTTATGGTATATTAACCGTGTACTCAAAAAAATCATTGATTGTAATGTTTTTCAGATCAGTAGTTTATTGTTAGTTAATTAGCGTATTATTAGTTAAAATTTATGTTTTACTTTTTATTATTATTATTTTTTATTTCGCCATACAATTTATAACTGCCTTTAGACGACATCTAGAAATTTAAAGACAATATAGTTAAATCACATACTAAAGACAATTCTACTTCAAATAAATACTTTTCATTATACGTAATCGTATTATAATTTAAAAAAATATTTAGTACAAAATTTGCTATTCTATGGTAAGATTGAAAAAAGCAACTTTAACAATGAAAGATTTAATATTTCTAGATATAATAATTATATTTGCATTATCTGTAAAATCTAACTATTTGATTCAATTCTTATATCTGAATTTGTAACATTTTTTTAAATAAAATATTTTTTTCTCATTGCAGTTAAAGTAGTCTGTTATTATGGCACATGGGCGACTTACAGACACTCAAATGGTCAATTCAATGTTGAACACATAGACCCATTTATCTGCACCCATTACATTTACACATTTGTTGGATTGAGTGAAAATTCAGAAATTAAACTATTGGATCCATATTTGGATCTGGCTGATGATTATGGAAGAGGTAATTGATAAAAAATTTAAAAAATTATACAAAAAGTATCAAAATTTAATCACAAAGGAGGGGTAGATTCAAATTTGTGGAATTGAAAAAATAATGATCATCAAATCCTATGTTCATTTAAAGATTCTGAATAAAATACATTTTAGTTCATTGAGCTTCTTAATTTTTATGACATTACGACCTGATTCGAAAGAGCCAATGCCTAAAGGATCTTTACGAAAGCTCCCATATTGTAATATTATTCATATTAAGTAAATATTATTTTCAGATAATATTGGTAAATTCATCAAGCTGAGGGATAGAAACCCAAGAGCAAAGTTCATTGTAGCCATTGGAGGATGGAACGAAGGTTCTGTTAAATACTCTAAGGTATATATTTGTTTTAAGTAATTTGTATTCTAATTTACGAAATACTACCCCAAATATCTATTTATGTTCTACCACTTTAAATGTTTCCACAACCATAAAAAAAGAATTCTAAATATGACCAAATATATAGCACCTACATAATTGATTTAGTATCATATTGCCAAAAAAATTATTTCTGATAAAAATAAAGAACTAGTGGTGTATAGCATCGTGCCTTGAGGCAAATTGCAGGAACTTCCCGTACTAAATAAAAATTTTGAAAATCTGAATTATTTTCGATATTCAATTAAAAAAAAATTGAAAAAATTGTTTCTTCTTTTCCCAAAAAACAATCGTTTCCCCAACACAAGCAGAAAGTTTTTTGAATCATTCAAATCGGATGCTTATTTCTCTCAAAAACTGCCATTTTTGCTTATTAAGCTCCGTATTTCCGCAACGGCTGGACCTGCCTTTGCCAAAAACTAATCACCACTTCTCCCTATCATTACAAATTGAATGTTTTTTGAATCATTCAAATCGGATGCTTCGTTCTCTCAAATACTCGATTTCTATTTTCTGCACTCTTTGCTCCGTATCTCCAAAACGGTTGCAAATGCCTGTGCCAAAAACTAATCAGCACATCTCCCTATCAATATGAATCAAATGTTTTTTGAACCACGCAAATCGTGCGCCCGAAAACGTGGAGGAAAAATTGTATCCATTCACATACACACACACACTCATCAATTTTTTCTGAGGTATGCCAAAATATTCAGAAACATTCAAAACGTGAAAATATGCAAAAATTTTCAATTTCGATTTTTGAACGATCACAGTAACTTACCCTGTAAACGTAACAAGTAAATTCATCCAATCCAAAGAACAATTTATAGAAGTCAAAAGTTATTCCACTAAAATTTCCCTTTGAAGACTCTTCTTAAACTCCTTTTGATATTACTAATATGAAATTTCTACTATTGTTTCCCTAATTATAACCTTCTGTCTGCGACATAACTTATCGAAAACCCTAAAAGGTAGAAAACCCCACATTTAATCCAATGTATGTACCAATATAATGAATAAATATTTATTTCTGTCTGTCTGTTCTGTCAATAGATGCACCTAAATGTCCTCCAACTTCAATGCTCTTGAAGGCAATATATATCTTCCCCAAAACTTTTGCCAAATATATACAATAATACTACTAAAACCCAATGGGCAGTTTGCCCAACATTTAACCTAGTTTATTCAAATCTTATCCCATTTAAAAACCGTACTACCATCCATAAATCCATTACAGATGTCAAATGACCCCAAACTCCGTGCCAAATTCGTGAAGAGTGCTGTCGATTTCGTCCTAAAATACAAATTCGATGGTTTGGACGTAGATTGGGAATACCCAGCTCAAAGAGAAGGCAGTGAAAGTGACAAAGAATCTTACACCTTATTGCTTAAAGAATTGAGGGCTGAATTTGACAAATATGGATTATCTCTGTCAGCCGCTGTTGCATCAGCTCAATTTTCTGCAGCTTTGTCTTATGATATTCCACAAATTCAGAAGTAAGTAGAATAGAAAAGTAAATCTTAAATCAATGGATTTATAATGATCGAGTAATCGACCACTTCATTAGTCGTTCAACCTTAAATATTTTGACAAAATTGTTAAAAAATCATACGCACCTAATAAATAATTCACAAGCATTTAATTAAACTGCAAACGACCCTATTTATTTTTTTCCTGAATAAAAAACAAAATCCAAAATTTAAAAAAAAAAATTTAAAATCCAGAATATAAAAAAAATCCAAAATTTTTACATTTTTTTCTTGGTACTAAAAATACACAAAATGTTGGTAGCGAAAAGGGTGGCAATTTTAAATATAACCACATATCAAATAGGGTCCAAAAATCCTTATAAGTCGATCACGTGATTAATGAACCGCCTCTGAATATAAGTGTAAATATTTTGCTATATCAATTATAAGTACCATATGTGAATGAACTCACAAATGAGTCAATACATGTCATCAGATGAATCCCAGTTCTAAAATCGTTAAAATATTTATACAATCCAATAATCACATGAAACAAATTATATTCAATTTTAGACCTAAAACAATATTTAAAAAACGATACTTAAGACACGGTTGCTCCGCACACAAGATTCATTAATTGCTCCGAATTAATATTGATTGAGTTAATTAAATTATATCTCGAATATTTGTGATAAAGTATTTGAAGAAATTTGCTAATCTTGTGAATTGTAATTGAATGTTATTAACTCGATGTAAACTTAGATTTCAATTCACAAAAATTTTTATAATTAATAGTGAATGAACCTTATTGTTCAGTTCAATGTGAAAATTCGTTGGTTTTGGACCATATCTGGTAATGCAAGGGTTGAAATAAAATTTTTACAGGTTAAAATAATAGTGTATCACTATCATATTACAAATGAATCTTGTAAATTGCGTAATTTAATTTCAGAATTAATTCAAATAATTTCGAGTTATTTTTGCATTGCTCAACATACAACTTTCAATATCCATACATATGTTCAATCATGAACAACCATATATAAAAATAGAAAAACGTGAAGTATTCTTGTGGTCGTGTACATTCATATTTTTATCCGATGCCAGTTATAAAAGCAAATGTGAATAATGCATTTCCATTTCCCGAAGTTAAAATGAACGTATAAAAATAATTCTGTCAATAGGGAATTTACATATGTAAAGGAAAATTATATCATGCTTCGATATAAATAGAAAAATAAATTTTCAAGATACGTTTAAAATCGTCAATGACCAAAAATCAAAAAAAAGACGTAGACCTAAATTTGTCAAAAATCTACACTACCAAGGTTATAAAACAACTAACAATTAACAAATTGAAAAACATAATTGTTTATAAAATATTTCATTTACCATTAAACAAACAACTGTAACAGTATTCATAATAAAAATTATATCGGTCGCATCGCATATTATGATACTCATGCGATAGTTCGTGTTTCGAATAAATTATTTGTTACAATGCAATATTAGAACAAAGTGCCCTAACGGTATTTATTTACCATGTATGTAGTATTACATGTCTAAAACAATTAAAACGGAGAATCGAAATAACGAAATAGTATGAATCGGTCACGAATAATTCAAATAATGTATATAAAAGATAATTAAATAATTAGTAAAACGTGATAAATAATTATTTTTAATTGTTAGCTGGGTAAATAAGAAATCGTTTAAACACCACCAGAAATTTTCATAATACTAAAATTTAGAAATTAAAATTTAATTCAGAATAATATTCAGAATTTTTTATATAATTTATTTTAATTAATAAATAAAAATAAAATAAATAATTAATTATAATTAAATTTTAAAAAAATATCATTTACCCCAAAACTCTGAATAAACTGAATCATGCAGTAGTGATATCAATTTTTGCTTGAAAATATAGATCATAAATACGTTTCCAATTGAAATAGCCCATTTAGGGATGAGAAATGGCAATGAGAAATCTCTCTAGGGCAGTACTTCCCATTAAAATACTAAAATGCTTAATAAAAATACTCTTGATGTTCAAACTGATTTATACGTTATACTGATTATGTTCAGACTATATTTATACTTGAAATTGAATATCATATAAAAAAGTGATGAAAAGTAAATGCAATTCATGCCAAGACATTGCAATTCGTGTACATTTAAAATAAAAAAAAATTAAAATTGAATAGGATTTATACCTATTGATCAATAGGGAGAGTTTCGCGATCGTCGTCGGCAATGTTCGCTCAGACATTGTGACGTATGTTGGCTAGGTTTGTTTATCTTTATAAATCACTCAATATTATTTGGAACGGAAACATTACACTGTAAATAATCAATTCAACAAAACATTGAGAACATATATTGTAAACTGAAGAAAAAGTATTAGAGAGTGATGATGAACAGGTATAGCCTACGGCCTCCATATGGCACTTTCTTGAATATTTTCTAATCTGAGAGCAATCTAAAAAGTAAAAAATGTCTACATATATACTATTTATTAAATGTTCTTTTTATGATCTCTTAAATCGATTTTATTGAAAGATTGGTGTAGATTCGTATTTATTTATTGATTTCGAGACCTTAATTTACTGATGTTTGTAGTGACAAAAACAACTAAAGTTTCGAAGTACGTAGACCAAAAAATGACTACACTTTGTAGTTTTAATTATTTATTAAAAAATAATATTATTTCAAGACAAAATAATTAACAATTAATGCTCATTAAAATTGAATCTAAATTCAGATGCTTTTTTAATACATTATTATATTTGGAACATTTTTTTGCAAATACTTCGAACGTCTAAATCCAATCCCAATCCAGTAATTGGACGTCTGGGTATAAACAGATGGCTTCATTTTTTTTTTTTTTTTTGAAGAGATTCAAATTTATATTATATATAAAAATCTGATATAACTGCTGCTCGATATCAAGCTAGTGGTTTTATCATTCGTGTTATTAGAATGCAATCCACCAATGATTTACCATTATCTACCTGATCAATTTTTTATTAGATTATCTATCTAACATAGTAGGGATATATATGGAGTAATGCCCGTAAAGAGCTGTTTTCACTTGTTATCATATTTTAGATCTGTAATTTCAATTAAAAATCTGATATAACCCCTGCTTGATATCAAGCTTGTGATTATATCATCTGTTTTGGCAGTTAGAATTTTTGGAAACGGGTTGGTAAACGCTGAGTATAGTGCAACAACTACCTTCAAAAAATATTTTTAATATCTACATAATTTCTTTTATCTCCATCTTATAATATTTATTCAAATGTGACCTACAATCAACGCCAATTAATTTTTCATTAATTCAATTTACTTTCAGATATTTGGACTTCATCAACATCATGGCCTACGATTTGCACGGACCATGGGAAAATGTTATCGGTCTGAACGCACCAATGCGCGCATTGCCAACTGACAATCCACATGAACCAGATCAACTTACTGTAGAAGCATCATTATCGTAAGTAAACATAATAAATGATAGAGGAAATATTTTATAAACTAAAAAGCAAAATCAACGCTATTTTACTATTATTACTTTGCACTGCCCAATACCTACTCCTACCTCCAAAGCGCCATATTGGTCACCAAGAACGCTACTATAATCTACATATATATAAAAATAAGTTGGGTTTTCCTTCCTGACGATATAACTCCAGAACGCACGAACCGAATTCGAGAATTTTACATTCGTTGGAAAGGTCTCGGGCTCCGCAATGTTTATAGCTAAGAAAATTAGTGGTGCATGGCATCGTGCTCTAATGCAAATTGCTGGAACTTCACGCACCGTAATTAAAAATTCGAGTAATAACATTAGTGATAATTATCAGAATTATGCTTGGTTAAGTCAACAAGCAATTCTTGCCGCAAAGAATAATGATGTACACGCATTGAATTTCACCATTCAATCAAAAATTGCTGGCGATTTGGTGACATACCAATGATTCCGACTGGTCTTCCGTTTGCAATTCCCAGTTCGCCTTGCGTTCGCAATAACAAGTCGCAAGGCTAATCGCTTAGAGTTTGCAGGATAAATTTCAAATAGATTATTTAGAAAATCATTGTTTTTCACATGGGCAGTTATACGTTGCTTGTTCACGAGTTGGGAAACCATCCGCTTTGTTTGTATTAACGTCAGACCGAAAAACAAAAAATGTGCTTTACCAAATAGCACTTCAATGAAAGTGATAATTGGCGGATTCACTTCCATTTACTTAGAGAAGTTCAACTAAAAAATACTTCATTTTTGTAATCGAAATAAATTCATTACTGTTGTGTAAAAAAAACATTTTTTTCCTTTTCAAATATAAAACAAACAAAAAATTTCTTCATCTTTCTCACGAAACCATCTGGTGGCGAAACGGAGTTTGTCGAGTTTGCTAGTATAATATAAATTAACGATAGGTCATCTTATACTGAATTAATATGATTATATTAATATTAGCACCTTGAATAATCAAAACAGTACCAGTAGGTCAAACATCAAACAACATACATAGAATCAAATAAAACAAATGGCCTATCAAAATATTCAATGACTGAAATGAATCAAATGTTCTATTTTCTATTTATCGCGCACTATCAATCAATCAATTATTCATGTACGTACACAAACTAATTAGAAATCAATATCGTTTGTTGATTGATACACAATCTCGAACACATTACCATTATTGCAATACAATGTACGTTTTCAAAATATAGGAAATGAAAGCAACATATTGATAAAAACACTACTAAAAACGACTACAACAATGACGATTCTTGTGAGTAAAAAATGGATCAAAGTTTTTATTTGAATGTGATCAATTATTTTTTACAGTTACTGGTTAAAGAGCGGAGCCGATCCCAAAAAATTGGTGTTAGGTATGCCACTTTACGGACACACTTTCCAATTGGCCAACCCCAAAAACATCACCATTGGATCAGCATCTTATGGAGCAGGTTTAGGAGGTCCTTACACAGGACAACCTGGATTTATGGGATACAACGAGGTAAAAGAATAATAGATTACTGATAATCATCTCAAACTCATATAATCATCATAAACTGATATGATAAAAGTTTCAAAATTTGCAGCAAGTTAACAAAAATTAATAAAAAATCATCTATATTTTATATTAGCATACTAATTTTATTTGATATCCAGAAACCCATGTAAATGCAACTCGCTATATCAAAAATTTTAGGAATAGATTGGATTTAAGGTTTTCCAAAAACAAATGTACCCTTGCAGACTTGGTTATGAAGTATACAAATTTTTATCAAATATTTCAATAATTTTTTTTTTTAATTTTATAGTTCTGTGAAATTCAAATGGGCAACGATAGATGGACAGAATACTGGCAAGATGAACAATTGGCTCCATTTGCAGTCAAAGGAAGCCAATGGTTTGGATATGATGATTTGCGCAGTATCTCTATTAAGGTCAGTGGATAGAAATATTTTTTTAACAATCGAATCCAACATCATAATCTACAGTAAAATCTCAAATAAATAGATCTGGTGAAAATAAATTCAAGAATTTCAAGTATCGGATTTAAAGATCAACTATAAAAATCAAGCAAAAACTTGCTTAAAAATAGTTTAACAACTTTCGTTATGATAAAGAAAAAACTAAGTAAAAAAAATGTGAATAAAATTAGTCTATCATACAATAAAATTATTTGCAACCAATAATGAAATACGAATATTGAATTCAAAATAATAATAATAGTTAAAAGCAGTTTGTATATATAACCCTACAAAAAAATTGGTCGAAACTGTAAATATTTGGAGAGCTACAGATTGTAAAAGATTTATAAAAGTCATATTTATCAAGAAATGTCCATTTTTGCTATATTTTTTACATCTCCAAAACCGCAAAACATTATTTGAATCATTTAAATCGAACTCAAAATTGTTATCTTTAGCACTTTTTGCTCTGTATACATCCCAAAAGGGCGGACCTGTTTTTGCCATAAAAAGATCAGCACGTCTTCTTATCAATAGGAATCAAAAGTTAATAATTCAAATAGGTTAATTGATGCTCCAGAAATCGTTGACAAAAATTTGTATCCAAACATACGCACACGAGTACACACACACACACAACTTACATCCATTTTTTCTAATGATATGCCAAAATATTCAGAAACCTTTGAAACGTAAAGATGTACGAATGTTTTCATTTTTTGCGATTCCTATAACTTACCATACAAGAAGTTAAAAAAAAATCTACACGAATCTGGTTTTCGAATTGTATCAACACCAATAATCGTCTCGACACAGATTTATGATATAGCACACTTTGAATACATCATCGAAGCGCGCCTCGCTATTTTTAGAAATATCAAACATATTGATTTTAGATTGAACTCAAATTAAACATTAAATGTCTATCTATATATCAATTTTAATTTCTGAAACAAAACCATAGCTGACACAACCTTGATAAATATAAACTAGAATGTGCAGTAACTATTTTCTCGTAACAAGAGCGGTCTTGGCACGTCTTATGATGACGCTCTAAATACACTGGAATTAAGTCACCGTCCTAATCGTCTCCAGATATTCTAATTTGGGACACAGTTGCTATATGGTCCAAGTTGAAAATGAAGAGCAGATTTAATTAATTCTTTCAAAATTTCAAAAATCGATTCATTAAATAAAATTCGCCCTGTAATGATATGTCGTAAGATGCGCCCATACTTGGGTATGATCATAAGTTCCTTATATGGTACAGATATTGAAATAACGTCATTGTACTGCATCTGACATTATTATATTGTTCCACTCTAATTTCTTAACAGTCTGCTCACATTTTCAATCATTATAATACAAAATATGAAGATTGGACAAGGATCATTAATAACCTGAAAATTTATGTAAATTGTGCTTGAATAATATAAGTAGTATTTGATGTCGCGAATAGAAGACGAAAATCAATATTACAATTTCGTAAAAAAAAATCCCTTACTGCTTTGTTCAAATACTGAACTGATTTATTGCAATAAGATTCGATGCATAATGATTAAGTTGTAGGTTGACAAATAAAACAGGTTTGTGTCGGACCAAGAGTAAATGTGCATTAAATTATCCCACATATCAATTCCATATAAAGATGATTGAAATAAAAAAGAATCCGTAAAAGGCGTGTGCAATATGCAAAAATTTAACATATACAAATGTCGTTAATATACTACATTTGATGAATAAATTTCTCATGCAATTTTGACCTTTCGGGATTGTTGATCTTCACGAACCAATAAAAAATAATTGCATACAATTTCTGAATCACGGAATTTAGAAAAACTTCCTAGATGAAAAACGTTCTAGTAAAATAGCAAATGCAATCATTTCAACCTCTTTTTTCATAAAATACTATTCGTTTTTATAAATTTTACTTCACAATATGTGAAGACACAAAAGCATAATATTAGTACAACCATGTCCAAGAAAATCATCTCTAGGGTTAGGGAATTTGATGAAAAAAGATAGAAATGATGTGCAAAGATTTGCTAATACCACCAAAAATGGATCCTCGCTATCCCTTCCAAAATCAGTAAACTGCAAATATTTTTTATCATTTAAAAAATTTATTTTTTATATTCCAGACTCAATACGCCGTCGACCAAGGATTAGCAGGAGCCATGGTATGGAGTATCGAAACCGATGATTTCTTAGGATTGTGCCATGGAGAAAAATACCCAATGTTAAAAATGATCAACAGGGTTTTACACGGACATGAGGTCACTTACCCTCCAACAGCCCCACCACCCACTACACCCACTGCTGGCACCGGACCAACTGAGTGAGTAAAATGGATTTACCAGACTAAAGTATCAATCACCAAGATTATAATTAAATTTACAACTCCAATAACAATATTTTATTAGAAAGACTTGCCAAGGCATGTGGATAGGTAATGATTTTATTTAATTTCCAGGCCTCCACCAGAGACAACTACTGAAATTTCCCCAATTGTCTGCGAAGCCAAAGGATTATACCCAAATCCAACAGATTGCACAACATTCTACGAATGCATTCCTTTAGGAGATGGATCCTTCAAAGTACACCAGCACATTTGCCCACCAGGATTGCATTTTGACAAAGAGAATCAAATTTGCAACTGGCCAGAATTGGCTGGTTGTGAAGTAGAGGAAAGCCATTGAATATTTTAGTTTTAAATATGTTGAATTGTTTGCAGTATTGACTTTTTTACACAAATGAATATTAATATAATTTATGCAAATTTATCGAGTTTTTATAAAGGAATACCTAGATTAATAGAAGTAGTGATATTTTTCAAAAATAGTTAGTCATATTTAATGACTTATTTAATCATTAATTTAATGATCTAATACCACAGTCTAATTTAGATAGACACCAGGTTTTGGAGTTTCGTCGTTTTCTTGAATTTAAACAGCATTAATTAAAAGACCAGTATGTAAATATATGCGTTATGAACTATGAAAGTAAAACTCATGAATAAACAATTATTTGTTGAAGTTCTGGACACTATTGTACACATTTACACATGTGTACTTGATAGTGAATTAATCTAGCTAGGCCTATGGTACATTTTTATCCATTTTAAACCAAATTTCACTCCAATGAGCCATGATTACCTTGGCCACAATATTAAAAATGCATCAAATTGATAACTGGTCATGATATTAAAAATGCACCAAAATGGTAACATTTTCATCATTTCATTTCATAAAAAATAAATGGCTCGAAGCTAGCTTCATGAATATTGTAAAATTAAATTTAAGTTATAGTAATCGCAAAAAAATCGAAAATGAAATTGTTTATATATCTTTACGTTTCAGAGGTTTCTTCACATTTTGGCATACCTTAGAAAAAATGGATAAATGTTTGTGTGTTTGTGTATGTTTGTATGTGTATGTGTGTGTGCGGATACAAATTTTTATCGACTATTTCGGGAACACCGATCAACCGATTTGAATAATTCCAAAAACATTCGATTCGTATTGATAAGGAGACGTGCTGATTAGTTTTTGGCAAAGGCAGGTCTAGCCGTTCCAAAGATACGGGGCAAAAAGTGCCAAAAACGGTAACTCAGTTTTTAAGAGAACGGAGCGTCCGATTTTAATAATTCAAAAAAAAATTACTTGTATTGACAAGATAAAGAACTGATGGAATTTTTGGAAAGGCAGGTTTAGTAGTTATGAACTCTCAATAAAAATAAGTTAAAAAAATGTCATTTGACGGCCAAAAATGTTCATTGGACATATGTACATGAAATTATCAGATATTTTATAGAGATTTTAATAATGCCCAGACAGCACAAGACATGCCAGGGAATGTCCCACTTGTCCTCACAATCTCCTAATATCGCGATATCCTAAGAATATCCTATGAATATGCAACGGGACGTCTCAAAACCAAAGGACTCGAGCAGGTATACGCGCACGGCTTGAGACCTCGAAACGTATATGTTTGTCCCTTTCTCTTTCGTCGCGTCGGATTTGCGTCCTTTAAGGTTAAGCTAAGCGTCATCAAACAGACGCTTATATGTCGAATTATGTGTGTTATACGCTTATATGTGAATTATTGTGTGTTATAAATAATTAATATTATCTATCAAAATATTCTAAAATTGTGTAATAATAGTGGAAATTTTATGTGTTCTATATAATTATATGTGCGTGTGTGTTATAAATATTGCAGCCAACATATTGAAAAGGGGGCAGATATAAACGATGGTAATTAAAGCTTTCTGTGTACTGTTATTTGAAATACTATGTTACTAGTACAAATAGAATTTTTAATTTAATGCTGACATTTCTACCCTGCCAGCTTTCCAGCAACCATGCCTAATTTTGTATCAAATGCTGTGTTTGAAAGAGGATTGAGAAAGAAGAAATGCTCTCCACTATGTTTGTTGGAGGAGTTTCAACTTGTGGAGGCTATATTTCTGAGCAAAAATATCAAAACACAATTGGTAATCAAAAGTTTATATAGATTTATTTTTATTTGTTAACTTTATCATATACTAAACAAACTTTCTCTTTATATTCTGTATTTAGCCATCAGAGTCCAGCTATGAAAATCCATTTTTGATGATGGTTTGGACAAAGAATTTTGCTAGGGACGAGGAAAGGGCAAAAATAAATTTTGTGATCTAGTGCCTTGCGATGTCATCACAAGTAATTTATATATCTTATACTTATGATGTGTTGTAAATTATGAATTAAACTAATATATAATTAATTCCAGGAATTGCTTTGAAAAATTTGCCGCATGAGACATAGTTTACTGTTTCAGAGGCTGCAAAAAGCTGGCTGCGATGTGCCAATAAATATTATACAAGGTATTTTTGTGAGATGTGTACTATATGTTTTTCCTATTTACAAAAAAATCATGATTATTGACTGGTTAGTTGTATCAATGTTAGTGCAAAATTTGTGCTGTGTACACATTTTTAGATGTAAAAAACCAAGTTTAATATTCACTCGTAATGACATCAAATTGTGTCGATATATTTGGAATTAGAGATTATTTTATAAATCTCTGTCTATTTTGATTGATGTATCGCTCTTAAAGAACTTACTCATATATATATACATATATATGCATTTATTCATTTGTTTTCTATTTCAGGAGAGAAAATCAACCATGAACTAGGATTGAATGCCGAATTAATTATATTTTTAATATTGTAAAATAAGTTATTTTGAATTAAAGTTGTATATATTAAATTTTGTTATAAAATTATCTCAGGATTTTGTTATTTTGTAATAAAAGTTTACTTTGTGAAATTGTGTTCTTTTATTTTATTTTTAATCCAAATTTATTTTTCATCTAAAAAGTAAAAAACAATTCCATAATTATATCCTATTCATGTCCGGTTTATGTCCGGAATATCCCGCGCGGGATATCCTACAGAACGTCCCATAGGTGCGACATATTAACATGTATCGGACAAGGTCAGGATAAGCGGGATATCCGTAAGGCTATCGCAGGGACAATGAATGTCCGCGCGTGGATATCCTGTGGACATTCTCCGGGATGTCTTGTGTTGTCTGGGTGTGTACACATTTTGTGTAATTTTTTTGGGTTCCGTAATTTGCCTCAAGGCACGGTGCCATACACCACTAGTTTGTTTTTGCAATGATATTTTCTTTATTCAAAATTGGCGGGCAATTTGTTTTGATCATATTATAAAATTAAATTCGAACGAACGAATAGAAAATTAAATATTAACCTAAATAACACAGCAAGTGAGCACCTATATATTAATTCAAATTTATATTTGTATTTTTTCACCATTTTTCATCAGGTATTAATTACTTCACATATTTGTTAATAATGAATATGATATTCCATTGGTGGTATGATAAAATTGATGTTATAGTTGAGTAAACCTTACACCAGATTAGTCACTAAAAATAATTCATTTAATGCACCAATTATCAAACAATCTATAGCTAAATAAATATTATATTAACCCTTTGAAAAAAATTATCTAAAAAATTAATGGAAATATATATGACAAGATTTCGAGCTACTTCTTGCTGAACTTGACATGTTAATCCAGATACGATGCAGTATCAAAATAACTTCTTTAACCTCATTTATGTAAAGCAAATAAATAACGATTTTAGATGACAACTTTAAATTTTAATTAACATACACGAAAATGAAATTAAATTTAACTGGTAAACACACAAATGCACCCCAAAATATAAAAAAAGGATCAACAATAAATTTCAAAAAAATGTGATTTCATAAATTATGTCGCAATTCGCTTGTATATAATTAATAACAGCATTATCCGCGTACATAAAAAATATATAACATCTAAATTATCAATTACTATTGTTTCTTATGAATTCCACTTACTCATTCAAAACTGCCCAGGACGTGCGAGATTTGACACTTGAGACACACGAACTAATTCACTTTAAAATAAGCACCTTTGTATGGCGAATGAACGCTTATAATTTTAGAATTATTTGCCGTTCATCGCCCTATTTTAAGGTATTTAACTACAAAAATATATTATTTCTCTCCAACACTTTCTTCTGTTATAAAATATTGACAATATGACAAGTGGCGTACTGCATAAGAGACTAGAGAAAAAGATGGGCATATGCGAGTAGAACAGTGTGGCCACACGAGGAATATTGAATTTGGCGCCATGTTTGAATTCTGAATTGGATAATGGTTTGGAGATAGGATTGTATTTTATATTGTGGCCAGGTATAGAAAAATATATGATGTTTTTTTAATTAAAGGATAACTAGTGGTGTATGGCATCGTGACTTAAGGCAAATTGCTGGAACTTTCCGTACTCTATTGAAATATGCAAGGAATAATAAATGTTTTCAAATAGATTATTATAATTAGTTGAAGCTTTATAAATTATGTTTAAAACTTTAGCTAGAATTAAAATCTGAATTATTTTTTGATATACAAAAAAATAATTTATTTAAATATTAAAAAAAATGAAAAAAAATCTTTACTGAAAAGAAATCGTTTCGTCAGCACAAGCAGAGAGTTTTTTAAATCATTCAAATCGAATGTTTAGTTCTCTCAAAAACTGCAATTTGTTGCACATTTAGCTCTGTATATCCGAAACTGCTGGGCCTTCTTTTATCAGAATCTAATCACCACTACTCCTCATCATTACGAATCGAATGTTTTTTGGATCATTCAAATCGATTGATCCGTTCTCTTAAAAACTGACATTTTGAGCACTTTTTACTCCATATCTCCGAAGCCAAGGCACCTGCCTTTGCCAAAAACCAATCATCTCCTATCAATGAGAATCGATTGCTTCTTGAATTTTTCAAATCGGTTTATCCATATACGCCCTGAATCGTCGACGAAAAATTGTCTCCACACATAAACACACACATCAATTTCTTCTGAGGTATTCCAAATTGTTCAGAAACTTCTGAAACGTGAGGATATGCAAAAAAATTCTTTTTTGATTTTTGGACTATTACAAAAACTTACCCTACGGGAAGTTAATTTTGTTAATTAGTTGTTCTTGACACAAACCCCATCTGTAGTAGACCACAGATACCATTTTCCATATTTATTTTTAATCCATAAAATCTGTTCGGAATGTCTAATCTAAATGAAGTTATCTACATAACTTATGTTGGCATTGTCATTAAGAAAATGACAGATCTCGTATTTGTATATTTTATACTCAAATAAAAAATTGTTATTTATTTTACAAAATATTGTTGTACCAATTAGTGGAATATGATCAATTTAACATTATCATTGTGACATATTTTATAAAATGTCCCATATACAATATGTAGATGAATTAGTTAGAGAATATTTATTATTTAGAGGTTTTTCCAATACATTAAAAAGTTATGATAATGAACTAAAACATGACAAAGATCGAGGATTTAGAGTTGATAAGCTGATAGATCAAATTATTAGTTATATTCACAATTATGATTTACAGGGCTTGAGAGACCTATGGGGTCACTTAGATAGTTTATTATTTTCTAAACTCGAGCAACATTTTACACCAGGTAGATATTCTCAAAAAAATACTATTTTGGTTGTTTGTTATTGTCATGCATAATTTTTTAATATTTTAGCTATTCGAAAATTGGAGTTTAGCTTACTAAAATATTATTTAGTAACAGCAGTCACTAACAACAAAATTGACAAAGTAACAGAATTTTTTACAAAACTTGCATCAGAACTGCAATCTCAAACAGAATGGAAAGATTGGTTTGGTAATAGAAATAAATTGTTTATTACTTATGGTAGAATGTCAGTTGTGAATGATTTCTGAAATGTGATAACAAAGACTAACTAACTATTTACAATTTCATTTTAATTAATCTAAAGACTTTTCTTGCCAATTTCATCATTCTTTACTAATATATTTTTTTGGTTTCGTTTGCTGAGATGCTATTCTAATTTGTTTAGTACAATGAGTGCAAAAGATTTGTTGAATTAAAATAGTAAATCTATAATTTATTAGTATTTGCTCAAAAAATAAATTCCTTTCAAGACGTGCAATATAAAAATTACAAAATTAATTAGTAATAAATCTTCAATTTTCAATTTATTTATATCTTAGAAATCTTAATAAAATTTATTTTCGAAAGACACTAATAAATTATAGTTTTAATATTTTAATAAAGTGAAATCAAACACAATGGCTATAAATTTTTGATTCATGACAAATTTTTTGTTTCACAGTCTTACCCTATATAAAGTCTCCTGAAGACAACCCAACATTTTCAGTATATTTCACAAAACAATGGCAAGATACTCTCCTAGTGTCTCTACATAATTTATTAGCCACAGTATTCCAGGTATATCAAGCATAATATTCTAACTCCATTGATATCTGCAATAAATTTCATTCAATCCATTATTATTTTATCAGTGTATGCCACAGCCTACATTGAGCAGCATTGATGCAGAAGCTTCTCTAATTAAAAGACTTCAAGAAGAAAATAATCATCTTCGAAACAGGCTTGCTAGTATGCAAGCACAACATTCCAGCCAAAGTCAGCATAGTCCAAACCAATTCAACGATCCTAATTTATATGATTTAAAGACCAAAATCCAGAAGCCTATAACAAATTTACACGATATTGTACCAATTGAAGTACCACCTCCAACGCACTTGGTGGATGATTTTTATATAATAGCACAAGATTCATCCCAGAGCCTCACTGAATATGCTTCTCATCAAGCGAGAAGTTTAAAATCTTTAATAAAGAATATTGGATCTGGTGGCAGTCCTGTAATGGGGAGGAAGGACACTTCCAGTGATAGAAATAAAAAGCGATCTGGTTCAGTTGGGAGCAGTAGGCTTAGTTCTAATTATTGAATCGCTTGCTAAGTTATTGTATTTGAATGCCTCAGTAATTATATTGAGACATGTATTTAGAGTGTATTATACAAATAAATAATATATTTCAAACATGAGTTTATAAGAGACAATCATTGTTAAAATTGTGAATCACAGGTAAATTCACTTATTAAATTGTATTCCTAGACCACAAATGGTGGATGTCCAAACTTTTTGTTTTAAACATAGATGGGAAATTAAGTAAGTCTTAAGATTACTTTAAGAAAATACTCAGTACTCTAAATATTCTTAGAGTATTGCAATAAAATTATTCAAAACTGAAGATGTAAGGAAAGAATTAAAAGAAATTGGCATAAGAGAAAGATTTATCTGGGCAACCCAATTTCAGATTTTAAGGCCTTACAGAATTAACTTGTATAATAACATTCTGAAAAACAATTAAAAGTGTTAGCTCTTATATAATTTAATGAGCTGATGAAGTTATAGAATGCAATTACCAGCAAATTAAATAACATATTTTTATTCAGTTCATGAATAGATTAAATGCCAATCTTTATAAGTTTTATATAAAGGTTCTGAAAGAGTCAAAATATTTACATTTTCATAAATTTGTTTATGAATAAAAGGACCCTAGACACTAATTGTTCTAAATATATTGAAACCACTAAGTGCTGTTGAAAGTATTACTCCAGGAATTTGTGGATGCCAATGTAATTCTTTTATATCAGTTTGTCCTTGATGTATAAAGAGCAATTGAGGTGGAACATCACTCATATCTGTTTCATCTTCAGCTTCTGTATCTTTTTCTACAGACAAATCCCATAAAGCTATTTGGTTATCTGCTCCACCTGAAAATACATATGTAATATTAATAGAAATCTTTGGCTATTTAACAAAATCATGCAATGATACCACTGATTTTTAAATACAACAAACATATTGAGTAGTACATATAATAGGTTAATTTAAAAAAATAATACCTGAAGCAAACACAGATGAGTCTGTAGGATGCCATTCCACCGTTGTAACAGGTTGGGTATGATGTTTAAAAGTGGCTAGTGGTTTTCCATCCTTAAATTGTCGCAGATCCCAAATATGAACACATCCATCATCACCACCTTAAATACAAAATATACAGTTGAAAAAAATATTTACTGCAAAAAGGATATAAGAGAATAAAAATAAGATAAGAGAAATTAAGATAGAAATGGCAAAAATTTATATGTTAAAAAAAAAAATTAGATATTTCTCTATTAGGTAATAGCAATTATTAATACAATACCAGATTTCTAGATAAAAAATATGATATCAATTGAGTTTTATCTCAAACTTACCACTGCAGATAAAAGGTTCATTTTTGTTCCAATTTATAACATTTATATCATTTTGATGTGCATCTGTAGCTGTTAACATACAAGCTTTTGTGGGTGCTGCTCTTGTATCCCAAATTCTAATACTACGATCAACTGAACAACTCGCTAAAACTGATCTCTCATTGGGAGACCATTGCAGATCTTCAACTGAAGCAGTGTGCCCTACTAATGGTCTTTGATCAACGTTAAATGTGCCTCCTTCAGCAGGAGTCCATATGTGAATATCTTTGCGGCAATCACCAGTTGCCAAGACCTAAATGAGAAAAAACAAATGATATAAATAAAATTGAATCAAATCGAATGGAATATTTGATTATTATGCTTACCCCAGGGGCAGTTTTGCTCCAATCTACGGCATAACCTTCCTGTTGATGTCCATTGAATGTGAAAATAGGAGTGCAGGTATTTCCAGTATTTTCTTTATTATATTTTGATAACATTTGCTGATCATCGACAGTAGCTAGCTGCTTTGTTAAATCCCAGATATTTACTCGACCTAGCTCTGACCAAGTAGCAGCCAGCACAGTACCTTCAGAAACTGCTGTTGTCTAAAGATAATAAAATAATCTTATTTTTTACACAAAGACAAATTAATTGTGAATTCATAATTTAATTTGAATATGAGCTTACACGAATCCTATTCACACAGCCCTGATGTTTGATTGTTGCGAAGTCCATTTTTGGAGTTTCTGCTTCTTCATTATCAGATTCATCACTTTCTTCATCATCATCATCGTCATTTTCTTTTTTACTTGTGCGATGTAAATTATGCAGTTTCATGACAATCAAACTAAAAATATAGATAAATATAATTCATCTATTTTTCATGATTGTAATAAAATAGATTAACTGATATAAAAGATAATGATGGTATAAGTAACTTATATTATGATTAATATTTCCTCAATAAGCAATCGAAATATCAGCATTTTGCATTGCAAATAATTCAATAAAGTAAATATTATATGTACACATGATAATGACAGTGTTTGAAGCATAAATAAGTCTGCGTTCTAGTGAAGTTTATAAGCAGTCTAATCAATATAATACCTATTTACATGTGTTTTAGCTGCCTGTGTGCCTGCAGCTAAGTAACAAGTTAGAGGAAAAGTCTCTCTTTTATTTCCTAACTGATCATTAATTATATCAAAACTAAGACAAGGCGCCCCAGTTTGAGCTTGGTGTAGCATAATATAAGCAGATTCATCGCAAACTAGTTCTTCTCCTTCTTTTAAAGGCTGCCCTGGTAAATAAACATCTGGTCTTCCATCATTTTCCTGTTCATTAGAATCTTCCATACCCTCATTGTCAGAATGTTCTTCTTCGCTGCTTGTTTCGTCTTCAACATCCATTGACATTTCATTATCCATGTTTATTTATTTGCTTTATATTATGTTATTTGAAATTTATATAAAAAGCATGTGAATATTTTTGAAATGTTAGGTTAGAATGCTTTTCTGAAAACCGTGCAAGGAGAGCATAGAGAACATTCAATGTGTGATAATAGACAGGAACATCGCACTGGCGCTAGTAGTCGTAAACAGTTTTAAAACTTTTGACCAGAAGAACCATAGATAAAAGAAGAGTAGAGAAGAGCACACTTGGTTGCATAGATAAATAAACATAAATTTCGTTGCTTTCTTTGTAACAGGACATGTTTCCTGTTAATAATTATAATAATTTATAACCGCCATGTGGCAACTTTTTAACTTATTTTTATTAAGAGTCCATAACTGCTGGACCTGCCTTCTCAAAAATTTGAACAGTTCTTTATTTTGTCAGTACAAGTAATAAAAAGTGTAAAAGTCAAAGTTTTCTGAATTATTTAAATCTTAAAAACTGAGATACCGTTTTTCGCACTTTTTGCACCGTATCTTCGGAACGGTTAGACCTACTTTCGCCAAAAACTAATCAGCACTTCTCCTTATCCATACGAATCGAATGTTTTTTGAATTATTCAAATCGGTTGATCGGTGTTCCCGAAACCGTCGACGAAACTTTGTATCCACACACACACATCAATTTTTTCTAAGGTATGCCAAAATGTTCAGAGGGTTTTGAAACGTAAAGTTATGAAAAAAATTTCATTTTCGATTTTTTAGCGATTACTATAAATTATTCTACGGGAAGTTAAAAACAAAAAAAAAATGAATATGTTTAAATAAAAAAAAATACTGTACAATATGTCTGAATGAGATTATAATAATGAAACAATTATATCTTGTTATCATATGTATCATACATAATTACAAATTAAAGCTTATGTTTATACAATACATAAAGTTGTACTTGAATATAATGAGATGATAAAGGCTATATCTAAGTTTTCTTCAAACATTTAGTTAAAAATTGTTCATTGTTTTAACATCAAGTTAAAAATAAAAGAATCTTATATCTAATACCGTACATAGAAATAATAATAAATGCGTTCATCTATGATATGTTTAAATTATAATATTTATAATCTAATCTAATCCATAAATAATTATTACCTACAGTTATTACCTCAATCCATTCCCACTTCATATAAATTAAAGCCAATCTGAATATTCAAAAAGTCGGAAACATTTCAGCGCACTACAATGCATATATTCTGATATAATCCACCTGTAACTGGCCCTGGTGATTCTGCCAGCTTGGCAACCAAAAATCACGATTTTGCCAAAATTCAAGTACGTTTTTCGGATCTCTGTTTACCCATGGTTTACTTGGAGTTCCATCAGGAAAGTCATTTATGCCACCAGCTCCTAAGCCCACTATTAGATTTACCTAAAATGATAATTATAAAAATGTTAATCATTTGATGCTTTCAAAATTTTGAAGACAATAGCTATTAAATGCTATAATTTCTAAGAAGAAAATCACAAATAATCATTAATTTGCGAGTGAGGCGAATACTTTATATAATAGTTGCTGGCGTAGAGTTCTGTATTTCATCTTTAATAATTGACATAGCTCATTTACCTCTTTGCTAAAATCAGTTCCAAATGCTAATTTTTCAGATTCGTCCATCAATCTTCTTGGATGCACTGTACCATACTCAATACCATCCACAGATAATATTATCTTAGCTGTAAAAAATAGACATACTGATAGAATAATCTGAAAATACAAATTTAATTCTTTTCTATATAAGTTATATCTACCTGGTGTCCATTCCATCGTATAATCGTGAAAATCATCCAATGCGTTCCTCCTCAAAGTTGCGTTGATCATATCATACGAACGGTAAGGATCTATAGAGAATCTCATCTAAAATAAGGCTTTATATTAACAGATGTAATTAAACAAAAATTAATTATAATATAATGATAAATTATTTGTACCAAGCCGGCCGATAACACATCGTTGCGTCCTTTTGTGCGCGCAATGTGCAATTGTCCAGGAAACAGTTGTCTATCTGGTCGATCATCATATTGAACATCTTCTGGTTCCAGAAATAATTCTAACAAGCAAGTTTAATATAAAATACATGAAAATCAAATTTCATCAATACAGAAATATATTTAACAATGTTTAAAAATGATACTGTTTGTATAACTTATTGCATTTAAAGTCACACAACATTATAAAATATTGAAGAAAAATTTCATGTACAAAATTCTACTACTTCAAGGTGCTTTGAGAAAAGAATATTGTATTATAAATTCCAATTTGATGAATAACGAATATGGATATATATAATTTGATATTACCTGGAAATTGCCAATCGCCACGTGGTAATTTAGCTCTAATGGTTATTTTGCCATATCTGAAGGTTACTTTTGACCTTAATCTTGCTGATAGTACTGGATTTTGAATTTTTGCCCTAAAAGCTGTGCTGCGGCATTCTTTAGTACCTTTTCGTCCTGTACAACTATAATAATAGAAATATTATGATCGCATAAAAAATGTTGGCAATTGACAATAATAATTTATCTTCCGATCATAGATTGACAAACACCTATCGAGCCAAGTCAATTTTATAAATATTGATTTTTCAATATATTTATTAGAGCAATTTATTAAAATCACTATGTGCTCCACCCGAAAGCTAGTTCATGGTTTAAAACACAATGTCCCATGTAAAAATTGAAATTAATTTTTTTTATATCTATGATACTCACTCATTTCCAAGATCTAAATCATAATTGACTGCTCCTTCCCCATATTTATCTTCTAATAATGAAGGTTTGACGATAAACTTGCCATTTTCAATATAACTATTTGAATCATCGTTAACGTATACAACGAATTCGTAATCCTACAAAATATAACCAAAAGTTTTTATTTTTCAACATTATAAAAAAAATTATAAAATACATAGTCCTTAGAATATAAGCAGAGAACATAGTCCGTTAGAATACCGGTGGTCCTGTGAATTTGTGTTCCCGAATCCATCTTTCTCTCGAAATCGTCCTGTCGTTGAAATCTTCGTTGAAAATTAATTGTCCAGGACATGCATGGGCACCATTCAACACAGTTGCTGATCTTACTCGGCAATTATTATCGTCTACTGAATTACTAAATGAAATTCAAATAAAAAATTAAAAATAAGATAGAAACCAAATTTTTTGTTTAAAAAAAATCCACTATTTTGTACATATTGAGTATGATTTTAGAGAAAACTATCTAAACTAAATAATTAAAGTTTTAAAAAAAGTAGAAAAATTAAAAGCAAACTGTACATATATGTATATAACTTGAGATAAGTAAGATATTGAAGTTATAAAAATTTACTTACGGAGTAGTTGTTGAGATCACTATTATCGATCCACCACTATTAGGATTTTGAGTTGGCCTACCGTTTTTGTTTTCTACCATCACATCAAATTGAGATACTCTGGTTCCATTGGGGTACACAAATTCTGTAAAGAATAAAAAATTGAAAATATTACTTTTGAACGTTCTTATTATACTTGGCTTTTATAGACCTAACGTTAACCTATCTATACTGGTAGTAGAATTAGGATCAATACCGATCCTAATTGCTATTGCTTGGGTGGAGTGACTATGGCGGATGCTGAGCACGCCATTATGGAGTGCAAAGAATGGGAATAGAGTAGACAAGAACTATGGAGGGAGCTAGTAAGAGAAAAAATCTCTATTTTATAACATTGACAAAAAAGAAGAATATATGGTGCGCTTTATGATTATATTATAAACTGAGACTTTGTGATTACGGAGCCAGGCGCTTACCAAAGTTGGCGTAATAAATGCTAATAAATTTGATTTTTACTACTTTCCAAAATATGAGCGGCAAACAAATTATGTAATCTATTAAAAAATAAAACTTAATAAAAAAAAATTGAGAGTCAAAAAATTCCAAAAAACATGCTTAAATGTATAAAGTTGAATTTATAAAAATTAAGTTGAATACCTTCAACTGTCCACTGTCCATTGTCCTGTCGGTATCCCAACTTGTTAATTCCATTGAAATAATCCACGTAAGTCCAGAAGTATATTTTATCTCCAATCTATATACAATACCATACAAATATATACAGAAATTGAATTATTGCACATTTCGATAAAAATGTGGCGTGTGCATCAATCTGCAATTTACCATCTCATTTAAGCAAAAATTATGTTTTTTAGCTCTAATATCCTATTTTTATTTATTTAATGGAATTGAAATTCAGTCATTTTATAGTTCCTTCTATTTATTCTTCATACTAAATATGGAAAATTGAAAACCAAGTACACGGAAGCATAGTAGCATAAGTTCAAAAGAAGTAAAAAACTATGTAATGTGATTGATTTTATTGTTGCAACTCATTACGATTGTTATATAAAAATCACATGTATATCATCTAATCAATAATATATATATTTCATTTGTACCTTCAATCTCGCATTTTTGTCCTGAAACACAAATCTTCCTTCTTTTGGAACAAGTATGTCGCGTGACCATTGACCAGATTCTAGTCCTTCCATTTCCTCATTCAATTTACCATGAAAGGCAAATAGAGTTATTCCTTCTTCGGCTTTGAAAATAAGAAAAATAATTAGTCAAATATATAAATCTACTCATTATAAATATGTGTTTGTCATTTTATTCTATAAAATATTCTCATATAAGTAATATACGCTCCTCTTTAATGTGTATCACAAAAACCGTGAATTTTATATTATGTATATGTGCAATATTCAGTTTCGTTCTTATAAATCATAATAATATGTATAAACCAAATGTTAAGGATTATGTTTAAAGTGAGTGAAAAACGTATTAATAACGTTTTTTTTTTTAAAAAAAGTTTCAAAATGTACATCCAATATTCCAGTTACGTTACAGCTATGTTTAAATACTAAAATTTTATTACTTATAACATAAGTTAAGTTTCTTATAATCCTTAAGATATAAGTAATATCATTTATAACGTTGTATGAGAAATTTAATGTTATAAAATACCAATATTCTTCATGTATGACGTCAATATGGGATAAAATTATTACTAAGGTGCATCATTTGCATAGAAACTGAGGACTTTTATTATGTAGTTCCACATTTATTCCCTTAAGCACTTAAACCAGTTATTTTCATAGCTAGTTTCTGTGACAAAGTAAAAACTTGTACACAAGTAAATTCTTTGTACATTCAGAATCAGTACAAAAAAGAAATTTTTGTACTGCCCATAAAGATTTAAATGATAAACAAGAAATTTAGTTGGTGTACCATCTTGAACAAGGTGCAATTTCAGTATCAAATCTTTATTGCGGCATCCAATTCCAAACGGTAAAACATTGAGGTTTCTTTATTTTTTGAATTATAGTTTAAGTTTTACTTCTCTATTTCTGCTTTTATTCTTCTGTCTATTTTGCTTACTTAGCTATATGCTTTTAATCTTGAGCTTTATCTCATCTTGGCAATCTTAATCTAAAGATACTATTTTTCCAATATGAATCCAATTAATTTTCCTTTCATGTTCACTCACTACTATTGGATTTTCTCTCCCATTGTTTGCAGGACTTCTTAATTTACATCGTTGGTAAAATTCATCTTCTCCAGAATTTATTTACATATATAAATTAAAACAAAAAATGTTTGCAATTTTATGCTGTGACCAAACATAAGCCTTGGCTTTCGATCAATCATCAAAATTACCAGTGAACTAATATTTTTCGCCGAAGTATGCATGGTGGTTTTTCCAGTTTCATCATATTTCGATAATTTCAAAGTTTATTTATATAAATTAAATTAATTACGTTCTCAAATAAGGCAAATGATAAGGGACAATATTAATTTATAAATATAGGAAAACAGTATATATGCAAATAATCATAAAAATTTAATAAAATACGAATAGAAATACAAATATTTAGATATACAATAGAACCCGGTTAACGCGATTGAGCTTTGCGTTAATAAAATTTATCGCTTAATACGCTTTACCTCTCAAGGCGCGTTTTTAATCTGTTTTCCGTTCTTTAATCCGTTTTTAATCGTTTTAACGAAGTTTCACTGTATTTGTATATCACACATAAATTAAACACATTATATATATATATATATATATACATACAAAAATAAGTAAGGATTTATGTATTATTATTTTCTTTGCAATTAAGTAGATACGCATAATCAGGATTGTTTTGAAATATGTAATCAACAAAATCATTAACTGTATAATTAATAGACAGTGAATTAAACTAATCAAGAACGGAAATTACTCTGATTTATTATCACATGATATGTTTAATTTCTTTTAGCAATGTTAATATGTAAACACATACGGTTTTGGAAAGACCCAATATAAATTATTAATTTTTACTTTTTTTTCAGCTATTGCTTCTAAAAAAATGTGAATATTTCTTCAATACAGCAAAATTGTTTTAAATCTGTAGGTGCACTCTTATTGGTTTTATTTTTTATTGTTCAGTACCTAAATTTTTAGGTATTCGTCGATCAATTCATTAAAAAAGCATAAATAAAAACTTTCTAATTTGGCAATCGTATCTATTGAGAATATTATAATATATAAAATCACAACAGCAACTTGTTTATTAATTTTTAACAAATAAATATCCTTTATAACAAGTTTGTATTAGATTTTTTTACCTGGTATAGAGACCCTAAGTCCTTTGGGCCAAATAGCTTCCAATTTAGCAGGAGGTACTTCATATTGGCCATTTGAACAAACTATCAAAAATGAATAAAACACTAAAGGCACTACAACGTTACACTTAAAGAGCATTTTAGCGAATGTTATTATTGTCAGCAAGAGTCTTCGCAAAATTTGTTATTTTTGTTGTCGTGCTACTCCACAACATCCACTACTCGTCTTGAGATTTTGCCAGTGGTTCTTCAACTTTACAATATATGGGCAACAAAAAAACAGATTCATTAGTTAAATGGAGTTTCATAAATATTCACTTATATTAGGGGGTGTCCATCAATCACGTGAGCAATTTTTTAAAAATTTTTGACCCCTCCTCCTTCTTGGTGATACATGGTGATATTCAAAATTACCGCCCCCTCCACTACCAACATCACGTGTTTGTTTAGTTACGTGAGAAAACTGTAAAATTTTTGAAAAAGTTTGATTTTTTTTAAAAATCAGTTAAAAAATAAATACGCGAGATATCTTACTATACACCTCCCTCCCCCACGTGATATTTTGTGATTATTTGTGTCGGTTCCTCCATACGCCCGAGATTGTCGACAAAAAAAATTGGCTCCACACATACACACACATCCATTTTTTAAGGTATGCCAACATGTTCAGAAACCTCTGAAACGTAGATATGCAAAAATTTTGAATTTTATTTTTGGCTTATTACTATAACTTACCCTACGGGAAGCTAAAAACAAAACTTTGCTTAAATATAATACTAGAAATAAATAGTTGTAACCATTTTACTGTATAAATAATTTGGTGTTTTAACTGTCCAAAATATTTTTTAATAATAAATTTTGTTTAAAATTTACTCATTCAAATCTCAAGTCTAATCATTACAAACACGAGACAAATTTGTTAAAGATCCTTCATTAAAACTCATTACCTCCTTTAATACTTTTCGAAGTAGTCCACATGGACCCCCAAAGGTTTTTTGGGTCAATAGAATTTTGTCCAAATTTGAAATTGTTTATGAATTATTACTGTTTGAAGAAACTGTGTTATAAACTAGACTGCATGACCTTGCGACAAAAAATCAGAAATTACAAACTTGTGCAAACGTGCTAGGCGAATAAAATATAAAAGTTCTAAATATTATATAAAGTTTATTATGATATGCTTTGATGGCTGTATCTTCCTGCAAAAATATATCCAATAATTATTTTTAAAAGTTATTGGATCCAAGTGTAGTGATAGTGAAAACATTGTTAATTCAACATAAAGAAAGTAAACCAACAAAACATGAGTGCCTAATCAGAAAATAAGCAATATATGTCTTAACAGTTGTTTATAATAGTAATATTAGTATGGATATAATATATATATATATATTTATAAAATTATTAATAAAATATTTTTATGCAATGTATGTTAATAATAAATAATTACATCAATATTGTGATGTTGTCTGATAATTATGTAGTGAACACCTGTATCGAATTGTAAATAAACTAGAAATCAAAATATATTATAAAAAAACTTGCAATAAATGTACTTAAAAATGAATAGAACTTTTTAATAAAAAAATAACAAATGGGTTATGCTCCCCTGAAATTATTCCATGTTCGTTCACTTGTCTTATTATCTTTATTGAGAGGTCAAAATTTTTCTTTCCTCGTTATTTTGGTACAGTACCTGTTTTGACGTAAATGGTTTCTCATTTTAAGTTGTATCATCAATAATAATAACGGTAATTACAGAATTTGTATGAAATCGACATTTATATTTAAGAAATATATATTTAAATCCGAAATCCCATACGTGATACAAACTCTACATGAGAAAAAAATCTACTGATCCAAAAATCGCAATTATTGGATATTTATATTATCCATTTTTTTATAAGTTATTAATTAATGTTTTAATATTATTAGGATATTGAATTAAATTAAAAACAGTCAAAATAATTAATTCTAGCAGGTGATAAAATGGAGGGTCTCAATAAATTGACACGATTTATTGGCTTGATTTTAGCCTTCCAAATAATCGAATAAAATAATGATAATTAATCTAAAATAGTGTCGCATTTGTATGGACTACGGACATGTTTAAAAACGTAATTTAGGGATGGAAATGCAGTTCACACTGATGAAAAGCCTATAAAGAAAACTGTAACAATTTCAAGAAAATTGGTTCAGTAAAAGTTGAGAAATCGTGGGTATTGTATGAAAAAACAAACAGAGAAGCATCAACGTAGTCAAACAGCTATATCTCAAAAAAAATTTTTTTTGAACAGTGCTCTTGCACATATATTGTTGAATAGTTTAACTTCTAGACTGGAATACCCCTTTAGTAGACTCTAATTTAAATTATTAAAAATCTTTCTTATTGAAAATTATTTCTATTCTTCTACAATAGTTAAATAATATACGCTGTAAAGAGTCAGCCTTAAATGTCTTTTTATCTAAACTGGCAGAGTATCAAGTACCAACTGAATTACTACCTTCTTCAATAAATATATAAAATCTTTCTACATAGTATCTAACCATATTCTTGGCGATTATTTTTTCATTCTGTGTTATTTTTAGAAAACTCTTTCATAGAAACTGTCGTCTTAATTACGTTGTCGAGTTCATTCATTGACACCCTTAAAAAAGGTTTTCTGCAAAACCACGTCTTAGAGAAAAAAGAAGACTGAATTTTAATTTGTGATCATTGATCGCAAATGATGTCTTCGGACAACTCGATGAATATTTTAATCGTCGTCCCTCGAATTAAGAAGCGGATTAATAAAAATATAGAGGTAAATTCTACTAAGAAAGTTGAAAGAAAATTTTATCAATGCCCACAACAGGCGTTTGATTTTCACTTGATATAGCATTTGAGTTCTATAACCTCAAGTGGAAAATTGATTTCATACTGATTGATATCAAGCTGGGTCAGTTGGACCCAGGACCGGTTTGTACTATCCCACGTTCATAGTCATTACACAACGACTGTTCATTTTTAGAGCAGTAAATTTAGTGAATCCATTATGTTTTTTACAAAACTTTCTTGTTACTCGTTATCGTCTCCATATGATTGATTAATGATGCCAATGACCAATAATTAATAAAACAGTTATCAAGCAATTAATTTCAAAGCGTAAAACACTCTGTTCATACATATTCAAACATTTAACAAATAGATTTTAATTAAATATTTGTTCACACATTTACACTGTCGTGAACTGTAAATATGATCGATATTGTTTTATATATTTAATAATAGCGATAAACTTTCGGCCGTACAATTAAATCTGAAGGACTTGGACGTTTAACAACTGACACATTTTAAATATCTTATCAAAAGTGTCTAGTGTTTGACACATTATTGACCCAATGAATCATTAAAGAATTCCAATAATAAAAAATACACTGTTATAAAATTTCTGATCTTTATGTAAAATTGTTTTATAATAAATCAGTCCTAGCTGATACTTATGGATGAAGTAAAAGAGGTGTTTCCCTCTTTTTTTTTGAAAAAAATATTTTTGTATGGTTTCTCTAAATGTGATTTGTTATAACAATGATTTTTTATTTTGCTTACGACATGTAAAATTAAGCCATCAAGGTTGTGTGAAATTGTAAGTTTACTTAAACTTCGTGTTAGTTCCAAAATTAACATATTTTGGATAATTAATTTACTGAAAACTTGTTAAAACATGAAATGTGTGCTGTAAAATAGTAAAGCTATAAGCTGTAAGTTTTTACAAATACAAATCTTATGTAATCTTATTTTATCTTATAAATATTAAAGCGGGTCGATTTGCATGAGTCTTATAGGAACATATGATTTTCGGATACTAGAGATCAAAATAAGATACTTTGTTGAAAAAACCATTCCTCTAGAATAAATTTTGATGTCCCGCGCATTTTCCTGGGGTCAAATTTTGGAAAATTCTGTTTTGACCCAATTAGAGTGACTCAATTGCGTCCAAACATATGACCGACCCCCACTAATTTTGGAAGACCAATCCACCCATACCCATTTTCCAACCCTTGAGACCCCCCCCTCGTGAGAGGTTTTTCAAAATTTAAACTTTATCTATGGGTCAATGCACAGGACATCAGAATTCTCTTTTCGAGGTATGGTTTCTTCAGCAAAATATCTTATTTTGATCCCTAGTATCTAAAAACCATATGTGCCTCAGCCACTTTTTTGATCCATACAAATCGACCCGCTCTAATATATATATTTCTAAACTAAAACTATTTTCAAAATAATTCAAAATTTCAATGAAGACCAATATAATTCAACTCAACCATCCATATCTATAACTTTAGTTTTATCAATTTACCAATTTATTATCTATTTGATATTAATTTAATTATTTTTACTGAAAGTATAATTTCAGTTTTAGTGAGCATTTATTTAATTTGAAAATTTTCAATTTTTCAAAGCTCTGAAAAATATTCCATTACCCCAAAACGTCCCCTCCAATCGTCCAAATAATTATAAAGGTAAAAATAAATATTTTTTGTTGAAAAACAAAACGAAGACTCTTAGTTCAGAAAAATAAAATTAAGAATATATCCAAAATAAAAAAATAAAATAAAAAAAAATTATCCAAAAGTATGAAGCCTGCAATACCCGACATCAAATGTCTTAAACTAATAAATTTAATTTCAAGATATGACTTTATATTTGACGTCTCTGTTTTGGAAAACTTATGGAAAAATGAATTAATTTACCTTTTTATTGTTTATTTGTTGACTTTGCATACACATACATTAGTCATATACATTTTATAAGTTATCTGTACAATTTTATTTTATTTGTATATAATTATTAAACATATATCCTTTTTTGTCAATAATGTTATAAAATTTGTAAATTATAAGTTTACCTTACACAATTGCAATATTCAAAACTATATTCATTTTTTTTTCAACAAAAAACATATTGATTGATAAACATTTTGGAGACTAATCCATGTACAACAGATTCTATTTCAGTTCATACAGTTTCGCCCATCAGTCATTTAAAAACAATTTTATCACAATGCATAATATGGCATTTTCATTAAACATTTTAAATATCTGATTTTGATCATGAAATGAAATTATGCAAGTGCATCGATAATTCTTTCTATGTATCAATATATTTTTTATTTTAAGAAAAATCACGCCGTCGTGAGGCGTTCTTAATGAATTCGAAACGATTAAAAATCATGCGTCCTTGAATAATTAATATTCAATTTTTTTTTATATCAACCCTCATTGTTGAATATCATTATTTGATTCGCTTATAAAAAGGAAAACTTAATAATTTTTCGTTCATTACGAGTTCTGACAGTGTATTGTTTCATTTTTTGATAAATTACGTAACAGTTAACAAATTTAGGTATAAATATGCAGTCGGAAACGAGCAACCGGATCACTATAGTATTATGCGTAATGATAGCAAATGCGTAAGTTCAATTTACTAAGTTTTAAAACCGTGGATAAAAAATTTGATAAACATATTTATGTAATAAATGATAAGTTTTCATTTTCGGTGAAAATTTTGTGCTATTTGCTTGCCCCCAAAAATATTTGGAATTCAATTCAAATAATAAACTATTTTTTATGTGCCTATGTGAAAGGTGTAAAAGTGACTTGTGAATATTTTTTGATACAATATCAATCGTGATCTCATTATCCTTTTTTTAAATGTACATAGTAAATTATGCAAAAAATAGTGCATAACAATTATGTATATAAATTATTTTGTATATAAATGTTATGTTATTATGAAACACATGGTTCGAATAATATTTGAACATAGAATATAAAATGTATCCCCTCTTCAGTAGATTTTAAACTTTTTCACCAGTTTGTGGTATAATTCATATGGACATTCTACATGTCTTGTATACATTTTAATAATATATATATTTTATAATATATAGTTTCTATAAGATATATTAATTTCTATTTTTAGATGGATCGTCAGTAGCCGTCGGCCACATTTTTGTAATTTTCAACCAAAAGTAGATCCCGAAGACTGCGTTTATGGATTTAATACAAATATATGTGGAATATTTTGCAATAGCGTAAGTAATTAAAAATAGATTTAGTATTATTTCTATTTATATTAAAAATTCTTGTGTCATTATTTTAGTGGAAATATTCCACCAAAACGGTATGTCCGATTTTTATAAAATTTTATAATAACGATCAGTATAACTGAGAATCTGACAAGCAGTTCGAGACAACACCTATTTTTTTACCCCTAAATGGTAAAAGTAGTCCACCCTTAAGATTTTATTTTTCTCTAATTTCTCTTGTTCTAGTTTTTTATAATTAGTATTTAAAAAGCACATACAGCCCTTTTTTACCCTTCTACTACAAACTCCTATTTCGCAATAGTCATTTTAGTAATCAAATAATTTTATATACAGATTCTATTGTACTAATGTTTTTTACTGAATTTCGATTACAATTTTCTTGAGCTTGTCGAAAACCTTAAATTTCACTTTAAAAAAAGTTACTTTTATCAAGTCCAACACTAACATTTTTTTAAATTTTGGGGCAAATTTTAGTTTAGTTTATAACGTGGAATTGGAAAACAAATACCCCACTTCATCACCAAAATCTCTATTACACTATTCGTCTCTATATTCAATGGTCTCTCACAATATCTATCTATAATAGTAGCTCATGCTACTATTATCCACCCATAGTAATCTTATATAGATCCATACTACCATTCATATCAACATTCGTATAATACAGCGTTGCCATCTAGGCATAGCTAACACAAGTGAATAAAGTAGTAAATAAATGAATACCTAGTGGGGGGCATGGCATAGTGCCTTAAGGCAAATTGCTGGCACTTTTTGTACCAAAAAAAAAATTTTTAAAAGGTTAACATTTTTGAAAAAAAAAATTACTTTGAAAAAATTAGATTTTTGACAAACTATAAAATTTAGATTTTTTTTTTGGAAAAAAGACTTCGAAAAAAAATGTTTTCTTTATTTTGAAATATTTTGGAAGTTCTGAACTTTTCTCAAAGCAATCGTACTTCTTTAACTGCATAGAGACGAAATATCGAAACGCGTAAGCGCCGCGTCGCCGTCTCACGTATAAACATTGGTACGGAATCCATAGGAATGTAAACAAAATTTATACTTAAAAAATAATAATTTTTTCTTACTTTTTTCACTAGATCTCCAAAATCACTAGACCTACCTTTATGAAAATTTAATCAATTGTTCATCTTGTCAATACAAGTAAAATGTTTTTTGAATGATTAAAATCGGACGCTCCGTTCTCTTAAAAACAGAGTTACCGTTTTTGGCACTTTTTGCCCCGTATCTTCGGAACGGCTAGGCCTTCGCCAAAAACTAATCAGCACGCCACCTTATCAATACGAATCGAATGTCTTTTGAATTATTCAAACCTATTGATCGGTGTTCCCGAAATAGTTGACGAAAATTTGTATCCGCACACACACACATACCCAAACACACGCATATACACACATACACACATACACACACACATACATCCATTTTTTCTAAAGTATGCCAAAATGTTCAGAAACCTCTGAAGTGTAAAGTTACGGGAAGTTAAAAAATAAATGAGTTTTTTTCTATCTAGGGTCCATTGGGTCCATGTGACCGCTACAACGCATCATGTGGCAGTGGCCTGAACTGCGTATGTGGGACGTGTTTGGGATGTTCCACGGACACCATCGAATGTGTCAACCTGGCCACCGACAGCAACCTGAGGCTCGAATGCAAGCGACATGGGCACAAAGAAAGGTTCAACCGGATACCTCATCCGAAGCTGATGCTAGTCAATGAAGCAAACGACTATTTTGAAACTTTGACACGAGATTAAAAATTCTGACTCACAGACTCGATACTTCGATAATTATTGTCAATGTTATTATTTTTTATGAAATACTTTTCATATTAACACGTTAAATTTTCTGATATTATCGTGGCGATTGACGTGTTAATTGAGGTGCCATTCGAATTTACATGCATTGATGAAAAAAATGGAGTAGATAATGAAAATTGTTAAAATGTATTTATCTGTGATAATTACGAAATTTATTTAAGGAAATGGTTCGTGTTAATAATATTGATGAAATAAAATCCTAGTTTTTGGCGAGATAAGATAACAAATGCATTAAATTTGAATGGCCCTTAAAGACCATTTAACTCGTATGTGCGCGAAATTTTACCAATTTTAATCGACAATTCATATAAAAGCTGATCAAAAAATTACATCCTCCCAATATATCAAATTCAAAATTTACCAAACCTGAAACACTATTACATTCCCGACTATTTATTTCAAGAAAAACAAACATGAACTCCGTGTTTTCCAACTTGTGGAACGCGAGATTGTTGCAAAGAGGAAGTACAGGTGCTTACAAATTTTAATTTCAAAAAACGTTAAAATGATAGATATGAAAAATCAATGACTAAACACGAATAAATATTTTGATGTATATCGAGATATCGGAAGCGCTGCATTATTATTCAAAAAATGGGAGGGTGCTGTACAAACAGGTTGAAAACCACTGCATTAACTAGATATGATTCATTTTCAATTCCTATGAGCATAGAGCTTTTTACATGACATCCCTTATAACGAATGCTTTGCTCGTTTTGTTAGATTTAATTTGTTTTTTTTTTTTTATTTGAACGATTCCCTGAGCTATGAAATATATCAAAAATAGGCAAATGCACAAAAAATATTCGAAACCACAAGTGCGACAAAGAATATCAATAATCCTATTTTCTATTCCTAAACATATTGTTTGCTTAAATCTCATCAAGATCATGTTTCTTGACAGATGTCCTGAAGATGGAACGTACCTAGTTCCAAAACGTTGACAGTAAACAAATAATTAAATAAAGAAATTGTTTATTAAAAACTTTTCTTGTTTTTTATTTTGTATTATTTTTGGATTCTTGTTCGAAACTCTACAAAATATACACAAATCCAAGACTCTACCATTCAATATATATATATATATATATATATATATATATATTTCAATACTTTTTCAAGAAATCATCTAATTATTAATACTGTGTTTAGTTTACCATATAAACCGATTTAAATTACCTTTACAAACAGCATTGGTAAACATTGCATTATTAAAAAAGTACTTAAATAACCTGTCACTGGTATAAATGTATCATTTAAAAAATTAAATTTGGTTAGTTTTTTTAACGCAGAAAATATAAGTAGTAGACTGGAAAAGCGCAAATTAACCGAACGCTCACCTATCAGTTAAATGGTCTCAATAGTGACTGTGAAGCAACATGTGATTTTAATAATATTTCCTCATTTGTATTTGTGAATCTATTAGGTTTTGAAAAATAATTTTAAGCCATTTTATTTATCCATTGAAGCATGCAGCATAAAAAACAAACTAAATATTGTTTTAGCTTTTTTAATGATGCTTGTGTAAAATTTAACTCAAAACTACTTTCTCTGATATTCAAAGTGTTAAAGTTTAATAAAAATATTTGAAAACACCTTTTATGCTATATATAAAGAATAATAAATGAATAATATGAAAAAAGAATTTTCATTGAAATTTGTCCATCATTCCAATTTTATGATCCAGGAACTGAAAAGAAGTGAAAAAGTAATGGGGTGTTAGAACCAGCCAGATTTTTTATTTTAATAATGAAAAATGTTATATTAAGTTTAAAATTTACTATTACTCTAAATAGCTGACTGACTTTGATATCAGACTTTCATGGTTATTTTCCTTGTTCTTAGATGAAAGAATATTATAATTAAAAAATTGTTATATAAACCTTAATTAATTAAATAATGAAAAATGCAAATAATGAATTCTATATATCAGATTAATTTATTTTTACTATTTTTTCTAAAATCAATCGCAGCATAGATTAAAAAACCGTTGGAACACCTTTCTCCACCTTACCGACGGTGATGCTAATAATATTGATCAATCAAGTTTGTATTTTTATCAGAACAATGGCTTTTCTTCTACGAAAATAAATTAATGACATTTTTGACGTTTTATTTGTGTAATACAATTATTTTTCTAAAATGACAGAATCTAAAAGAGCTACCACAGCTAACCCGATGTATGGCAGGTAAGACATTGAATTCGACACAAGAATTTAAGCATAAGTTTACATGTTTTTGAACATTGATGTCAAAACTTCCAAAATTGTCTAAATTTTAATCCGTGAACAATATTTCAATATGCATGATTCCTACTTCAAATATTGCGATAACTTTTGATATTAAATATGACACTTGTTAAATTGGAAGTCTTTTTGAAGTAACTGATAAAATAAAATCGATCGATTATGTGGCTTACTTGAGTTTAATTAATATTTAAAATTAAAGAATATAATAACCAAAAATAATAATTGCTTTTCTTATGAAAAGATAGTATCTAAAATTTCATATGCAATCTTTATTTTTTTCTATTATATTTAGGCTTAGGCTAATAATTCTCAAAAACCATGATCCAGAAAAACCCAGAAATACTAATTACTTTTCTTATAAAGATATAGTATCAAAAATATCATAAGCAATCTTTTTTTTTCTATTATATTTAGGCTTAGGTCAATAATCCTCAAAGACCATCTCTTTGTTTTGATCATATTATTAGAACTATTCTTTCTCTATATATAATTCGTGCGATTTTTTTTTTTAAATTTAATTTGTTGAAAAAATATTTAACAAGGAATTAAGAAGGCTAAATGCTTCTTGATATGATGATTAATAATACAAATATTCCTGGTAAATTTCGAGTTTTCATTCATATTCACTTTAAAACGTAGAATGGCAATACGAACCTTGGAAAAGTAGATAATGTGATATGCTTCCCAGATCGTCGATTCGATTTCTGGTTTATTTTTAATTCTGGTTTTTTCATATTTTTTCGTTTCTTTGTAACCATTTTAAGATTTTTTTTAAATAATGAACCGCACATTTTATATAAATTTACCATTACAACCACCGACATTTCTTCAAATGCAATTATTGGAAAAATGTCTGTCCTATAAATTGGCATAAGTATAGTTATTAAATTTCACAAAGTACGCGCCCTTTTCATAATGTTAATAAAAATATTTCGTTGAAATTTTACAAAAATATTTAATGATTTGCATAATATTTCATATCTTGGATGCATTTATATATTTATGAGCACACAAAAATGAATTCACAAATTGTTTAGAACATAGAAGTATGTCTATCTAAATTATTTTTACAGTTTCATAGTTTGGTGTCATGGCATTGATTAATAAAAAATTATAAACATATATTTTATCATTCAAAATTAATAGAACCGGGAATCGAATCGACAGAAGCATATCAGTCCAACAAAGGCTGCCAAGGATTGCATTGTCGGCGTATTATAAATTAAGGTATGTAATTAAGGTACAACCTCGTACATAATTTTATTATAAAATAATCTTTATTCATTCATTTAATCCTACTCAATTTGTTTTTAAAACTCATCAAATTTATGCGTGATTCAATACTAAGCCTAAAAATTTAAGGACATTCAAAATAATTCAATTTTTTAAGTAAAAGTCTAATTGTAGTTTACTAATTTTAGAGTGGCCGCACCTTCATATGCCGAAAAGGTGCGATTAGCTTTTTGCACAGACACCGATAAATCAGTAATAGTTAATAACTGTGAAAAAAGAGGATGGATTCAAGTAAGTATAATAATAATTATAGAATTTTATACAATTTTTGAAAGGCACCTAACTCATTATTATATAGGATTTATTAATATTAGTAAAAATCAGAATTTAGTGAGGCACTTATAGTTTATGCTGAAGAGAATTCTATAAAGAGCACTCTATAAAAATTTCAAGAAAATCAGTCCAGGCGACTGAGTTGTACGAATTGATTCGATGCAGTTTCTGGTCTTATAAAAGTGTTATTTTAACACACCAAAAAATCTAAAATGCATGTAGTGGCATCGTGCCTTACACCGTTACGAAATGTTCGATGAATATTAAATGTTTTCAAATAGATTATTTTTGAGAATAAATATTAAGTTACTAAAGGTCTAAGTATGAGTTTATAACAATATGACCCAAGACAACGATGGGTTTTAAGAACGGATTTAGCATTCAGTTTCAAAATAAATTGTTAATGTTAAAAAAGATTATCACTATTGCAATATTTTATTATTAAGGTTAGCCCAGACGACGATTGGAATTTCTATTGGTCCAGCATTCAGACTCTGCGTTCTCTATACAGTGTGGATAGCGGATACCGTCTTCATGATAATCAGTAACCAATAGTTTAATTAATTATAACAAATATTTTGCCATAAAATGTATTTTCATTATTTGTTTTATACAGAATCATAAACCATTTTCCTAACCATTACGAAATATCACGGAAGGATTTGCTTGTGAAGAATATAAAACGTTACCGGAAAGAATTGGAGCGCGAAGGTTCTCCTCTTGCAGAAAAAGTGGAAGTCAATACCCCATGTTTTCCTTTAGGAACGCGATATTTGCATTTGGATTTCATACCAGTCACTTTTGTCTTACCAGCAGGTACTAAAGATTTATACATCTAGAATAACTATGGATAAATGAATATAATCAAAGATTAATTGATACACACGAGCAAAAGCCAAACCAAATGTTACAATATAAATATTATAAAAAAGTTATGAAGAATTCCAAAGGTCGCAATATGAAAAGATATCAAAACTCAACAAAATTGAATTTTATATTATTTTTTTACAGATTATAATATGTTTGTTGAAGAATATAGAAAATCACCTCAGAGTACTTGGATTATGAAACCATGTGGTAAATCACAAGGAGCTGGAATATTTCTCATAAACAAATTATCCAAATTAAAAAAATGGAGTAGAGAAGCCAGGACACCATTTCATCAGCTCACAAAGGAAAGCTATGTAATATCCAGGTTAATGAACACGAGAAAATATTAGAAAGAATTTTCGTTTGCCAAATATAAAGACACAAAGCGAATTACTCATCTCCTTATAAATTACTGTTTTTAGGTACATTGATAACCCTCTACTAATTGGAGGCAAAAAGTTTGATCTGCGTCTGTACGTACTGGTGACCTCATTTCGTCCTCTTAAAGCATACCTTTTCCGATTGGGTTTCTGTCGTTTCTGCACCGTAAAATATGACACCAGTGTCACCGAATTAGATAATATGTACGTTCATCTAACTAATGTTAGCGTCCAAAAACACGGGGTAAGTAGGGAATACCAACTTAAATCATTTTACCATTACTTTGCAAAAAAGAATCTAGTGAACAACTATAAAAAAACCTGGATGCAAATGCTATGTTGATACTGTAGAATTAATTACCTTCCACCTCAAGTTTTATTATGAACTATCCTGATTTCTCAGATATTTATTATTAATCCTTAGGGGGAATACAATACTATGCATGGAGGAAAATGGTCAGTTCAAAATTTAAGATTATATTTGGAAGCAACTCGAGGAAAAGCTGTAACTGATAGATTATTTGGAACCATATCTTGGACCATAACACATTCCTTAAAAGCAGTTGCACCAGTAATGGCCACAGACCGGCATTGTTTTGAATGCTATGGCTATGATATTATAATTGATAACCAACTTAAACCATGGTTAATAGAGGTAATAAAAGACATAAATAAAAATATCAACAGAGCCTTGTAGAGGCACCATAGCAAACATCATTCAATTACTCATTTATAAACCATCTATTTGCAGAGAATTTGTAACACAAATTAATTTAATTTTGCTCATATTTCAGGTCAATGCATCCCCTTCATTAACATCAACTACTGTCAATGATAGAATTTTAAAATATAAGTTAATTGACAATATTATGTCAGTAGTTTTACCCCCAGATGGAATACCAGAGTGAGTAAAAAGAAATAGAATTTTAATTAAAATTAAAGTTATGAAATTACCTCGTATCAAAAAATTTGGATTTTTTTCTACTTAGTGTCCGGTGGAATAAAATACCCAGTCCAGACAAGCTTGGTAATTTTGAATTATTGATTGATGAGGAATTAGCTGCATTGGAAGCTTCACAAGAAGCAGCACCCAATGTTAGACAGAGAAGTTCAAGATGGAAATAACATTTACCTCTTCTCAAAATTTAATATTGATATCAAAATTATATTATCTATTATTAAGAGTAAAATTTAAAAATCATTTATTACATAAAATCTTAAATGTTAAATTAATTTTAATTTATGAAATATTCATAAAATTTACTATTTTAATAATTAAATTATTGTTTTGATCTTAATTTTATAAATTGGTGCTTCTGTTAATTTTGTTAAAATGAAACAACTTATATTTTAGAAGTAAAAAGTTAGTAATGAATAAAGTTTATAATGAATTTACAAAATATTTGAATTGTTTATAATCTTATCTGTTAATTATCAATATCATATTATTTAAATTCCTACTGGTGCCCATCCCTTAGATTTATTTAAAGATATTCTATTCCTTATGGTGAAGGAAATAAAACCGTAATTTAATTCAATTATAATATAAATTTTATTATCATGTATTACTTAAAATTATTATTATTATTATTATATCAAATTTACATTGTTAAAATGTTATGTATGTATAATTATTCTCCTAGTAGATTCATATCAACACTTAAACATTCTTCTCCGATATTACTTGGTGAAGTCTCCAACAAATCATTAGACTCACTAAAATTATATAAAACTAGTTTAAGCAACTTTATACTTTGGGGTTATATTAATTATTTTTTATATAATTTCTTTAAATTATATCTATTGTATATTTATATTATCTTTAATCAATTTTTCATATTTATGCTTTTCTCTTTAGAATGTTTTTCTTATATATATTTTTGTTATATCTTATAAATTGTAATCACACATGTAATTTGTTGAAGAGAGATACTGCTCTTTTTGTTATTATATTGACTAAAATATTATGATTAATATTTATAGACAGATGTTCCACTAATATATGAAAAATTAATACAATATTAAAATATTGTATTAAATGATTTCAAGACAATATTTTTTCATTGCCTGTTTTGATAAATATTATTAAATTCTCTCATCTGATTTTGATAAAATATGTTAATTATTTATCTAAAGAACTGAAATTACCTGTCAAGAGAAGGATCATTGCTGAACATTTCAGTAGGAACTGTAGGTGGAGCTCTTTCAGATAATAGTTCACGATAGCCACCACTTTGGCGTGATTGCAAATGCCTTTCAACTTCCTCTGCTGTTAACCGACCATCAGACAGAGTTACTCCGCTGTTTGTTATTGTTGACATACTTGGTAAGGTCACCCTTGGAGGTGTTGATTCAGGTTGCTATAGTAATAAAGAAAATATAACTTATTAGAAATATAAAACAGATAATGTGATTATTGTTATTTGTGAAGAAAAATATTCACATACCTGTGTTCTAACTTGTGCGGATGCCACATTGGCCTGCCGATTTTGTTTAACAGGTATAGTTCTTTTTTTCTTAGCAGGAGGAGGCTGTGGTTTACCAATGTTTACGTTCTGTGCAGATCCATGGTTACTCGATTGAAAACTATCACGTTTTCTGCAGAAATAATATTAACAATAATAATTTTAGTAATGTAATTATTATAAATGTTAGCAGACAAGATACCTTTTAATAGTTTCTGATCGCTGAGGTTCTTCATCAGATGTTTCAGTTTCTTCACTCTCTGAAGAACTGGGATCGACCTAAAAAAAAATGACAAATGATTGTTTTACATCATTAACAAAAATGTATACTAATATGCTTCTGATTTTATATATGTTAATCCATATCCTATTGATATTTAAAACTAATAATGATATCAGTGGCAATACAATTTTGGCACAAAGTAAAGTCTAAATCCTACATTTGAATCTGAATACTTGGAAAAAAAAATCTTTGCACTAGATGAGATTTTTATGATTTATTAAGCAAAGTTACAATAAAAATACCTTGCCGGTAATATTTTTTGATAATGTAAATCACTAAACCTTGTGGGAATTAAAAATATGAAGTGTCTTTGATACAAATAAAAGCCGATGATTCTTACATAAACTTAAATAATATACAGTAAAGAAATAATGTATACCTTCTCATACAGTAATAATCTGTCTAGTAGAAAACTTCTATCCCGAGCTACTTTCAAATGGCGTCTTTGGCAAGATTGCAATGCACTTTGAAACGATTCGTTTTCCTGTAAAATAAAGAAGATTTAAATAATTGTACAATCAAACCTTAAATGCTACTCATAAAAAATGGTTATTACATATAATAGGTACTTCAGTTTTCTTTTCAGGTTATGGTAAAGAACTTTATAATCGATAGGTGTTTGTTCATCCCTGCTATCATCGTCTGAATCGTTTGCTCCTAAATCTCTATCATCCTCGGCATCTTGTTCGTAATCATTGCCGGATTCCGATTGCATATTTGCCATTGAACGGCAATACCACCCGGACAACATTTTGCCGTCTTTCAGAACTTATTTTATGATAAGTATAAATAAATATTAATATAATACACTACTTATATTATTATTATATTGTCAAGACTTATATAGTATTATTTAATGGATTCAATTTCATATCGATTCTTTGAGAGGTTATT
>NW_020539725.1:53439326-53582174 GCF_003426905.1 Ctenocephalides felis | reverse complement strand
AAAGTGATAAAAAATCGAAGTCCTCTTTTTTACAATGATTTAATTTTTTTTTTATTCTCTCTTATTTACAAGTCCAGTTAAAGACATTTAATCAATTTGTGGAATTTACAATTGTCGGCCGTGAAGAGACATTATATACTAAAGGTACATATTGGAAAAACAACTCTTAAAACAACTAAAAAAAAAAACAATAGTTGTTTTCCCAAATGGTTTAAAAATCACACTACACGAAAATACCCCTTAAGGAAGAAATTTGAAATATTTCTTGGTATAAACAAAAAAATAAATATATTGAAAGTCTTCTATCCCCTAGACCTCCTACTATTTGTTCCGTATGTAAGTCCATGAACCATATCGTGCAAAATTGCAGCACGCGCTGCATATGAACAATCCGAGGCACATTCTATATCAATTTAAAACCTAACAGTAAATTGAATTCATGATGGTAAATGCAATACTATTTTATATAAAGAGCACATGCAAATCTATTTTGTATGTAAATTCAAACAACAAGACCTTTTTCGGCATTTTGATAATATAAAATTTTTGGTCAACTAAACTTTATTTGCACCTTGAATTGCAAAGACAAATAAAGCTCCTAAAGTAGCACATGGAAAGTTGTACAATTATAAAAATTAATCAATTAACTTGATTTTGATTTCGTACATACAATATTTTATTGCATTTCAAAATAAACTTGTGAGCCTTTATTCAGTAAAAAAGTAGTACTGAAATGATAATATTAATAGTGCCATGTCATACAGAAACTTTTATTACATGTGTAATTTAATAAATTATGAACTTATTCTTTCCCAATTAATTTCATAGATCTGAGCACTGGAAACTACACAATTGCAATCCTAAAATTAAAACTTGCACATTTTTTCTTTTTACAATAAATAGCAATTTCGAGATAAACATTGACTGAAATTAAATCATGTTTAATAAAACCTCATACCAATGCCAAATCATGAGAAATGATATTTAGTGATTTTAATCAATTAAATTTAGAACCTATATATAAATGATGATGAAAAATATGATGAAGCAAATAATTATGTTAAATTCCACAAATTAAATTTTTGTAAAGTTTCTTAAACAATAATTCGAGAGTAAGGTTTAAGATATTATCAGAACACCAACAATCAGCAAATTAATAAAGCGAGTAACAGACAATTTACAATTCACACAAAACGAATGTATATATATATATATATATATATATATATATATATATATACAATTATATACAAATATGCACATATACTTATAATTATATTACAAGTCCATCGAGGTAAATATAGAGTAAAAAATATAAATATTCGTATTAAAAGTAAAGTCCATGAAAATGTCCAAAAATTTCTGGAGTTCACGATCAATTCTATATACTAGAAGTAAGTTTAATCGAATTTACATTAATTCAGAATAAAATATGTATCAAGATGTGTATAATAAAATATTTCAAATTAATTAAATTGTTTTCAAACATGTTATTTATGTAGTCACTCATTGAATGGAATAATTCTGCAGATATCATTATCTGACAATACAGTCGAATAATGATTAATTGATTAATATTAATTATTTTTAAAATAACATATTGTTTGGAACATACAGTAAATTACTGCCAAAATTGCATCATTTTTGCGTCCACTTTTAAAAATCGTGATTTGATATGTATTTCTAAGAATAATATACATACATATATACAAATACACTTTATATTTATAGTTAACTGTATATCTTTATGTATGATAGTTATACGTGAAGCAAAAAAATACTGAACATTTTATTTAAAAAAAGATGTTTTATAAAATGTTCTGTTTTATAAAATGTTCAGAACTCATGTGTATTACCAATTCTTGTCTTTTGCTATATTTTATCGAGAATAACTCTTACTACTAAATTATTATCAACATTATTAAGATTATTTTTTATTTATTTATTTATTCATAAGCAAGCCGTAATCAATAATAATAAATATTATTTCAGGCTCTTATTATTTTAACATCTTCTATTAACTCTAACTTGGAATTGTTGAAATGATGGCTTTCAACATTTACCTGTTTCTAGATATCAAGGGATATCATATTTATTTACCATTATACTGGATTGACCAAACCCTGTATTATCACAGATCATTTATGAGGCATAATCTAAGCCTTTTATCACCATTCCAAGATATGATTCAAAATTTCCCAGAAAACATTCAGAGCTTTACATCTCTGCCAATGTAACTATCGATATGTAACGATCGATCAAAAATATAAAAAAAAATCGAAAGAAAACGAAATGAACATAAACTAAGAATGCATGCATAACTAACTTATATTAACTTAACCAAAATAAAATAAATTCAACAAAATAAACAAAAATAAAAATTAACTCACATTCCCCAGATTGAAATTTATTCTCATCATTTTCATCGCCCTTCAGCGAGTCCATCTCAGGCATATCTTGCCCTGATAAGCTCATATCGTTGCTGAATGATTGGCGTGAGCTTAATTTCTCAAATGTCTCGTTAAGCTTATCCATTTCTAAATTATGAGTACTGGATTTTAGGCTAAGTTGTGATGAAGTCATACTGTCAAATGTTGCCGATTCGAAAGGATTGGCGACATCGTTTAAATCTTCGCACATCAGAGACGACTTTTTATAAGTCAAAGACGACATTGAAGAATTGAGGTTATTGTTAGTGGAATTCTGTTCTTCTAGTTGCTTCGTGTTAGAATTGATGCATAGATCGTTAGGGTTCTCATCCATCACCTAATTCTAAAAAAACGTATCGCAGGAAAATTTAAAACAAAATAATAACTGAAATAAAATTATTAACTTATATAAAAATAACTTATAGATAAAGGAAACTTAGAATAAAAATAATAAACTCAAAAAATTGAAATACAACAAAACGAGCCCTTTCTTCATTCTGTCCTGATGATACAGATAATAGAGATACAAATCCATTCTTTTCATATTCTACATTTCAATAACAATTAAAACAAGATCATAAATTATAAGTTTTCATTGTTTAGAAATGTGTTTTCAAATGTAGCGAATATTCTGTAATGATGATACTTTTCGTAAACACTTATCAAAATATGTGCATCAAGAAGTTTTATTTAAAAAAACTCTTCTTATATTAAGTTGGTAGCTAAGTAAGTGCGATTTTCATCTTAGATAGTTTCAATTTAATTTTTAGGTTTGCTGATATAATTCAAATGTAAAATACCTTTTTTTAATGGATAGTAAGCAGTTTAGATGTACATCAGTGCAAATAAGTTTTTTGATGTAATGATAATTTTTGTCCACTTATTTTTTTTTAATTTATAAAACTCTTCTTATATTAAATTGGCAACTAAGTAAGTGCGGTTTTGAGCTTTTAGGAGGTTTCAATTAAATTTTTAGGTTTGCTGACGTAATCCGAATTTAAAATTACCTTTTGTTAATGGATAGTAGGAAGTTTAGATCTACATCAGTGAAAAGTTTTTCATTCCATTAAGGACTATTTGTTTGGCGTTCATTGAAAGGTGAAAAATCAAATTGAAGATTTTTGTCATATTTTGCTTTTTTATTTCTGCAGATGTAAAGAAGCATCCTGAGCCTTAAAAGCCTTAAAGAAACGGTGACCTGGCACCCGACCTTGACCTTCTGATTATTTATAATTTGGATCTTCACAAAATTCTTTCAAAAGGTAAATCATCAATAATCATAATGATGGCAAATTATAATAAATTATAATATATAAAAGTGAGATAATGATGATGCTGCTTGAAAGAAAGCAAAAAGTCATTGATCAAAATGGACATTACAAATAAAGTTATTTAGTTCCATAAAAAAATGTCTTGTTTCTGACAAAAATCCGCAATTATTTAGTTTCCAACTTAATACTTTGTATATTGAGTAAGCACCCTAAAATTTCAGCTTAAAACTAGTGAAAAGCAGTAAAATATTTTCCATTTCTACTATGTTTACTAAAACTAACATTTTTGTCAATAACAAATGCACATCAATTAATGCATATCTTATCACTTTAAAAACATGTTAATATAATTCAATAAGACAATTAAAAACAATTTAAAATTTAATCTGCTTGTAATCCTGTTGTATACGCATTTTATTTACTTCGCAAATTAAAATTCTATGAAACTTTAAAGCTTTGTCCAAATAAAATATTAGGAAAAGATAAATTCTATGAAATTGTATAGCTTTGTTCAAATACAAGTTTAGGAAAAGATGAATTCTATGAAATTTTGCAGCTTTGTTCAAATAATTCGATTTGGTAGAAGATGAAAAAAAAAACAAGAAGATGATATAGAGCCATGTCGGTCATATATGTGTGACATAAAAATAGTCAGAAATTTTGGCAAAAAAAATTTCTTTGATATATAAATTTTCGGTTATAATCCCAAATGACGTATTCAGTACGTAATTTAAACATTGTAATATTACCATAAACAAACGTACACAGTTGTTTACTGAGCTTTTCAGATAGCAACAAAAACAGTTTAGCATATCAAAAACAAACATTTGTTTTAATATTTATAAGTCAAACAACACACACAAAAATAATTTACCGAACTATTTTCCCATGAAAACACACAAAACTTTCACATATCATAAAATTACACAATCAATATTTTTAGCACTGTACTAATCCCAACTAATTTGGATAAACATAAGATGGGACACAAGACAAGAGGATTAACGTAATCTTTAGAAGTTCATTTTTGCTAATCATTAAGTGCAGATTTTTATCAATTATTTAAAGATAAATTAAATGATTCGACGTATACGCGCGAATGTTTTATGATACGATGTACAATATAGAATTATATGTTGGGTTATAAATCATGGACATCAATCGTCCATAAAGCGACAAGTGATAGATTAAAAAAATTACTGGAATTAACTTGATACTCAGATTGGAAATTTATATTAATGAATTGCGCATTTTTATCATCTTTATTCATTTGGATATAATTCGATTTGAACTGCATAATGGAGAGAAGAATACTGATTCAAACTCACCAAAAACAATTTAACTTGGAAAACTAGTCTAACTGAAGAAAATTGTATCCTGCAGAAAAATCAATTGCCGAATTTTATTGCAAAACTTGTCTCCTTAACTTTACTCCACAAAATAGTTATTGGTTTCAAACATAAAAAGCTTTAAGTACTTTCTCATTTAATACTTGAAACAAATACAATAAAACAACTTCAAAAGACCATCCTAATCATTTTGGCTTATTACGATAAGATACATAAAAACTAAATCCGGCGCTAATAAAAATATTTCATTAAGATCAAAAAATGTGAAAGCTCATGTAATACATTTATAACACTTCAAACAAATTGTTTGCATTGTTGCTTCTTGCAAAATAATCATAGAATGCGATCGCAATTGTAATCTAAATTAAAAGGGCTTAATTGAGAATTTATTATACAAACTGAGGCGTTAAATGCCTCGGAAAATAGAATGTAGTTTGTTGACCTGAATTGAAATCTAGAGCTCTCCTAATCTATTATTATAAATCTGCTTTAATGGGATAGTGGAATACAAATATGAAATGAATATTTTTCTAATGCTAAATTAATTTTTATAATCACACTATTTGTAATTTGTTTAATTTATACGTTTAAAATAAAATCTATCCATATAAAAATTGCTGGAATCAATTCTTATCACATCATAATACATCAAATAGTATAGTTTCTCGATTTACTATCAGCTCGTTAAGGTGAAATTAAAATATTCAATTACTATTAAAATTGATGACTTATTAAAATCCATAATTGCATTTATAACTCATGAACGATGTATAATATTTCTCATTTTTAGTTTATTATTACATTAACATTATTAAATAGTTATAATAAGAAAATTTACAGATTGATAATGACTATCGCAATTTGATTTTGTTACTAAAAAGTAAAGTTATTTAGAAACTTATATCCACAACTATATAGAAGAATTTTCATATGCTTAAAAAACTTAAGTTCCTACAGGTATGCATACAAATTTACAATTTATATTTTTTATGATTAATGGAAACGGCTATCCCACGATGATACATCTAATATATCTCAAAGATAGATATGGGTAAAATAATTTAACTTGTAATATAATACAAGCTTGTAACTTTTATCAAGATTTGGTACGTGCCAAAAATGATAAAACAAGATAATAAAGCACCCATCTTAAAAATATGACGCGACTATATTTTTCCGACAAAAATTTATCGTTTATCAATACTTGTTAAATTTGATAATATTCTAAGAAATAGATGCAAACTTGATCAAACGCAAAATAAGTCAGAAAATATTAACAATAGAAATTAATAACTAATTAACTAATTTAAAAAAAAATACATGCCAAACATCGGTTTCTATCTTATTCTGCAATTGTCCTCATTTAAACTAGAAAACTTTTGTACTAATTAAACATACTATTAATTTACTTATTATAATAAGAACACCCCGAATTAAGGTTTTAAAATTTTTCATTCGTCAAAAAATCGTGACAAGTTAAATCATTCTCAAATATTTTTTTTATTCTCTATTTTACTTACAACTGTCCAGTTAAGGACATTTAGTAAATAACTGGACAGTTGTAAATTCTCATATTTGGATTGCCCTTAAAATATAAAAATTAATTTTAATTTAATTTTTATTAAATATAGAAATTGTATATAGTATCACACAATATTTCAAAAACGAAATGATACATATGCAAAAGTGATAAATAATATTCCTGTAAAGTTTTATAGAAAAAATATCTGAAAATTTCTCAACAATAACTACTTTTGAGCTTTCATACGATTACGATGTAACTTCTTTTTGATCATGATTTTATGTTGGATTAGATTGATTAAGATCAAACGATTAAGCTCCGAGCTTTCACTATTTAATTCCATTAAGAGAATTAAACTTAGTTTATAGAAAAAGATAGGTGTACTGATTTCAAACTTCAACAAAAAAAGGGCATTTTTGTTCATATAGGAGATATATCTTCAATCGACCAAATCGAAAAACAAAATTTTAAAATTGTCTTCGATTTTTATATACACTGAATTTTTATAATATCCGGACGTGGAAATTTGGGATTAGTAGATTGGGATTAAAAATTAAAGTTTAAGTATTTTTTTCAGTAACCACACAAACATTTCAAAGCAACAATTTCGCATAGTCTTGCCTTGTTTCAAGTGCCAAAGAATTTTAGCTGAAAAGTAGTGGTTATATTTCATGCAAATATGTAAAGCATAAGCTCAAAAATGAATTTTTGGACTTACCACTTATCCTTGGTTAACTTTGCTCATCCAGTATAGAAGATTAAGCTCATTCCCTGCAAGGAAAAAAACTTATTAGAATAAAACTATTGGGTTAATTTTTTTATTTTAAGTTTTGTTAGAGCAAAAAAAACTGAGGTCATGCAACTCTACAGCTAATTTAGATGACGAAATATTTTCCATTTACAATTTTGAGCAAACATTGGTGCCCCAAAAGTAAATTACTTATTAAATTTTTTATTTTATTTTATTTTTAGCCTATGATGAAAATTTTCAAACTCGGGGCAAATATGACGCACCAGGAATTATAGGTATCAACTTTGATAAACAATAAATTATAGATAACACGTAATTTCGACAATATCGACCATGTTGTGTTTGTAAGTGAGCATGTATATAAAAACGAGTAATCTCAATTTTCGGTTATTCATTGCTACAGCAGATTTCAAAATAAACATTAAGAATTTAAACTAATGACATAAAATATTGTGAAACAAAATAAGAATGAGTAAATTAAGTTTAATTGTATTTGCAGTGATTTTGAATTGTTCGCTGTTTGTTGCAGCTGAAGATCGTAAGTAGTGAAATTATTGTTTATTAATTTATTTTTTTATTTTTAATAAATTTTGTGTTCGAAAACAGTGTGTGTAAATTTTGCAATAATTTCACAACTATTAACTTATAATTTAAATTTGATTTAATTAAAAAACATGTAACTTTTAAACTTGACTTGTAAATAAACGCTAGGCCTACGATAGGTCATAAAGCTATCATCTTTTATAAGGGATAAATAAAAAATAAATTCGTTAAAATATTTTTTTTTAAAAAAAAGCGAGCATAAGATTTAATGAAGATCCAATTGAATTTCGACTTTCTTATTTTATATTTTAGTACCTACGTGATTACAACTTAATATGCATGGCTAAACTTATATTTTATTAAATCAAAATCAATTTAAATTATTTTTTAGAATTCTTTACAAGCATTATTTAGTAAAATTAAATTTTCAACTTAATTTTTACAAATTTGACAATTTTAATTCATAGATCTAATGTATCCAATTAAATCTGATAATTCAACTAATTAAATCACTGCAAATTTAACACGTGTAGTAGATCTCAATAAAAATCATAATCAAATTCACACATTATTGATAGACAATAAAAAAATAAGATATTTCTAAAAACAAGTAAATAACACGCACATTTATCTATATAGCACTTAACAAATTTTGTCAATAGTATAATTAAAGTTTTATTTTTATTACGGATACTGATAAAAACCAAAAAATATGTCACATTGAATTTTTTGTTATCTGCTAACACTAATCGATAATTCAGATTATAGAAAATACCTTGAATTTTAGTTTTTCGCAATGAGTGATTTAAAAATTATCAGAATTATCCATGATAATTAGGTGTTAATAACATGATATTTGCATAGCATACAAGGAAAAATCAATATAAAGAAACAAACATTTTTATGAAAAAATAACTTTAGTGCAAAAATAAAATATTATCATTTTAAGGGATAAAATTAATTACAAAAGTATTATGAAAATTAACATTTAATACAAATAGTTTAGTCCGAATATTTTTTTTTGTTAAAATATAAAATTTATATAAGCAAACAAAATCCTATCTAGGCGTAGAATCACGCATTGATAAACAATTTATTATTAATTAATTATTATTGTAATTGTAATTTATATACAAGCAAGACATGATAAAAAACAATAGTTTTTAAAAAATATTTTTAAAAACTAAGTAATTTTAGAAATACTAAGTCGTATTCCACAAAATCGAACACTTTGTATCAATCTGAAAAACATACCATCCTGAATCCTGGAATATCCTTGAATTTCTTTGAATCAAATTTATTAAAGTATTTCAAAATTATCGCCTTGTTTAAAAAAATATTTTTCACGATTTAAGTAATTTTAAAAATATTGAGTCAAATTCCACAAAATCGAATACCTCGTGTCTTAATCCTGAATTCTGGTGTATCCTTCTTTGAATCAAATTTATTCAAAAAATTTGAAATTATCGTCCGAAAATATAATATATTGGGCAATCAAAACAATATAATAGACTTTGTTTTGGAGTTTAAAGTGTTTAAGTTTTAATCTCTTCCACATCAATTAGCAAAAACAAAATTCTACATTTCGCAGAAAACTTTAATTCAATCGCAAACAATCCACAATCACGTTTGTATAATAAATATGTATTTAAAATTTAATTCATAAGCTAATAATTTATTAGTTTAACTTTGTGATTATTTGTTTTTAAGTGAAATTGGACAACATTAAGAATATATTACGATTAAATCAATCAACCAATTTTATTTCTGTTCTTGTCTATATATTTTTGTTTTTTTTACCAATTTACAAAATTAGAAATCCTAATTCAATTTATGAAAATCGATGAATAGTAAACAAAAATTATCAACCCAAATTAAAAGTGGCCATAGTTTAAGTTAATAATTAACCTGAACATTACAATCAATTTTTTGAGGGTATATTAACGATGTCCTCAAAAAAAAAACAAATTCATTGATGGTAATGTTTTTCAGATCAGTAGTTTATTGTTAGTTAATTAGCGTATTGTTAGTTGAAATTTATGTTTTACTTTTTGTTATTTTTTTTATTTCGCAATACAATTTATAACTGTCTTCAGATGATCTAGTAAATTTAAAGACAATATAGTTAAAGTATATTAAAGTAAAAGTAGTCAATGTTACTTCTACTTCAAATACATACTTTTTATTATAAATAACATAGAAACCATAACATAATTTAAAAAAAAAACATTTAGTAATAGATTTGCTATTCTACGATAGGATTGAAAAGAAGCAACTTAAAGAAAGCTTTAATATTTTTAGCTATAATCAACAAATTTGCATTATCAGTAAAACCTAACCTATTTTCTTATATCTGAATATATAACAGTTTTTAAATAAAATGAAATTAATAGTAAACTAATAACTATCATGTTTCAAACGCCAGAGTTTAAGTTTAAGGAAATTAGAAAAGATCCTGCTAATTTTCTAAAGTAACAATTTTTTTCTTTACATAAAATAATAGGTTGTTAAGTGTTAAAGGTATGGTTAAGTTCTGAAAACATTGTTTTGAATTGATTTGGATTCTTTTGGAGTTATAATTATGTTAATTTGCTCCTTTTTATGTATATATATATATATATATATATATATATACAAATTAAATAAAATTATTTTTTCTCATTGCAGTTAAAGTAGTCTGTTACTATGGCACATGGGCAACTTACAGACACTCAAATGGTCAATTCAATGTTGAACACATAGACCCATTTATCTGCACCCATTACATCTACACATTTGTTGGATTGAGTGAAAATTCAGAAATTAAATTATTGGATCCATATTTGGATCTGGCTGACGATTATGGAAGAGGTAATTGTAATTGACAAATAATATCATAATTTAATCATAAGGAAGGGGTAGCTCCAAATTATGGAATCAAAAACCTATCATCTTTTCATCATATTTTGGTTTAAAGAAACAATTTGAATAAAATGCATTTGGAGCTTCATAATTTTTATGACATTATGACCTGATTCGAAAGAGCCAATGCCTAAAGGATATTTACAAAAGCTCTCATATTGTAATATTATTCATATTAAGTAAATATTATTTCCAGATAATATTGGTAAATTCATCAAGCTGAGGGATAGAAACCCAAGAGCAAAGTTCATTGTAGCCATTGGAGGATGGAACGAAGGTTCAGTTAAATACTCCAAGGTAAATATATGTCTTAAATAATTTTTATTCTAATTTACCAAATACTGCCTTAAATATCTACTTATGTTCTACCATTTTAAATGTTTCCACAATCATAAAAAAAATTCTGAATATAACCAAATAAATAGCACCTACATAATTGATTCAGTATTATATTGGCAAGAAAAATTATTTCTGATAAAAATAAAGAACTACTGGTGTATAGCATTGTGCCTTGATGCAAATTGCTGAAACTTCTCGTAAATGTAAATTATTTTCGATTATGAAAAAAACATTGTAAATAAAAAAAAACTTTTTTTCTTTTTCCAAAAACAATTGTTTCGCCAACACAAGCAGAAAGTTCTTTGAATTATTCAAATCGGATGCTTATTTCTCTCAAAAACTGTAATTTTTTGCACATTCAATTTCATATCTTTGCAACGGCTGAACCTGCCTTTGCCAAAACCTAATCACCACATCTCCCTATTATTACAAATTGAATGTTTTTTGAACCATTCAAATCGGATGCTTCGTTCTCTCAAAAACTCGATTTCTATTTTGTACTATTTGCTTCGTATCTCCAAAACGGCTAAACCTGCCTTTGTCAGAAACTAATCAGCACATCTCCCTATCAATAGGTATGGAATGTTTTTTGAACCCTTCAAATCGGTTGATCCGTGCGCTTAAAAACGTAGATGAAACTCACACCCACACATCCATTATTTCTAAAGTATGCCAAAATGTTCAGGAACCTTCAAAACGTATTTGGTGAAGATATGCAAAAAATTTCATTTTCGATTTTTGGATGATTATAATAACTTACCCTACGGGAAGTCAATATAGACATTGCAATGTACAAGTAAATCCATCCAATCCAAAGAACAATTTATAGAAGTCAAAAGTTATTCCACTCAAATTAGAAGACTCTTCTTAAACTGTTATTATTAATATAAAATTTTGTTTTGTCTTTTATTAAATTACTTTTATTTCTCTAATGACAACCTTCTCTCTGTGATATTATTTATCTAAAACCCTAAAATAGATGCTCCTAAGTTCAACCTCAATTCTCCTGAAGGCAACAAATATCTCCCCCAAAACTTTTGCCAAATGCATAGAATAATACTACTAATGCCCAACGGGCAACTTGCCCAACATTTAACCTAGTTTATTCAAATCTCACTCCATTTAAAAACTGTACTACCATCCATAAATCCATTACAGATGTCAAATGACCCCAAACTTCGTGCCAAATTCGTAAAGAGTGCTGTCGATTTCGTCCTAAAATACAAATTCGATGGTTTGGACGTAGATTGGGAGTACCCAGCTCAAAGAGAAGGCAGTGAAAGTGACAAAGAATCCTACACCTTATTGCTTAAAGAATTGAGGGCTGAATTTGACAAATATGGATTATCTCTGTCAGCCGCTGTTGCATCAGCTCAATTTTCTGCAGCTTTATCTTATGATATTCCACAAATTCAGAAGTAAGTAGAATAGAAAAGTAAATCTTAAATCAATGGATTTATAATGATCGAGTAATCGAGCACTTCATTAGTCGTTCAACCTTAAATATTTTGACAAAATTGTTAAAAAATCATATGTACCTAATAAATAATCACTCCCAAGCATTTAATTAAACTGCAAACGACCCTATTTATTTTTTTCCTGAATAAAAAACAAAATCCAAAATTTAAAAAAAAAATCAAAAATTTAAAAAAAAATCCAGAATATAAAAAAATCCAAAATTTTTACATTTTTTTCTTGGTACTAAAAATACACAAAATGTTGGTAGGGAAAAGGGTAGCAATTTTAAATATAACCACATATCATCAAATGGGGTCCAAAAATCCTTATAAGTCGATCACGTGATTAATGAACGGCCTCTAAATATGAATGTAAATATTTTGCTATATCAATTACAAGTACCATATGTAAATGAACTCACAAATAGAGAGTAATTAGTTTTTGCATGAGTCAATCCATGTCATCAGATGAATCCCAGTTCTAAAATCGTTAAAATATTTATACAATCCAATAATCACATGAAACAAATTATATTCAATTTTAGATCTAAAACAATATTTAAAAAATCGATACTTAAAACAATTTATACGGTTGCTCCGCACACAAGAACCATTAATTGCTCCGAATTAATGTTGATTCAGTTGTTAATTAAATTATTTCTTGAATATTTGTGATAAAGTATTTGAAGAAATTTGCTAATCTTGTGAATTTTAATTGAATGTTATTAACTCGATGTAAACTTAGATGTCTATTCACAAGAACTTTTATAATTAATATTGACTGATCCTTATTGTTCAGTTCAATGTGAAAATTCGTTGGTTTTGGACCATATCTGCTAATGCAGGGTTGAAATAATATTTTAACAGGTTAAAATAATAGTTTACCACTATTGTATTACGAATGAATCTTGTAAATTGCATAATTTATTTACTGAATTAATTCAAATTATTTCGAGTTATTTTTGCATTGCTCAACATACAACTTTCAATATCCATACATATGTTCAATCATGAACAACCATATATAAAAATAGAAAAATGTGAAGTATTCTTGTGGTCGTGTACATTCATATTTTCATCTGATGCCAGTTATAGAAGCAAATGTGTGAAATGCATTTCCATTTCCTGAAGTAAAAATAAAGGAATAAAAATAATTCTGTCGCTAGGGAATTTACATGTGTAAAAAGGAAAAGTATATCATGCTTCGGTATAAATGGAAAATAAATTTTCAATGTATTTTTAAAATAGTTATTGACCAAAAATCAAAACACGTTGACTTGAATTTGTCAATAAACTACACTACCAAGGCTATAAACCAACCAACAATTAAATTGAAAAACATCACAATTGTTTATAAAATATTTTCATTTAACATTAAACAAACAACTGTAACAGTGTTTGTAATAAAAATTATATCGGTCGCATCGCATATTATGATACTCATGCGATACTTCGTGTTTCGAATAAATTATTTGTTACAATGCAATATTAGAACAAAGTGCCCTAACGGTATTTATTTACCATGTATGTAGTACGAGGTCTGTTCAAAAAGTTTTCGTAATTTTCGTTTTTTCAAAAAAATATTTATTTATTCGTCTACATTAATGTGGTTCCCTTCAAAGTAGTCCCCCCCAGATATAATACACTTATGCCAGCGTTTTTTCCAATTTTCGAAGCACCCTTGATATTCACTTTTTGATATGTCCTTGAGCACTCTCGGCGATTTTCTTCAATCGAGGAAAACCGCCGTCCTTTCATGGGTCTCTTCAACTTTGGGAATAGGAAAAAGTCACACGGAGCCATATCTGGTGAATTTTTGCACTTTGCAACACTTTATTTCATTTTTTACGCAAAATTTAATACAAATTCTTTGACTTTTTCAATTCTTCCATTGTAAAAATCGCCGAGCTCAGAAAAACACGTCGAACTTAGCGACTACCACAGACAAAGTAAACAGTGAATATAGCTGAAAATTTCATCATACTTTAGGGGCATGTATACCAACACAATAAAAAAAAATTTTTGACAATCAGACACTCCAGACCCGCGAAATTTAATTATTAGTAATTCCGGGTACTTTTTGAACAGACCATGTATGTATTACATGTCTAAAACAATTAAAACGGAGAATCGAAATAACGAAATAGTATGAATCGGTCACGAATAATTCAAATAATGTATATAAAAGATAATTCAATAATTAGGAAAACGTGATAAATAATTATTTTTAATTGTTAGCTGGGCGAATAAGAAATCGTTTAAACACCACCAGAAATTTTCATAATACTAAAATTTAGAAATTAAAATTTAATTCAGAATAATATTCAGAATTTTTCATATAATTTATTTTAATTAATAAATAAAAATAAAATAAATAATGAAATTTTATCCTTACAATACAATCTGTATTATTAAATATAATATTATAATAAAATTTAAAAAATTTATCATTTACCCCAGAGCTCTGAATAAACTGATATCATGCAGTAGTGATATCAATTTTTGCTTGAAAATATAGATCATAAAAATGTTTCCAATTGAAATAGCCCATTTAGGGTACGGCGATGAGAAATGGCAATGGGAAATCTCTCTAGGCAGTACTACCCATTAAGATACTAAAATGCTTCTCTTGATGTTGAGGCTGATGTTTAGACAATATTTATACATATAAGTATGGTAATGTAAAATTTAATATTATATAAAAAAGTGATGAAAAGTAAATGCAATTCATGCCCAGACATTGCAATTCATGTATATTTAAAATAAAAAAAAACAAAATTGAATAGGATTTATACCTATTGATCAATCGGGAGAGTTCCGCGATTGTTGTCGGCAATGTTCGCTCAGACATGTGACGGTAGGTTTGTTTATCTTTATAAATCACTCAATTTTATTTAGAACGGAAACATTGTACTGTAAATAATCAATTCAACAAAACATTAAGAACATATATTGTAAACTGAAGAAAAAGTATTAGAGAGTGATGATGAACAGGTATAGCCTACGGCCTCCATTTGGCACTTTCTTGAATAATTTCTAATCTGAGAGCAATCTAAAAAGTAAAAATGTCGACTACATACGTATATACTATTTATTAAATGCTCTTTTTTATACTAAATGACATTAATACATGGCAGAAAGATTGGTGTTGATTCGTATTTATTTATAGATTTCGAGATCTTAAATTAATGATTTTTGTAGTGACAAAAACAACTAAAGTTTCGAAGTACGTGGACCAAAAATTACTACACTTTGTTATTTTAAGACAAAATAATAAACTATTAATTCTTATTAAAAAGCATTCAGATAAAATCCAATCCAAATGCAGATGTTTTTTTTAAAAACTACACTATTAAACTTGAAATTTTTGGTAGTACTTAGAATTTCGAAATCCAATGCACATCGTGATTAATGGACGCCCCCTAATTATATCATTCGTTTTGGCAGTTAAAATTTATTCATCATTAGACCTTAGAGTTTTACTTGGTTCCAATAAAATAATAAAACAAATAAAAACAATAAAATAACAAATATGAAAGTACCTACTGCAAATCATATACATCAAAAAAGTGTGAAGGTATAATTTTACAAGAACAATTGATGATAAAAAAAATGTAAAACCTATATGTTTATTATTCCTGATGACAAATCAAAAAGTTAAAACGCATAGCGCAACAGATACCCCCCCAAAAAGATATTTTTATCTCATAATTTCTTTTATCTTTTATCTCCATCTTATGGCATATTTATTCAAATGTGACCTACAATCAACGCCAATTAATTTTTGATTAATTCAATTTACTTTCAGATATTTGGACTTCATCAACATCATGGCCTACGATTTGCACGGACCATGGGAAAATGTTATCGGTCTGAACGCACCAATGCGCGCATTGCCAACTGACAATCCACAAGAACCAGATCAACTTACTGTAGAAGCATCATTATCGTAAGTAACCATAAATGATAAAGGAAATATTTTATAAATTAAAAAGCAAAATCAACGCTAATTTACTATTATTACTTTGCACTGCCCAATACCTACTCCTACCTCCAAAGCGCCATATTGGATAAAATAGGTCACCAAGAACGCTACTATAATCTACATATATATAAAAATAAGTTGGGTTTTCCTTCCTGACGATATAACTCCAGAACGCACGAACCGAATTCGACAATTTTGCATTCGTTGGAAAGGTCTCGGGCTCCGCAAGGTTTATAGCTAAGAAAATTAGTGGTGCATGGCATCGTGCTCTAATGCAAATTGCTGGAACTTCACGCACCGTAATTAAAAATTCGAGTAATGACAGTGATAATTATCAGAATTATGCTTGGTTAAGTCAATAAGCAATTCTTGCCGCAAAGGCTAATGATGTACACGCACTGAATTTCACCATTCAATCAAAAATTGCTGGCGATTTGGTGACATACCAATGATTCCGACTGGTCTTCCGTTTGCAATTCCCAGTTCGCCTTGCGTTCGCAATAACAAGTCGCAAGGCTAATCGCTTAGAGTTTGCGGGATAAATTTCAAATAGATTATTTAGAAAATCATTGTTTTTCACATCGGCAGTTATACGTTTCCTGTTCACGAGTTGGAAAACCATCCGCTTTGCTTGTAGACCGAAAAACAAAAAATGTGCTTTACCAAATAGCACTTCAATGAAACGGATAATTGGTGGATTCACTTTCATTTACTTAGAGAAGTTCAACTAAAAAACACTTCATTTTTGTAATCGAAATAAATTCATTACTGTATAAAACAGACAAAAAATTTCTTCATCTTTCTCACGAAAACGTCTAGTGGCGAAACGGAGTTCATCGGGTTTGCTAGTATAATATAAATTAACGATAGGTCATATTACACTGAATTTATATGATTATGATCATATATTAGTACCTTCAATAATCAAACCAGCACCAGTAGGTCAAACATCGAACAACATACACATAATCAAATAAAACAAATCACCTAGCAAAATATTCAATGAAATGTTCTATTTTCTATTTATCGCGCACTATCAATCAATCAATTATTCATGTACGTACACAAACTAATTAGAAATCAATATCGTTTGTTGATTGATACACAATCCCAAACACATTACCATTATTGCAATACAATGGAAGGTTTCAAAATATAGGAAATGAAAGCAACATATTGATAAAAAAACCCTAACAAAAACGACAACAATGGCGATTGTTGGTAAATACTATTCTACGTAAAATAAGAAAAAATGGATCAAAGTTTCTATTAAAATGTGATTATTTAATTTTTACAGTTACTGGTTAAAGAGCGGAGCCGATCCCAAAAAATTGGTATTAGGTATGCCACTTTACGGACATACTTTCCAATTGGCAAACCCCAAAAACATCACCATTGGATCAGCATCTTACGGAGCTGGCTTAGGTGGTCCTTACACAGGACAACCTGGATTTATGGGATACAACGAGGTAAAAAATAATAAATTACTGATAATCATCATAAACTAATATAATCGTCATCAACAAATATGACAAATGTTTCAAAATTTGCAACAAGATAAAGAAAATTAATAGAAAATTATCTACATATTGTATTAGCGTACTAATTTTATTTGATATCCAACAAACCATATAAATGCAACCAGGCATATCAAAAACTTTAAGAAAAGATTGCATTTAAGGTTTTCCAAAAACAAATGTACCCTTGCAGACTTTGTTATGAAGCATACACATTTTTATCACTTACTTCAATAAAATATTTTTTTTGATTATATAGTTCTGTGAAAGTATACAAATTTTTATCAAATATTTCAATTTTTATTTTATTTTATAGTTCTGTGAAATTCAAATGGGCAACGATAGGTGGACAGAATACTGGCAAGATGAACAATTGGCTCCATTTGCAGTCAAAGGAAGCCAATGGTTTGGATATGATGATTTGCGCAGTATCTCTATTAAGGTCAGTGGATAGAAATATTTTTTTAACAATCGAATCCAACATCATTATCTACAGTAAAATCTCAAATAAATAGATCTGGTGAAAATAAATTCAAGAATTTCAAGTATCGGATTTAAAGATCAACTATAAAATTCAAACAAAAACTTGCTTAAAAATAGTTTAACAACTTTCGTTATGATAAAGAAAAAACTAAGTAAAAAAATGTCAATAAAATTAGTCTATCATACAATAAAATTATTTGCAACCAATAATGAAATACGAATATTGAATTCAAAATAATAATAATAGTTAAAAGCAGTTTGTATATATAACCCTACAAAAAATTGGTCGAAACTGTAAATATTTGGAGAGCTACAGATTGTAAAAGATTTATAAAAGTCATATTTATCAAGAAAAGTCCATTATTTTTGCTATATTTCGAACTCAAAATTGATATCTTTAGCACTTTTTGCTCTGTATACATCCCAAAAGGGCGGACCTGTTTTTGCCATAAAAAGATCAGCACGTCTTCTTATTAATAGGAATCAAAAGTTAATAATTCAAATAGGTTAATTGATGCTCCAGAAATCGTTCACAAAAAATTGTATCCAAACATACGCACACAAGCACACACACACACACAACTTACATCCATTTTTTCTAATGGTATGCCAAAATATTCAGAAACCTTTGAAACGTAAAGATGTACGAATATTTTCATTTTTTTGCGATTCCTATAACTTACCATACAAGAAGTTAAAAAAAAATCTACAAGAATCTGGTTTTCAAATTGTATCAGCACCAATAATCGTCTCGACACAGATTTATGATATAGCACACTTTCAATACATCACGGAAGCGCGCCTCGCTATTTTTAGAAATATCAAACATATTGATTTTAGATTGAACTCAAATTAAACATTAAATGTCTATCTATATATCAATTTTAATTTCTGAAACAAAACCATAGCGGACACAACCTTGATAAATATAAACTAGAATGTGCAGTAACTATTTTCTCGTAACAAGATAACGACCTTGGCACGTCTCATGACGCTTTAAATACACTGGAATTAAGTCACCGTCCTAATCGTCTCCAGATATTCTAATTTGGGACACAGTTGCTATATAGTCCAAGTTGAAAATGAAGAGCAAATTTAAGGATTTCTTCAAAAATTTCAAAAATCCATTTATTAAATCAAATTTGCGTTGCAAAGATATATATGTCGTAAGATGCGCAGATACTTTGCCCATATTTGGGTATAACATAATCATAAAGTCCCTTATATGGTATAAATTAAATAACCTCATTGCATTGCATCTGACATAATGCAATATGCTGCACTCCAATTTCTTAACCGTTTGCTCACATTTTTTAATAAATATGGTACAAAATTTGAAGTTTGTACTAGGATCATGAAAAACCAGTATGTAAATACACACATAGAAAATTGCACTACCTTGCAAATTCCTTAAAAAATCCCTTACCCTTTAAGCCTTGTTCAAAAACTAAACTGAATCATTGCAATAAGATTGATTTAATGCATTATGATTAAGTTGTAGGTTGACAAATAAAACAGGTTTGTGTCGGACCAAGAGTAAATGTGCATTAAATTATCCCACATATCAATTCCATATAAAGATGATTGAAATAAAAAAGAATCCGTAAAAGGCGTGTGCAATATGCAAAAATTTAGCATATACAAATGTCGTTAATACGCTATATTTGATGAATAAATTTCTCATGCAATTGACCTTTTCCAGTTGTTTATCTTCAACCAATAAAAAATAATTGCATACAATTTCTGAATCACGGAATTTAGAAAAACTTTCAAGATGAAAAACGTTCTAGTAAAATAGCAAATGCAATCATTTCAACCTCTTTTTTCATGAAATACAGTTGGTTTTTATAAATTTTACTTCACAATATGTGAAGACACAAAAGCATAATATTAGTACCACCATGTCCAAGAAAATCATCTCTAGGGTTAGGGAATTTGATGAAAAAAGATAGAAATGATGTGCAAAGATTTGCTAATACCACCAAAAATGGATCCTCGCTATCTCTTCCAAAATCAGTAAACTGCAAATATTTTTTATCATTTAAAAAAATATTTTTCACATTTCAGACTCAATACGCCGTCGACCAAGGATTAGCAGGAGCCATGGTATGGAGTATCGAAACCGATGATTTCTTAGGATTGTGCCATGGAGAAAAATACCCAATGTTAAAAATGATCAACAGGGTTTTACACGGACATGAGGTCACTTACCCTCCAACAGCCCCACCACCCACCACACCCACTGCTGGCACTGGACCAACTGAGTGAGTAAAATGGATTTAACAGAATAAAGTATCAATCAATCATCAAGATTATAATGAAAACTGCAACTTCAGTATAAATATTTTATTAGAAAGACTTGCCAAGGCATGTGGATAGCTAATGATTTTATTCAATTTTCAGGTCCCCACCAGAGACAACTACTGAAATTTCACCAATTGTCTGCGAAGCCAAAGGATTATACCCAAATCCAACAGATTGCACAACATTCTACGAATGCATACCTTTAGGAGATGGATCCTTCAAAGTACATCAGCACATTTGCCCACCAGGATTGCATTTTGACAAAGAGAATCAAATTTGCAACTGGCCAGAATTGGCTGGTTGTGAAGTAGAAGGAAGCCATTGAATAATTTAGTTTTAAATGCGTTGAATTGTTTGCAGTATTGACTTTTTTACACAGATGAATATTAATATAATTTATGCAAATTTATCGAGTTTTTGTAAAAGTTAATTGAAATAGTATTAAGTCGAACATAGTCACACTGACTTTTTTAATCCTTAAATTAATGATCTAATACCACAGTCTACTTTAGATAGACACCAGGTTTTGAAGTTCGTCGTTTTCTTGAATTTTAACAGCATTAATTAAAATACCAGTATGTAAATATATGAAGTTATGAAGTATGAAAGTAAAGTTTATGAATAAACAATTATTTGTTGAAGTCCTGGACAATATTTTACACATTTACAAAATGTGTACTTGATGGTGAATTAATCTAGCTAGGCCTATGGTAAAAAACCGAAAATTAAAATTTTTATATAACTTTACGTTTTAGATGTTCCTGAACATTTTGGCATACCTTAGAAAAAAGGGATGTATGTGTGTGAATGTGTATGTGTGTATATGTGTGTGTGTGCGGATACAAATTTTTATCGACTATTTCGGGAACACCGATCAACCGATTTGAATAATTCAAAAAACACATATATACACATACATACACAAACATATCAATTCGATTCGTATTGATAAGGAGACGTGCTGATTAGTTTTTGGCAAAGGCAGGTCTAGCCGTTCCAAAGATACGGGGCAAAAAGTGCTAAAAACGGTAACTCAGTTTTTAGGAGAACGGAGCGTCCGATTTTAATAATTCAAAAAAATTTTACTTGTATTGACAAGATAAAGAACTGATGGAATTTTTGGAAAGGCAGGTTTAGTAGTTATGAATTCTCAATAAAAATAAGTTAAAAAAATGTCATTTGGCGGTCAAAAATGTTTTTTAGACATATGTACATCAAATTAGCAGATATTTTATAGAGATTTTAATAATGTGTACCCATTTTGTGTAAATTTTTGGGTTTCGTAGTAAGATTTTTAATTAGGGTACGGAAAGTTCCAGCAATTTTCCTTAAGGCACGATGTCACACTCCAATAGTTTGTTTTTGCAATGATATTTTCTTTATTCAAAATTGGCGGGCAATTGTTTTGATCACATTATAAAATTAAATTTGAAAGTACGAATAGTACTTAAAGTTTAGTAACCTAAATTTTAGTTTGTTCTTCCAATAATTTTTTTTTCACCACTTTTGATCATTTATTAATTATAACACATTTTTGTTAATAATTAATATGATATTCCATTGGTGATATGATAAAGTTGATGTTATAATTGAGTAAACCTTGCATCAGATTCGTCACTAAAAATAATTTATTTAATGCACCAGTTGTCAAACAATCTATAGCTAAAAAAATATTATATTAGCCCTTTGCAAAGATTTATCTAAAAAATGAATAAAAATATATATGACAAGATTTCGAGCTACTTCTTGCTGAACTTGACATGTTAATCCAAATACGATGCAGTATCAAAATAACTTCTTTAACCTCATTTATGCAAACCAAATAAATAACGATTTAAGATGACATCTTTGAATTTTAAATAACATGAATAAAAATAAAATTAAATTTAACTGGTAAACACGTAAATACACCCCAAAATATAAAAAAATCGCATGAAAAATAAATTTTTAAAAAATGTGATTTTATAAATTTTGTCACAATTAGCTTGTATATAATTAACAACAGAATTACCCGCGTGCATAAAAATATAAAACATATAAATTATCAATTACTATTGTTTCTTATGAATTCTACTTACTCATTCAAAACTGCCCAGGACGTACGAGATTTGACACTTGAGACACACGAACTAATTCACTTTAAAATAAGCACCTTTGTATGGCGAATGAACGCTTATAATTTTAGAATTATTTGCCGTTCATCGCCCTATTTTAAGGTACTTAACTACAAAAATATATATTATTTCTCTCCAACACTTTCTTCTGTTATAAAATATTGACAATATGACAAGTGGCGTACTGCATAAGAGAGTGGAGAAAAAGATGGGCATATGCGAGTAAAACAGTGTGGCCACAAGAGGAATATTGAATTTGGCGCCATGTTTGAATTCTGAATTTGAAAATGGTTTGGAGATAGGAATGTATTTTATTTTGTAGATGTAAACCAACAAGTATAGAAAAATATATGATGTTTTTTATTTAAAGGATAACTAGTGGGTCATGGCATCGTGCCGTAAGGCAAATTGCTTGAACTTCCCGTACTTTATTGAAATATTAAAGGAATAATGAATGTTTTCAAATAGATTATTATAATTAATTGAAGCCATAGATAACGTTGAAGCTTTATAAATGATGTTTAAAACATTAGCTAGATTTAAAATCCAAATTATTTTTCGATATTCAAAAAAAATTTCTTGGAAATTAAAGAAAAAATCTTTACCCAAAAGAAATCGTTTGGACAACACAAGCAGAAAGTTTTTTTAAATTATTCAAATCGAATGTTTAGTTCTCTCAAAATCTGCAATTTGTTGCACATTTAGCTCTGTATCTCCGAAACTACTGAGTCTGCCTTTGTCAGAATCTAATCACCACTTTTCCTCATCATTACGAATTTAATGCTTTTTGGATAATTCAAATCGATTGATCCGTTCTCTTAAAAACTGACAATTTTAGCACTTTTTACTCCATACACTGCTTTATCTCCGAAGCGGCTGGACCTGCCTTTGCCAAAAACCAATCAGCACATCTCCCTATCAATAAAAATCGATTGCTACTTGAATTTTTCAAATCGGTTTATCCATACGCCCTAAATCGTCGACAAAAAATTGTCTCCACACATACACACACGCATCAATTTTTTCTGAGGTATTCCAAATTGTTCAGAAACCTCTGAAACGTGAGGATATGCAAAAATTTTCATTTTTGATTTTTGGATGATTACAAAAACTTACCCTACGGGAAGTTATTTTGGTTAATTATTTAGTCTTGACACAAGCCCCATCTGTAGTAGACCACAAATACCATTTTCCATGTTTATTTTTAATCCATAAAATCTTTTCGAAACGTCTAATCTAAATGAAGTTATCTACATAACTTATGTTGGCATTGTCATTAAGAAAATGACAGATCTTGTATTTGTATATTTTATACTCAAATAAAAAATTATTTATTTTACAAAATATTGTTGTACCAATTAGTGGAATATGATCAATTTAACATTATCATTGTGACATATTTTATAAAATGTCCCATATACAATATGTAGATGAATTAGTTAGAGAATATTTATTATTTAGAGGTTTTTCCAATACATTAAAAAGTTATGATAATGAACTAAAACATGATAAAGATCGCGGATTTAGAGTTGATAAGCTGATAGATCAAATTATTAGTTATATTCACAATTATGACTTACAGGGCTTGAGAGACCTATGGGGTCACTTAGATAGTTTATTATTTTCTAAACTCGAGCAACATTTTACACCAGGTAGATATTCTCAAAAAAATAGTATTTTGATTGTTTGTTATTGTCATGCATAATTTTTTAATATTTTAGCTATTCGAAAATTGGAGTTTAGCTTACTAAAATATTATTTAGTAACCGCAGTCACTAACAACAAAATTGACAAAGTAACAGAATTTTTTACAAAACTTGCATCAGAACTGCAATCTCAAACAGAATGGAAAGATTGGTTTGGTAATAGAATTAAATTGTCTATTTCACATTAATAGAATGTCAGTTTGGTGAATGATTTCTAAAATGCGATAACAAAGACTTATTTACTAATTCCAATGTTGTTTATTGCATATTAATCACTCTGAGAACCTTTCTTTGCACTAATAAATTATAGTTTTATTACTTTAATAATGTGAAATAATCAAGCACAATGGCAATACATTTTGGCAAATTGTGATATATAAAGTAACAAATTATTTATTTTACAGTCTTACCATATATAAAGTCTCCTGAAGACAACCCAACATTTTCAGTATATTTCACAAAACAATGGCAAGATACTCTTTTAGTGTCTCTACATAATTTATTAGCCACAGTTTTTCAGGTATATTAGGCATAATATTCTAACTCCATTGATATCTGCAATAAATTTCATTCAATCCATTATTATTTTATCAGTGTATGCCACAGCCTACATTGAGCAGCATTGATGCAGAAGCTTCTCTAATTAAAAGACTTCAAGAAGAAAATAATCATCTTCGAAACAGGCTTGCTAGTATGCAAGCACAACATTCCAGCCAAAGTCAGCATAGTCCAAACCAATTCAATGATCCTAATTTATATGATTTAAAAACCAAAATCCAGAAGCCTATAACAAATTTACATGATATTGTACCAATAGAAGTACCACCTCCAACGCACTTGGTGGATGATTTTTATATAATAGCACAAGATTCATCCCAGAGCCTCACTGAATATGCTTCTCATCAAGCGAGAAGTTTAAAATCTTTAATAAAGAATATTGGATCTGGTGGCAGTCCTGTAATGGGGAGGAAGGACACTTCCAGTGATAGAAATAAAAAGCGATCTGGTTCAGTTGGGAGCAGTAGACTTAGTTCTAATTATTGAATCGCTTGCTAAGTTATTGTATTTGAATGCCTCAGTAATTAAATTGAGACATGTATTTAGAGTGTATTATACAAATAAATAATATATTTCAAAAATGAGTTTATAAGAAACAATCATCATTAAAATTGTGAATCACAGGTAAATTTACTTGTTAAATTGTATTCTTGGAACACAAATGGTGGATGTCCAACCTTTTGTATTAAACATTGATGGGAAATTAAGTAAGTCTTAAGATTACTTTAAAAAAATATTCAGTACTCTAAATATTCTTAGAGTATTGCAATAAAATTATTCAAAATTGAAGATGTTGTAAGGAAAGAATTAAAAGAAATTGGCATAAGAGAAAGATTTATCTGGACAACCCAATTTCAGATTTTAAGGCCTTACAGAATTAACTTGTATAATAACATTCTGAAAAACAATTGAAAGTGTTAGCTCTTATATAATTTAATGAGCTGATGAAGTTATAGAATGCAATTACCAGCAAATTAAATAACAGATTTTTATTCAGTTCATGAATAGATTAAATGCCAATCTTTATAAGTTTTATATAAAGGTTTTGAAAATATGAGTCAAAATATTTACATTTTTCATAAATTTGTTTATGATTAAAAGGACCCTAGACACTAATGGTTCGAAATATGTTGAAACCACTAAGTGCTGTTGAAAGTATTACTCCAGGAATTTGGGGATGCCAATGTAATTCTTTTATATCAGTTTGTCCTTGATGTATGAAGAGCAATTGAGGTGGAACATCACTCATATCTGTTTCATCTTCAGCTTCTGTATCTTTTTCTACAGACAAATCCCATAAAGCTATTTGGTTATCTGCTCCACCTGAAAGTACATATTTAATATTAATAGAAATCTTTGGCTATTTAACAAAATCATGCAATGATACCACTGATTTTTAAATACAACAAACATATTGAGTAGTACATATAATAGGTTAATTTAAAAAAATAATACCTGAAGCAAACACAGATGAGTCTGTAGGATGCCATTCCACTGTTGTAACAGGCTGGGTATGATGTTTAAAAGTGGCTAGTGGTTTTCCATCCTTAAATTGTCGCAGATCCCAAATATGAACACATCCATCATCCCCACCTTAAATAAAAATATACATTTGAAAAAAATATTTACTAGAAAAAGTTTATAAAAGGATAAAAATAAGATGTTTGATCAAAGAAATAAATATAATTAATAATATGTTCATAAAAAAATAGAACAGATCTTTTTATCTCAAACTTACCACTGCAGATAAAAGGTTCATTTTTGTTCCAATTTATAACATTTATATCATTTTGATGTGCATCTGTAGCTGTTAACATACAAGCTTTTGAGGGTGCTGCTCTAGTATCCCAAATTCTAATACTACGATCAACTGAACAACTCGCTAAAACTGATCTCTCATTGGGAGACCATTGCAGATCTTCAACTGATGCAGTGTGCCCTACTAATGGTCTTTGATCAACATTAAATGAACCTCCTTCAGCAGGAGTCCATATGTGAATGTCTTTGCGGCAATCACCTGTTGCCAAGACCTAAATGAGAAAATACAAATGATATAAATAGAATTGAATTTAAAAATGATAAATAATGTGAAATATTTGATTATTATGCTTACCCCAGGGGCAGTTTTGCTCCAATCTACGGCATAACCTTCCTGTTGATGTCCATTGAATGTGAAAATAGGAGTGCAGGTATTTCCAGTATTTTCTTTATTATATTTTGATAACATTTGCTGATCATCGACAGTGGCTAACTGTTTTGTTAAGTCCCAAATATTTACTCGACCTAGCTCTGACCATGTAGCAGCCAGCACAGTACCTTCAGAAACTGCTGTTGTCTAAAGATAATAAAATAATCTTATTCTTTTGAATATGAATATGTGAATTCATAATTTGAATATTAGCTTACACGAATCCTATTCACACAACCCTGATGTTTGATTGTTGCAAAGTCCATTTTTGGAGTTTCTGCTTCTTCATTATCAGATTCATCACTTTCTTCATCATCATCATCGTCATTTTCTTTTTTACTTGTGCGATGTAAATTATGTAGTTTCATTACAATCAAACTAAAAATATAGAGATAGAAATTTCATGAATGTAAAAGAATATATCAGTAAATACAAAGAAAGATTATTTAGAAGCCAATGATATAATTAACTCCAAACGTAAACATTACTAAAACAAGCAATCGAAACATCAGCATTTGGCATTGCAAACTATTCAATAAAGTAAATATTATATATGTACACCATAATGACAGTGTTTGAAGGATAAGAGTCTGTTTTCCATTGAAGTTTATTAGTAGTTTAATCAATATAATACCTATTTACATGTGTTTTAGCTGCCTGTGTGCCTGCAGCTAAGTAACAAGTTAGAGGAAAAGTCTCTCTTTTATTTCCTAACTGATCATTAATTATATCAAAACTAAGACAAGGTGCCCCAGTTTGAGCTTGATGTAGCATAATATAAGCAGATTCATCGCAAACTAGTTCTTCTCCTTCTTTTAAAGGCTGCCCTGGTAAATAAACATCTGGTCTTCCATCATTTTCCTGTTCATTAGACTCTTCCATACCCTCATTGTCAGAATGTTCTTCTTCGCTGCTTGTTTCGTCTTCAACATCCATTGACATTTCATTATCCATGTTTATTTATTTGCTTTATATTATGTTATTTGAAATTTATATCAAAAGCATGTGAATAATTTTGAAATGTTAGGTTAGAATGCTTTTCTGAAAACCGTACAAGAAGAGCATAGAGAACATTCAACGTGTGATAATAGACATGAACATCGCACTGGCGCTAGTAGTCGTAAACAGTTTTAATACTTTTGACTAGAAGAACGCACTTGGTTGCTTTCTTCGCTTAAACAAAAAAAAAAACAGATAAATAAGCAGAAACGGAAATAATTGTAACAGGACATGTTTTCTGTTAATAATTATAATAATTTATGACTGCCATATGGCAAATTCTCAAAAATTTGAGCAGTTCTTTTTGTCAATTTACGCCCCGTTCTCTTAAAAACCGAGATACCGTTTTTCGCACTTTTTGCCCCGTATCTTCGAAACGGTTAGACCTGCATTTGCTAAAAACTAATCAGCACTTCTCCTTACCCATACGAATCGAATGTTTTTTTAATTATTCAAATCGGTTGATCGGTGTTCCCGAAACCGTCGACGAAAATTTGTATCCGCACACACAAACATCAATCTTTTCTAAGGTATCCCAAAATGTTCAGAAGGTTTTGAAACGTAAAGTATACAAAAAAAATTATTTTCGATTTTTTTGCGATTACTATAACTTACCCTACGGGAAGATAAAAAACAAAATGAATATGTTCAAATAAAAAAAAAAACTGTATAATATGTTTGAATGAGATTATAATAATGAAAACAATTATATTTTGTTATCATATGTATCATACATAATTACAAATTAAAGCTTATGTTTATACAATACATAAAGTTGTACTTGAATATAATGAGATGATAAAGGCTATATCTAAGTTTTCTTCAAACATTTAGTTAAAAATTGTTTATTGTTTTAACATCAAGTTAAAAATAAAAGAATCTTATATCTAATACCGTACATAGAAATAATAATAAATGCGTTCATCTATGATATGTTTAAATTATAATATTTATAATCTAATCTAATCCATAAATAATTATTACCTACAGTTATTACCTCAATCCATTCCCACTTCATATAAATTAAAGCCAATCTGAATATTCAAAAAGTCGGAAACATTTCAGCGCACTACAATGCATATATTCTGATATAATCCACCTGTAACTGGCCCTGGTGATTCTGCCAGCTTGGCAACCAAAAATCACGATTTTGCCAAAATTCAAGTACGTTTTTCGGATCTCTGTTTACCCATGGTTTACTTGGAGTTCCATCAGGAAAGTCATTTATGCCACCAGCTCCTAAGCCCACTATTAGATTTACCTAAAATGATAATTATAAAAATGTTAATCATTTGATGCTTTCAAAATTTTGAAGACAATAGCTATTAAATGCTATAATTTCTAAGAAGAAAATCACAAATAATCATTAATTTGCGAGTGAGGCGAATACTTTATATAATAGTTGCTGGCGTAGAGTTCTGTATTTCATCTTTAATAATTGACATAGCTCATTTACCTCTTTGCTAAAATCAGTTCCAAATGCTAATTTTTCAGATTCGTCCATCAATCTTCTTGGATGCACTGTACCATACTCAATACCATCCACAGATAATATTATCTTAGCTGTAAAAAATAGACATACTGATAGAATAATCTGAAAATACAAATTTAATTCTTTTCTATATAAGTTATATCTACCTGGTGTCCATTCCATCGTATAATCGTGAAAATCATCCAATGCGTTCCTCCTCAAAGTTGCGTTGATCATATCATACGAACGGTAAGGATCTATAGAGAATCTCATCTAAAATAAGGCTTTATATTAACAGATGTAATTAAACAAAAATTAATTATAATATAATGATAAATTATTTGTACCAAGCCGGCCGATAACACATCGTTGCGTCCTTTTGTGCGCGCAATGTGCAATTGTCCAGGAAACAGTTGTCTATCTGGTCGATCATCATATTGAACATCTTCTGGTTCCAGAAATAATTCTAACAAGCAAGTTTAATATAAAATACATGAAAATCAAATTTCATCAATACAGAAATATATTTAACAATGTTTAAAAATGATACTGTTTGTATAACTTATTGCATTTAAAGTCACACAACATTATAAAATATTGAAGAAAAATTTCATGTACAAAATTCTACTACTTCAAGGTGCTTTGAGAAAAGAATATTGTATTATAAATTCCAATTTGATGAATAACGAATATGGATATATATAATTTGATATTACCTGGAAATTGCCAATCGCCACGTGGTAATTTAGCTCTAATGGTTATTTTGCCATATCTGAAGGTTACTTTTGACCTTAATCTTGCTGATAGTACTGGATTTTGAATTTTTGCCCTAAAAGCTGTGCTGCGGCATTCTTTAGTGCCTTTTCGTCCTGTACAACTATAATAATAGAAATATTATGATCGCATAAAAAATGTTGGCAATTGACAATAATAATTTATCTTCCGATCATAGATTGACAAACACCTATCGAGCCAAGTCAATTTTATAAATATTGATTTTTCAATATATTTATTAGAGCAATTTATTAAAATCACTATGTGCTCCACCCGAAAGCTAGTTCATGGTTTAAAACACAATGTTCCATGTAAAAATTGAAATTAATTTTTTTTATATCTATGATACTCACTCATTTCCAAGATCTAAATCATAATTGACTGCTCCTTCCCCATATTTATCTTCTAATAATGAAGGTTTGACGATAAACTTGCCATTTTCAATATAACTATTTGAATCATCGTTAACGTATACAACGAATTCGTAATCCTACAAAATATAACCAAAAGTTTTTATTTTTCAACATTATAAAAAAAATTATAAAATACATAGTCCTTAGAATATAAGCAGAGAACATAGTCCGTTAGAATACCGGTGGTCCTGTGAATTTGTGTTCCCGAATCCATCTTTCTCTCGAAATCGTCCTGTCGTTGAAATCTTCGTTGAAAATTAATTGTCCAGGACATGCATGGGCACCATTCAACACAGTTGCTGATCTTACTCGGCAATTATTATTGTCTACTGAATTACTAAATGAAATTCAAATAAAAAATTAAAAATAAGATAGAAACCAAATTTTTTGTTTAAAAAAAATCCACTATTTTGTACATATTGAGTATAATTTTAGAGAAAACTATCTAAACTAAATAATTAAAGTTTTAAAAAAAGTAGAAAAATTAAAAGCAAACTGTACATATATGTATATAACTTGAGATAAGTAAGATATTGAAGTTATAAAAATTTACTTACGGAGTAGTTGTTGAGATCACTATTATCGATCCACCACTATTAGGATTTTGAGTTGGCCTACCGTTTTTGTTTTCTACCATCACATCAAATTGAGATACTCTGGTTCCATTGGGGTACACAAATTCTGTAAAGAATAAAAAATTGAAAATATTACTTTTGAACGTTCTTATTATACTTGGCTTTTATAGACCTAACGTTAACCTATCTATACTGGTAGTAGAATTAGGATCAATACCGATCCTAATTGCTATTGCTTGGGTGGAGTGACTATGGCGGATGCTGAGCACGCCATTATGGAGTGCAAAGAATGGGAATAGAGTAGACAAGAACTATGGAGGGAGCTAGTAAGAGAAAAAATCTCTATTTTATAACATTGACAAAAAAGAAGAATATATGGTGCGCTTTATGATTATATTATAAACTGAGACTTTGTGATTACGGAGCCAGGCGCTTACCAAAGTTGGCGTAATAAATGCTAATAAATTTGATTTTTACTACTTTCCAAAATATGAGCGGCAAACAAATTATGTAATCTATTAAAAAATAAAACTTAATAAAAAAAATTGAGAGTCAAAAAATTCCAAACAACATGCTTAAATGTATAAAGTTGAATTTATAAAAAATTAAGTTGAATACCTTCAACTGTCCACTGTCCATTGTCCTGTCGGTATCCCAACTTGTTAATTCCATTGAAATAATCCACGTAAGTCCAGAAGTATATTTTATCTCCAATCTATATACAATACCATACAAATATATACAGAAAATATCTAACAGCCAATTGAATTATTGCACATTTCGATAAAAATGTGGCGTGTGCATCAATCTGCAATTTACCATCTCATTTAAGCAAAAATTATGTTTTTTAGCTCTAATATCCTATTTTTATTTATTTAATGTAATTGAAATTCAGTCATTTTATAGTTCCTTCTATTTATTCTTCATACTAAATATGGAAAATTGAAAACCAAGTACACGGAAGCATAGTAGCATAAGTTCAAAAGAAGTAAAAAACTATGTAATGTGATTGATTTTATTGTTGCAACTCATTACGATTGTTATATAAAAATCACATGTATATCATCTAATCAATAATATATATATTTCATTTGTACCTTCAATCTCGCATTTTTGTCCTGAAACACAAATCTTCCTTCTTTTGGAACAAGTATGTCGCGTGACCATTGACCAGATTCTAGTCCTTCCATTTCCTCATTCAATTTACCATGAAAGGCAAATAGAGTTATTCCTTCTTCGGCTTTGAAAATAAGAAAAATAATTAGTCAAATATATAAATCTACTCATTATAAATATGTGTTTGTCATTTTATTCTATAAAATATTCTCATATAAGTAATATACGCTCCTCTTTAATGTGTATCACAAAAACCGTGAATTTTATATTATGTATATGTGCAATATTCAGTTTCGTTCTTATAAATCATAATAATATGTATAAACCAAATGTTAAGGATTATGTTTAAAGTGAGTGAAAAACGTATTAATAACGTTTTTTTTTAAAAAAAAAGTTTCAAAATGTACATCCAATATTCCAGTTACGTTACAGCTATGTTTAAATACTAAAATTTTATTACTTATAACATAAGTTAAGTTTCTTATAATCCTTAAGATATAAGTAATATCATTTATAACGTTGTATGAGAAATTTAATGTTATAAAATACCAATATTCTTCATGTATGACGTCAATATGGGATAAAATTATTACTAAGGTGCATCATTTGCATAGAAACTGAGGACTTTTATTATGTAGTTCCACATTTATTCCCTTAAGCACTTAAACCAGTTATTTTCATAGCTAGTTTCTGTGACAAAGTAAAAACTTGTACACAAGTAAATTCTTTGTACATTCAGAATCAGTACAAAAAAGAAATTTTTGTACTGCCCATACAGATTTAAATGATAAACAAGAAATTTAGTTGGTGTACCATCTTGAACAAGGTGCAATTTCAGTATCAAATCTTTATTGCGGCATCCAATTCCAAACGGTAAAACATTGAGGTTTCTTTATTTTTTGAATTATAGTTTAAGTTTTACTTCTCTATTTCTGCTTTTATTCTTCTGTCTATTTTGCTTACTTAGCTATATGCTTTTAATCTTGAGCTTTATCTCATCTTGGCAATCTTAATCTAAAGATACTATTTTTCCAATATGAATCCAATTAATTTTCCTTTCATGTTCACTCACTACTATTGGATTTTCTCTCCCATTGTTTGCAGGACCATTAATTTACATCGTTGGTAAAATTCATCTTCTCCAGAATTTATTTACATATATAAATTAAAACAAAAAATTTTTGCAATTTTGTGCCATGATCAAACATATACTTTGGCTTTCGATCAATCATCAAAATTACCAGTGATCTAATTTTTCGCCGAAGTATGTGTGGTGGTTTTTCCAGTTTCATCATATTTCGATAATTTCAAAGTTCATTTATATAAATTAAATTAATTACGTTCTCAAATAAGACAAATGATAAGGGACAATATTTATTTATACATATAGGAAAACAGTATATATGCAAATAATCATAAAAATTTAATAAAATACGAATAGAAATACAAATATTTAGATATTCAATAGAACCCTGTTAACGCGATTGAGCTTTACGTTAATACAATTTATCGCTTAATACGCTTTCCCTCTCGAGGCGCGTTTTCAATCTGCATTCCGTTCTTAAACCGTTTATAATCGTCTTAACGAATATTTACTATATTTGTATATCACACATAAATTAAATACATTATATATGTACATACAAAAATATGTAAGCATTTATGTATTATTATTTTCTTTGCAATTATAGATACGCATAATCAGGATTGTTTTGAACTTGGTAATCAACAAAATCATTAACTTCATAATTAATAGACAGTGAATTAAATTAATCAAGAACGGAAATTACTATGATTTATTATCATATCATAATATGTAATATGTTTAATTTCTTTTAGCAATGTTAATCTGTAAACACATATGGTTTTGGAAAGACCCAATATAAATTCTTAATTTTTACTTTTTTTAATCTTATCGCGCTATTTTAGGAGCAATTTATAAGCTATTGCTATTTAAAAAAAGTGTATATCTCTTTAATACAGTAAAATTGTTTTAAATCTGTAAGTGCACGCTTATATATATTTTTTTATTCAGTACCTAAATTTTTCTAGGTACTCGTTGACCAATTGGTTGAAAAAGCACAAATAAAACTTTCAAATTTGGCAATTGTATCTATTGAGAATATCATAATATAAAAAATCACAACAGCGACATTTTTCTTAATATTTAAAATAAGTATCATTTATAACAAATTTATATCAATAGTTTTTTTTACCTGGTATAGAGACCCTAAGTCCTTTAGGCCAAATAGCCTCCAATTTAGCTGGTGGTACTTCATATTGGCCATTTGAACAAACTATCAGAAATGAATAAAACACTAAAGGCACTACAACGATACACTTGAAGAGCATTTTAGCGAATGTTATTATTGTCAGCAAGAGTCTTCGCAAAATTTGTTATTTTTGTTGTCGTGCTACTCTACAATATCCACTACTCGTCCTGAGATTTTGTCAATGGTTCTTCAACTTTATAATATATGAACAACAAGGAAACTTATCCATTAGTTAAATGGAGTTTCATAAATATTCACTTATATTAGGCGGCGTCCATTAGTGACGTGAGCGATTTTTTAAGGATTTTGTGACCCTCCCTCCTCCTTGGTGATACATGGTGATATTCAACATTAACCAACCTTCCTTTCCCACCAAACATCACCAAAAGGTTTGATTTTTTTTAAAAATCAGTTAAAAAATAAATATACGTGATATCTTACTATATCCCTCCCTCCTCCACGTGATACTTTGTGATTTTTTGTATCGGTTCATCCAAACGCCTGAAATTATCGAGAAAAAAATGTCTTCACACATACACACACATCCATTTTTTTAAGGTATGCCAAAATGTTCAGAAACCTCTAAAACGTAAAGAAATGCAAAAATTTTGAATTTCGATTTTTGGCTTATTACTATAACTTGCCCTACGGAAAGTTAAAAATAAAACTTTGCTTAAATATAATACTAGAAGTAAATAGTTTTAACCATTTTTCAGCATAAATAATTTCGTGTTTTATGTGGCCAAAATATTTTTAATAATAATTTTTGTTTAAAATATACTTATTAGAATCCCGAGTCTAATTGCTATAAGGCAAGACAAACTTGTTAAATATCCCACATTAAAATTCGTGTTTACGAATTGTTTATGAATTATTACTATTTGGAGAAACTGTGTTGTAAACTAGACTGCATGACCTTGCGACAAAAAATCAGAAATTACAAACTGATGCAAACATGCTAGGCGAATAAAATATAAAAGTTCTAAATATTATATAAAATTTCATTAATGCTTTTTAATTCAAATTCATTATATTATACTTTTGAAAATTTTCTAAAAAAATATCTCCGGTGATTATTGTTACATCATTATTAAATCAACAAAATAAAAGTAAACCAACAAAACATAAGTACCTACTCAGAAAATAAGCAACATATGTCCCAATAGTTGTTTATAACAATAAGTCAGAAATTTCAATAAAGCTTTAATATATATTTTTTATAAAGTTAATAATCTAATATTTTTATGCAACGTATATTAATAACAAATAATTACATCAATATTGTGATGTCTGATAATTATGTTTTTAACACCTGTATCGAATTGTGAATAAACTAGAACTCAAAATTTATTAAAATAAAAACTTGCAATAAATGTACTTAAAAATAAATTGCAATTTTTAAATAAAAAGTTACACATAGGTTATGCTCCCCTGAAATTATTCCATGTTCGATCACTTGTCTCATTATCTTTATTGAGAGGTCAAAATTTTTCTTTCCTCGTTATTTTGGAACTGTACCTGTTTTGACGTAAATGGTTCCTCATTTTAAGTTGTATCATCAATAATAATAACGGTAATTACAGAATTCGTATGAAATCGACATTTATATTTAAGGAATATATTTAAATCTCAATGAATAGAAATACGAGATACAAACTCTACAAGAGAAAAAATCAGTTGATCAAACAATCGCTATTATTGGATATTTATATTATCCATTTTTATAAGTTATTAATTAATGTTTTAAGATTATGAGATTGAATTGAATTGAAAACAGTCAAATAATTAATTCTAGCAGGTGATAAAATGAAGGGTCTCAATAAACTGGCACGATTTATTGGCTTGATTTTAGCCCTAGAAATTTTCCAATAAAAAGAGAACGATTATTATTCTAAAATAGTGTCGCATTTGTATGAACTATGGACATGTTTAAAAACATTGTTTTTCACAAAATAGCCATTTTTAAAAAAAAATTTGATATTCTCAAATTAGAAAAAAACATAAAAATCGTAATTTAGAGATGGAGATAAAGTTCATACTGATGAGAAGCCTATAAAGAAAACTGTAACAATTTCAAGAAAATTGGTTCGGTAAAAGTTGAGAAATCGTGGGTATTGTATGAAAAAAGCAAACAGAGAAGCATCAACGTAATCATACAGCTGTACCTCAAAAAAATTTTTTTTTGAAAGTACTCTTGTACATATATTGTTGAATTCTATTTGAACTTCTAGATTGGAATACCCCTTTAGTAGACTAATTTTAATTATTATTTAAAACATGTAGATTCTTCATGAGAATTGTAGAACTACCAAATATTTAGATTTAATTTATTAAAAAAACTTCTGAATAAAATTATTTGAGTTCTTCTGAGTAAAGAGTCAACCATACGCCTTCTTTTTATTCTAAACTGGCAGAATATCGAATACCAACTGAATTACTACCTTCTTCAATAAATATATAAAATCTTTCTACATTGTATCTAACCCTATTCTTGGCGATTATTTTTTCATTCTGTGTTATTTTTAGAAAACTCTTTCATAGAAACTGTCGTCTTAATTACGTTGTCGAGTTCATTCATTGACACCCTTAAAAAAGGTTTTCTCAAAACCACGTCTTAGAGAAAAAAGAAGACTGAATTTTAATTTGTGATCATTGATCGCAAATGATGTCTTCGGACAACTCGATGAATATTTTAATCGTCGTCCCTCGAATTAAGAAGCGGATTAATAAAAATATAGAGGTAAATTCTACTAAGAAAGTTGAAAGAAAATTTTATCAATGCTCACAACAGGCGTTTGATTTTCACTTGATATAGCATTTGAGTTCTATAACCTCAAGTGGAAAATTGATTTCATACTGATTGATATCAAGCTGGGTCAGTTGGACCCAGGACCGGTTTGTACTATCCCACGTTCATAGTCATTACACAACGACTGTTCATTTTTAGAGCAGTAAATTTAGTGAATCCATTATGTTTCTTACAAAACTTTCTTGTTACTCGTTATCGTCTCCATATGATTGATTAATGATGCCAATGACCAATAATTAATAAAACAGTTATCAAGCAATTAATTTCAAAGCGTAAAACACTCTGTTCATACATATTCAAACATTTAACAAATAGATTTTAATTAAATATTTGTTCACACATTTACACTGTCGTGAACTGTAAATATCATGGATATTGTTATATATATATTTAATAATAGCGATAAACTTTAGGCCATACAATTAAATCTGAAGGACTTGGATGTTCGACAACTGACACATTTTAAATATCTTATCAAAAGTGTCTAGTGTTTGACACATTATTGACCCAATGAATCATTAAAGAATTCCAATAATAAAAAATACACTGTTATAAAATTTCTAATTGATGTGTAAAATTGTTTTATTCAGTGGGAAATGATAAATGAGTATTAATTGACTTATGAATAAAGTAAAAGAAGTTTTCCCCTCTTTAAAAAAAAAATTGTCTGGTTTCTCTACTTGCAGTGTGATATGTAAAATTAAGGCTTCGAAGTTTTGTCAAATTGTAAGTTTACTTAAACTTTATTAATTTAATTTATAATTAATTTACTGAAGACTTGTTAAAACATAAAATGTGTGGAATAAAATAGTAAAGCTGTAAGCTGTAAGTTTTTCATATACAAATCTTATCTTATGTTATCTTATCTTATCTTATATATTAGAGCGGGTCGATTTGCATGAGTTAAAAAAGTCGCATAGGAACATATGATTTTCGGATACTAGAGATCAAAATAAGATACTTTGTTGAAGAAATTATAACTCTAAAATGAATTCTGATTTTCCTGGGGTCAAATTTTGGAAAACTCCGTTTTGACTCAAATAGAGTGCCCCAATCGGGTCCAAATGTATGATCAACCCCCAACTAAATTTGAAAGGCAGATCCACCCATGCCCGTGGTTCTTCCCCTGGGACCCCCCTGAGAGGTTTTTCGAAATTTAACCCTTATCTTTGGGTCAATGCACGGGACATCAGAATTCATTTTAGAGGTATGGTTTCTTCAGCAAAGTATCTTATTTTGATTCCTAGAATCCGAAAATCATATATATATATATATATATATATATATAAATATTTTTGAACTATTTTTTTTTAATAATTTAAATTTTCAGTAAAGACCAATATAATTAATCGCCAACATCCATACCTATAACTCAATTTTATTCCATTTAATAATTTATTATTAATTTAATTTAATTTATTAATTTTTGATGAACATAATTTCATTTCTAGTGAGTATTTATTTAATGTTCAAAATTCCAATTTTTCAAAACTTCTGGAAAACATTTCATATATAACATATGCACCAAAACGTGCAAATGATCATAAATAAAAAAATGAATAATTTTTTTGTTGAAAAAAAAGGAGGCCCTTAGTTAAGGAAAATAAAACCAAAAATTTATCCAAAATAAAAAGTATAATCATAAGCTATTAAAAAAAATATGAAGCCTACCATATCTTGAATGGCGAATGTGATATTTAATTTAACAAATCAAATGTCTTCAACTAAAAAAAAATCAAATTTATTCGACGTTTTTGTTTTGGAAATTGTGTAGAAAAATGTATTAATTTACCTTAAACAATTGCAATATTTAAACTTATATTTAATTTTTTTGTCAACATTGATAAACATTTTGGAGACAAATCCATGTACAACAGATTCTATTTCAGTTCATACAGTTTCGCCCGTCAGTCATTTAAAAATAATTTTACCACAATGCATAATATGGCATTTTCATTAAACATTTTAGAAATCTGATTTTTCTCATGACATGAAATTATGCAAGTGCATCGATAATTCTTTCCATGTAGCAATATATTTTTTATTTTAAGAAAAATCACGCCGTCGTGAGGCGTTCTTAATGAATTCGAAACGATTAAAAATCATGCGTCCTTGAATAATTAATATTCATTTTTTTTTCTATCAACCCTCATTGTTGAATATCATTATTTGATTCGCTTATAAAAAGGAAAACTTAATAATTTTTCGTTCATTACGAGTTCTGACAGTGTATTGTTTCATTTTTTGATAAATTACGTAACAGTTAACGAATTTAGGTATAAATATGCAGTCGGAAACGAGCAACCGGATCACTATAGTATTATTCGTAATGATAGCAAATGCGTAAGTTCAATTTTCTAAGTTTTAAAGCCGTGGAAAAAAATTTACTAAACACAATAATATAATAAATGATAAGTTCTCATATTTTCACTCAGTGAAAATTTTGTGCTGCTTGCTTTCCCCAAAAGTATTTTTATTCAATTCAAATAATAAACTATTGCCTATGTGCTTTTGTGAAAGGTGTAAAAGTGATTTTGTGAATATTTTTTGATACAATATCAATCGTGATCTCAGTATTATTTTTTTTTTAATTTATATAGTAAATTATGCAAAAAATAGTGCATAACAATTATGTATATAAATCATTTTGTATATAAATGTTATGTTATTATGAAAAATATCACATTGTTTAAATAATATTTGAACATATAATATAAAATGTATCCCCTCTGCCAGTTTATATATAAGTCATATTGACATCCTACATACCTCATATAAAATTAAATGATATACATTTTATAATATATATTTTCTATAATTTTTATTTCTATTTCTAGATGGATCGTCAGTAGCCGTCGACCACATTTTTGTAATTTTCAACCAAAAGTAGATCCCGAAGACTGCGTTTATGGATTTAATACAAATATATGTGGAATATTTTGCAATAGCGTAAGTAAATATTAACAGAAATATATAATATGCCTTTATTTAAATTTAAATATAAAATTGTAGTGCGTGATGCTAGTAGCAATACTCCTCCGAAACGGTTTGTCCGATTTTTATGAAATTTTATAATAACGATCAGTATAACTGACAATGAGAATCTGACAAGTTGTTCGAGACAACATCTATTTTTTACCCCTAAATGGTAAGAGTAGGCCACCGGTGGCCCTTATGTTTTATTTTTGCCCAACTATTTGTTTCAGTTTTTTATAATTAGTATTTAATACAGCTTTAAATTATAACCCTACTAGCACAAACCTCTATTTCGTAAAAGTGATTTTAATAATCAAATGATTTTTTATCCAGCTTCCAGTGTTCTATGTATTAATGTTTTTTTACTGAATTTCGATTAAAATTTTCTTGAGCTTGTGGAAAACCTTGCATTTTACTTCAAAAACAATTTAATTTTATCAAGGGTTGTCCTCCACCAAAAACATTTTTTTAAATTTTGGGACCAATTTATTTTAGTTGTTAATAATGTGGAATAGAAAAACAAATACCATCACCAAAATTCTATTACCAAAATCTCTATTGCACTATTGGTCTCTATATTCAATGGTCTCTCACAATATCTATCTATAATAGTAGCTCATGCTACTATTATCCACCCATAGTAATCTTATATAGATCCATACTACCATTCATATCAACATTCGTATAATACAGCGTTGCCATCTAGGCATAGCTAACACAAGTGAATAAAGTAGTAAATAAATGAATACCTAGTGGGGGGCATGGCATAGTGCCTTAAGGCAAATTGCTGGCACTTTTTGTACCAAAAAAAAAATTTTTAAAAGGTTAACATTTTTGAAAAAAAAAATTACTTTGAAAAAATTAGATTTTTGACAAACTATAAAATTTAGATTTTTTTTTTTGGAAAAAAGACTTCGAAAAAAAATGTTTTCTTTATTTTGAAATATTTTGGAAGTTCTGAACTTTTCTCAAAGCAATCGTACTTCTTTAACTGCATAGAGACGAAATATCGAAACGCGTAAGCGCCGCGTCGCCGTCTCACGTATAAACATTGGTACGGAATCCATAGGAATGTAAACAAAATTTATACTTAAAAAATAATAATTTTTTCTTACTTTTTTCACTAGATCTCCAAAATCACTAGACCTGCCTTTATGAAAATTTAATCAATTGTTCATCTTGTCAATAAAAGTACAATGTTTTTTGAATTATTAAAATCGAACGGTCCGTTCTCTGAAAAACTGAGTTACCGTTTTTGGCACTTTTTGCCTTCGGAACGGCTAGACCTGCCTTCGCCAAAAACTAATCGGCACGTCTCCTTATCCATACGATTCGAATGTTTTTTGAATTATTCAAATCGGTTGATCGGTGTTCCCAAAATCGTTGACGAAAATTTGTATCCGCACGCACACACACACACACAAACACATACACATACATACATCCGTTTTTTTACAAAGTATGCCAAAATGTTCAGAAACCTCTGAAACGTAAAGATATATAAAAAAATTTATTTTTGATTTTTTGCGATTACTATAACTTACCCTACGGAGAGTTAAGAAAATAAATACATGAAATTTTTCTATCTAGGGTCCATTGGGTCCATGTGACCGCTACAACGCATCATGTGGCAGTGGCCTGAATTGCGTATGTGGGACGTGTTTGGGATGTTCCACGGACACCATCGAATGTGTCAACCTGGCCACCGACAGCAACCTGAGGCTCGAATGCAAGCGACATGGGCACAAAGAAAGGTTCAACCGGATACCTCATCCGAAGCTGATGCTAGTCAATGAAGCAAACGACTATTTTGAAACTTTGACACGAGATTAAAAATTCTGACTCACAGACTCGATACTTCGATAATTATTGTCAATGTTATTATTTTTTATGAAATACTCTTCATATTAACACGTTAAATTTTCTGATATTATCGTGGCGATTGACGTGTTAATTGAGGTGCCATTCGAATTTACATGCATTGATGAAAAAAATGGAGTAGATAATGAAAATTGTTAAAATGTATTTATCTGTGATAATTACGAAATTTATTTAAGGAAATGGTTCGTGTTAATAATATTGATGAAATAAAATCCTAGTTTTTGGCGAGATAAGATAACAAATGCATTAAATTTGAATGGCCCTTAAAGACCATTTAACTCGTATGTGCGCGAAATTTTACCCATTTTAATCGACAATTCATATAAAAGCTGATCAAAAAATTACATCCTCCCAATATATCAAATTCAAAATTTACCAAACCTGAAACACTATTACATTCCCGACTATTTATTTCAAGAAAAACAAACATGAACTCCGTGTTTTCCAACTTGTGGAACGCGAGATTGTTGCAAAGAGGAAGTACAGGTGCTTACAAATTTTAATTTCAAAAAACGTTAAAATGATAGATATGAAAAATCAATGACTAAACACGAATAAATATTTTGATGTATATCGAGATATCGGAAGCGCTGCATTATTATTCAAAAAATGGGAGGGTGCTGTACAAACAGGTTGAAAACCACTGCATTAACTAGATATGATTCATTTTCAATTCCTATGAGCATAGAGCTTTTTACATGACATCCCTTATAACGAATGCTTTGCTCGTTTTGTTAGATTTAATTTGTTTTTTTTTTTTTATTTGAACGATTCCCTGAGCTATGAAATATATCAAAAATAGGCAAATGCACAAAAAATATTCGAAACCACAAGTGCGACAAAGAATATCAATAATCCTATTTTCTATTCCTAAACATATTGTTTGCTTAAATCTCATCAAGATCATGTTTCTTGACAGATGTCCTGAAGATGGAACGTACCTAGTTCCAAAACGTTGACAGTAAACAAATAATTAAATAAAGAAATTGTTTATTAAAAACTTTTCTTGTTTTTTTATTTTGTATTATTTTTGGATTCTTGTTCGAAACTCTACAAAATATACACAAATCCAAGACTCTACCATTCAATATATATATATATATATATATATATATATATATATTTCAATACTTTTTCAAGAAATCATCTAATTATTAATACTGTGTTTAGTTTACCATATAAACCGATTTAAATTACCTTTACAAACAGCATTGGTAAACATTGCATTATTAAAAAAGTACTTAAATAACCTGTCACTGGTATAAATGTATCATTTAAAAAATTAAATTTGGTTAGTTTTTTTAACGCAGAAAATATAAGTAGTAGACTGGAAAAGCGCAAATTAACCGAACGCTCACCTATCAGTTAAATGGTCTCAATAGTGACTGTGAAGCAACATGTGATTTTAATAATATTTCCTCATTTGTATTTGTGAATCTATTAGGTTTTGAAAAATAATTTTAAGCCATTTTATTTATCCATTGAAGCATGCAGCATAAAAAACAAACTAAATATTGTTTTAGCTTTTTTAATGATGCTTGTGTAAATTTTAACTCAAAACTACTTTCTCTGATATTCAAAGTGTTAAAGTTTAATAAAAATATTTGAAAACACCTTTTATGCTATATATAAAGAATAATAAATGAATAATATGAAAAAAGAATTTTCATTGAAATTTGTCCATCATTCCAATTTTATGATCCAGGAACTGAAAAGAAGTGAAAAAGTAATGGGGTGTTAGAACCAGCCAGATTTTTTATTTTAATAATGAAAAATGTTATATTAAGTTTAAAATTTACTATTACTCTAAATAGCTGACTGACTTTGATATCAGACTTTCATGGTTATTTTCCTTGTTCTTAGATGAAAGAATATTATAATTAAAAAATTGTTATATAAACCTTAATTAATTAAATAATGAAAAATGCAAATAATGAATTCTATATATCAGATTAATTTATTTTTACTATTTTTTCTAAAATCAATCGCAGCATAGATTAAAAAACCGTTGGAACACCTTTCTCCACCTTACCGACGGTGATGCTAATAATATTGATCAATCAAGTTTGTATTTTTATCAGAACAATGGCTTTTCTTCTACGAAAATAAATTAATGACATTTTTGACGTTTTATTTGTGTAATACAATTATTTTTCTAAAATGACAGAATCTAAAAGAGCTACCACAGCTAACCCGATGTATGGCAGGTAAGACATTGAATTCGACACAAGAATTTAAGCATAAGTTTACATGTTTTTGAACATTGATGTCAAAACTTCCAAAATTGTCTAAATTTTAATCCGTGAACAATATTTCAATATGCATGATTCCTACTTCAAATATTGCGATAACTTTTGATATTAAATATGACACTTGTTAAATTGGAAGTCTTTTTGAAGTAACTGATAAAATAAAATCGATCGATTATGTGGCTTACTTGAGTTTAATTAATATTTAAAATTAAAGAATATAATAACCAAAAATAATAATTGCTTTTCTTATGAAAAGATAGTATCTAAAATTTCATATGCAATCTTTATTTTTTTCTATTATATTTAGGCTTAGGCTAATAATTCTCAAAAACCATGATCCAGAAAAACCCAGAAATACTAATTGCTTTTCTTATGAAGAGATAGTATCAAAAATGTCATGTGCTATCTTTATTTTTGTTCTATTATATTTAGGCTTAGGCTAACAATCTTCAAAGACCACGATCTCTTTGTTTCGATCATATTATTAGAACTATCCTTTCTCTATATATAATTCGTGCGATTTTTTTTTTTAAATTTAATTTGTTGAAAAAATATTTAACAAGGAATTAAGAAGGCTAAATGCTTCTTGATATGATGATTAATAATACAAATATTCCTGGTAAATTTCGAGTTTTCATTCATATTCACTTTAAAACGTAGAATGGCAATACGAACCTTGGAAAAGTAGATAATGTGATATGCTTCCCAGATCGTCGATTCGATTTCTGGTTTATTTTTAATTCTGGTTTTTTCATATTTTTTCGTTTCTTTGTAACCATTTTAAGATTTTTTTTAAATAATGAACCGCACATTTTATATAAATTTACCATTACAACCACCGACATTTCTTCAAATGCAATTATTGGAAAAATGTCTGTCCTATAAATTGGCATAAGTATAGTTATTAAATTTCACAAAGTACGCGCCCTTTTCATAATGTTAATAAAAATATTTCGTTGAAATTTTACAAAAATATTTAATGATTTGCATAATATTTCATATCTTGGATGCATTTATATATTTATGAGCACACAAAAATGAATTCACAAATTGTTTAGAACATAGAAGTATGTCTATCTAAATTATTTTTACAGTTTCATAGTTTGGTGTCATGGCATTGATTAATAAAAAATTATAAACATATATTTTATCATTCAAAATTAATAGAACCGGGAATCGAATCGACAGAAGCATATCAGTCCAACAAAGGCTGCCAAGGATTGCATTGTCGGCGTATTATAAATTAAGGTATGTAATTAAGGTACAACCTCGTACATAATTTTATTATAAAATAATCTTTATTCATTCATTTAATCCTACTCAATTTGTTTTTAAAACTCATCAAATTTATGCGTGATTCAATACTAAGCCTAAAAATTTAAGGACATTCAAAATAATTCAATTTTTTAAGTAAAAGTCTAATTGTAGTTTACTAATTTTAGAGTGGCCGCACCTTCATATGCCGAAAAGGTGCGATTAGCTTTTTGCACAGACACCGATAAATCAGTAATAGTTAATAACTGTGAAAAAAGAGGATGGATTCAAGTAAGTATAATAATAATTATAGAATTTTATACAATTTTTGAAAGGCACCTAACTCATTATTATATTGGATTTATTAATATAAGTAAAAATCAGAATTTAGTGAGGCACTTATAGTTTATGCTGAAGAGAATTCTATAAAGAGCACTCTATAAAAATTTCAAGAAAATCAGTCCAGGCGACTGAGTTGTACGAATTGATTCGATGCAGTTTCTGGTCTTATAAAAGTGTTATTTTAACACACCAAAAAATCTAAAATGCATGTAGTGGCATCGTGCCTTACACCGTTACGAAATGTTCGATGAATATTAAATGTTTTCAAATAGATTATTTTTGAGAATAATTATTAAGTTACTAAAGGTCTAAGTCTAAGTTTATAACAATATGACCCAAGACAACGATGGGTTGTAAGAACGGATTTAGCATTCAGTTTCAAAATAAATTGTTAATATTAAAAAAGATTATCACTATTGCAATATTGTATTATTAAGGTTAGCCCAGACGACGATTGGAATTTCTATTGGTCCAGCATTCAGACTCTGCGTTCTCTATACAGTGTGGATAGCGGATACCGTCTTCATGATAATCAGTAACCAACAGTTTGATTAATTATAACAAATATATTGCCATAAAATTTAATCCCATGATTTGTTTTATACAGAATCATAAACCATTTTCCTAACCATTACGAAATATCGCGGAAGGATTTGCTTGTGAAGAACATAAAACGTTACCGAAAGGAATTGGAACGCGAAGGTTCTCCTCTTGCAGAAAAAGTGGAAGTCAATACCCCATGTTTTCCTTTGGGAACGCGATATTTGCATTTGGATTTCATACCAGTCACTTTTGTCTTACCAGCAGGTAATAAGATTATACTAGAATAACTGTAGCTAAATCAATAAAATCAACACACAAGGAAAAGCCAAACCAAATGTTGAAATATGAATATTATAAAAAAATATGAATAATTCCAAAGGTTGCAATATAAATAGAGACAAAAACTCAACAAAATTGAATTTTATATTATCTTTTTTGCAGATTATAATATGTTTGTTGAAGAATACAGAAAATCTCCTCAGAGTACCTGGATTATGAAACCATGTGGTAAATCACAGGGAGCTGGAATATTTCTCATAAATAAATTATCTAAATTAAAAAAATGGAGCAGAGAAGCCAGGACGCCATTTCATCAGCTCACAAAGGAAAGCTATGTAATATCCAGGTTAATGAAGATGAGATAATATTTGTTAGCCGAATATAAAGACACAAACTGTTCACATATAACAACATTGCTCGTTATCTTTTCCATTACTGATTTTAGGTACATTGATAATCCTCTACTAATTGGTGGTAAAAAGTTTGACTTGCGCCTGTACGTACTGGTGACCTCATTTCGTCCCCTTAAAGCATACCTTTTCCGATTGGGTTTCTGTCGTTTCTGCACCGTAAAATATGACACCAGTGTCACCGAATTGGATAATATGTATGTTCATCTAACTAACGTTAGCGTCCAAAAACACGGAGTAAGTATAGAATACCAACTTAAATCATTTACTATTACTGGATGCAAATGCTATGTTGGTACTGTAGAATTAATTACCTTCCACCTCAAGTTTTATTATAAAGTATCCTGATTTCTCAGCTATTTATTATTATTCCTTAGGGGGAATACAATACTATGCACGGAGGAAAATGGTCAGTTCAAAATCTAAGATTATATTTGGAAGCAACTCGAGGAAAAGCTGTTACTGATAGATTATTTGGAACTATATCTTGGACTATAACACATTCTTTAAAAGCAGTTGCACCAGTTATGGCCACAGACAGGCATTGTTTTGAATGCTATGGATATGATATTATAATTGATAACCAACTTAAGCCATGGTTAATAGAGGTAATAATAAATAAAAATATCATAGAGGTTTGTAGTGGTACCATGATGAAATCATTCAATTACTCATTTATAAACCATCTATTCACAGAGAATTTGTAACAAAAATAAATTTTTATCATATCGAACTCTTATTTCAGGTCAATGCGTCCCCTTCATTAACATCAACTACCGTCAATGATAGAATTTTAAAATACAAGTTGATTGACAATATTATGTCAGTAGTGTTACCCCCAGATGGAATACCAGAGTAAGTAGAAAAATGAAATAGAATTTTTAATTATCATTAAAGTTAAGAAATTACCTGGAATCATAAAATTTGGGATTCTTTTCTACTTAGTGTCCGGTGGAATAAAATACCCAGTCCAGACAAGCTTGGTAATTTTGAATTATTGATTGATGAGGAATTAGCTGCATTGGAAGCTTCCCAAGAAGCAACACCCAATGTTAGGCAACGAAGTTCAAGATGGAAATAACATTTACCACTTCTCAAACTTTAATCTTGATACCAAAATTATATTATCTATTATTAAGAGTGAAATTTAAAAATCAATTATTACATAAAATCTATTGTTAAATTAATCTTAATTTGTGAAATATACATAAAATTTACTAATTTATTAAGTAAATTATTGGTTTGATCTCAACCTTATAAATTGGTACCTCTGTTAATTTTGTGAAAATGAATGTTGTTTATAATGAATTTACAAAATATTTTAATTGCTCATAATCTTATCTGTTAATTATCAATATCATATTATTTAAATTCCTACTGGTGCCCATCCCTTAGATTTATTTAGGGATATTCTATTCCTTAGGGTGAAGGAAATAAAACCGTAATTTAATTCAATTACAATATAAATTTTATTATTATTAAGTATTACTAAAAATTATTATTATTATTATATCAAATTTACATTGTTAAAATGTTATGTATGTATAATTATTCTCCTAGTAGATTCATATCAACACTTAAACAATCTTCTCCAATATTACTTGGTGAAGTCTCCAACAAATCATTAGACTCACTAAAATTATATAAAACTAGTTTGAGCAAGTTTATTTTTTAGAATTATCTTAATTATATTATATTTTATAGAATTTGTTTAAATTATTTTTATCGTATATTTATATTATCTATAAATTTTTTTTTTCATATTTATAATTTTCTCTTGAGAATGTTTTTCTTATATATATATATTTTTGTTATATCTTATATATTGTAATCACACATGTAATTTGTTTATGAGAGATACTGCTCTTTTTGTTATTATATTGACTAAAATATTAAGATTAAAATTTTAAGAGATTTAAAAATGAGAAATTAATATGATATTTGAATAGTCTATTAAATAATTTCAAGACGATGTCATTTTTTCCTTGTCATATTGCTTAATTTTTTTCATCTGATTTTTCATTTGATGAAATGTTAATTATTTGGATAAAAAACTGAAATTACCTGTCAAGAGAAGGATCATTGCTGAACATTTCAGTGGGAACTGTAGGTGGAGCTCTTTCTGATAATAGTTCACGATAGCCACCACTTTGGCGTGATTGCAAATGCCGTTCAACTTCCTCTGCTGTTAACCGACCATCTGACAGAGTTACACCGCTGTTTGTTATTGTTGACATACTTGGTAAGGTCACCCTTGGAGGTGTTGATTCAGGTTGCTATAATAATAAAAACATATATATCTTATTAAAAATATAAAACAGATAATGTAATTATTGTTATTTGTGAAGAAAAAAAATTCACATACCTGTGTTCTAACTTGTGTGGATGCCACATTGACCTGCCGATTTTGTTTAACAGGTATAGTCCTCTTTTTCTTAGCAGGAGGAGGCTGTGGTTTTCCAATGTTTACGTTCTGTGCAGACCCATGATTGCTTGATTGAAAACTATCACGTTTCCTGCAGAAATATTATTAATAGTATTTTTAGTATTAATAGTAATTTTAGTAATGTAATATTATAAATGTTAGCAAACAAGATACCTTTTAATAGTTTCTGATCGCTGAGGTTCTTCATCAGATGTCTCAGTTTCTTCACTCTCAGAAGAACTGGGATCGACCTAAAAGAAATTACAATGTAACTAGTTGGTTTGGTATTTAGCCTTGAGGCAAATTACATGAACTTCCCGATATATGTAAACAATCGACTTGATCAAAAAAATGTGTAAATAATATACTTCATCAATCCTACTTTAAAAAAAACGATAATAATTTTAGCAAAGTTTGACGAATTTTTAAAATTAAACTACTTGTTGTAAGGCCGTAATATTACAGTAAGTTCTATAAGACCATGATGTATATCGCCAAAAAAAGTTCCATGAAAAAAGGCTTAAATTTTTTTTTCAACAGTTAATTACAAGAAAACGGCTCGGTAGATTTTCACCTAAAATTAATCAGCATCATTCCCAAATGATATCATTCGAACAGTTTTTGATTTTTCAAAATCGGTTCGGTAGGATGAGCTTAAATGTGGACGAAAATTTAACACTTTTTTTCAACAGTTAATTACAAGAAAACGGCTCGGTAGATTTTCACCTAAAATTAATCAGCATCATTCCCAAATGATATCATTCGAACAGTTTTTGATTTTTCAAAATCGGTTCGGTAGGATGAGCTTGAATGTGGACGAAAATTTAACACTTTTTTTCAACAGTTAATTACAAGAAAACGGCTCGGTAGATTTTCACCTAAAATTAATCAGCATCATTCCCAAATGATATCATTCGAACAGTTTTTGATTTTTCATAATCGGTTCGGTAGGATGAGCTTAAATGTGGACGAAAATTTAACACTTTTTTTCAACAGTTAATTACAAGAAAACGGCTCGGTAGATTTTCACATAAAATTAATCAGCATCATTCCCAAATGATATCATTCGAACAGTTTTTGATTTTTCATAATCGGTTCGGTAGGATGAGCTTAAATGTGGACGAAAATTTAACACTTTTTTTCAACAGTTAATTACAAGAAAACGGCTCGGTAGATTTTCACCTAAAATTAATCAGCATCATTCCCAAATGATATCTTTCGAACAGTTTTTGATTTTTTAAAATCGGTTCGGTAGGATGAGCTTAAATGTGGACGAAAAGTTCAACACTTTTTTTTCAAATTACGAAGAAACGGCTTGGCAGATCGTTGCACAAAACTGACAAACGATAGTCCTCACCGAAATACATCAAATGGCTTTTAAATTTCTAAAATCGGTTCAGGCGTTTTTGAGAAAACGTCGATCAAAAGTCTAATTTTGACAAATGCCAAAAAGACCATACTGATTTTTGCAAACTTTGACGAATTTTTAAAGCTGAACCAGTTGTCGTAGGGCCGTAATATTTTAGTATGACCTAGAAAACTATGGTATCTTTCGTCAAAAAAATAATCATAAAAATCGTCAAATTTTTTTTTTTAAAAACTTTATTACAAGAAAACGGCCCGGCCGATCTTTACCAAAAACTAATCAGCACGATTCCCAACCAATATCTATCGAACGGTTTTTTGAATTTTCAGAATCGATTCAGAATTGCGGGCTAAAACGTGGACGAAAAATTTTTCACTTTTCTGCAATTTACAAAGAAACGGCCCGGCCGATCGCCGCACAAAGCTCAGAGACGATAGTCCTCATCGAGATACATCAAATGGCTTTTAAATTTTTGAAATCGGTCCAACCGTTTTGGAGAAAACGTCGATTTACGGCAAAAATCTGTTCACACACACACACACACACACATACACACACACACACACACACACACACACACACACATACTTTTTCCAAATTTGGTCTCATTCGATTCAGAATGGCTCGAAACGTCGAGAAAACATAAAATTAGCGATTCGGATTTTTTGATGAAAACATAAACTTCTCCTTCGGGAAGTTAAAAAACTAGTATAAAACGATCAATACAATAAATATAAGAAAGTGATACAGATATATAAATTATAATTATATACTATTGGAACAGGGTTATGTATTACATCATTAATAAAAATGTATACTAATATGCTTCTGATTTTATATATGTTAATCCATATCCTATTGATATTTAAAACTAATAATGATATCAGTGGCAATACAATTTTGGCACAAAGTAAAGTCTAAATCCTACATTTGAATCCAAATATTATCCGGAAAAAAAAATCTTTGCACTAGATGAGATTTTAATGATTTATTAAGCAAAGTTACAATAAAAATACCTTGCCAGTAATATTTTTTAATAACGTAAATCACTAAACCTTGTGGGAATTAAAAATATGAAGTGTCTTTGATACAAATAAAAGCCGATGATTCATACATAAACTTAAATAATATACAGTAAAGAAATAATGTATACCTTCTCATACAGTAATAATCTGTCTAGTAGAAAACTTCTATCACGAGCTACTTTCAAATGGCGTCTTTGGCAAGATTGCAATGCACTTTGAAAGGATTCATTTTCCTGAAAAATATAGTAGATTTAAATAATTGTACAATCAAACCTTAAATGCTACTCATAAAAAATGGTTATTACATATAATAGGTACTTCAGTTTTCTTTTCAGGTTATGGTAAAGAACTTTATAATCGATAGGTGTTTGTTCATCCCTGCTATCATCGTCTGAATCGTTTGCTCCTAAATCTCTATCATCCTCGGCATCTTGCTCGAAATCATTGCCGGATTCCGATTGCATATTTGCCATTGAACGGCAATACCACCCGGACAACATTTTGCCGTCTTTCAGAACTTATTTTATGATAAGTATAAATAAATATTAATATAATACACTACTTATATTATTATTATATTGTCTAAGACTTATATAGTATTATTTAATGGATTCAATTTCATATCGATTCTTTGAGAGGTTATTTGTTAGCCATTTTGACAGTTTGACAGACTATGTTTATACCAACCCCATAGATTATAAACTGCAGATGTAATAGATGTCCAACGTAAAACCTTGTGCAAAGACTTTAGCAGCGCCTCTATCGGAAAATTTAAAAACAATTTACAACTAAACTAAATTATTAAAAAACAAAACTATTATATTATTATATAAGTTACTATATTCGAATTTATTTTATTATCTTTATTATTAAAAATATTCATAAATAATTTATATGACATATAACAAGCAATAACCGTTTGTCACGTTCTTGGCCATCGTTTTTTTGAAAAAGTTATCTAATGTAAAATAAAATGAAATGAATATTATTATTTTACCATATCTCACTTACTCTTGGGTTTTATTATATTCATATATTATTTGAGTCATTATTTTTGAAAGTACTAATTTATCTTCAAGTTGTTTTGTTTCATGTGAATATTGGGAATGAAGAAATTTATGTTACTTCTATTGCTATATTTTATTTTATTTTTTTATCATTTATCAAACAATTTATGATTTTTTTTTAAGTAAACGCATACATGTAATTATTGTCCTAATTTTTGTAAATCAAATAGTAGTCAATTCAATGAGTGATTTACCAATACATTTCAATGTAGTAAATATAGAAAATGATTTAATAAACATTTTATAACGTTTGAATATCATATCCTTTGATATTTCCTTCTTTAAAAAAATTTTCTTCTTCTAGAATATGATTTTTTAAGCAATTGTGCAACTAATTCATAATATAGTATGATATTCTAGCTTCTAAAAATGACTATTACTGCTGAATCTTTTAGCTTTCTCTACAAAGTCTATATTGACTTGTTGCTGATGATAAACCAAAGAACATTAGTTAACTTAGTTTAGTAACTGTCTCAACATTGTAGAATTTATGCATTAAAACAATATGGCTGGCATATCTCCACAATTGTATACTTTTTGTATATTAACAATTTTATGATCAAGTTTTGATTTGTGGCCTATTGGCCACCATAAACCAGTGTAGCTCTGGAGTTCAATTTCGACTGTATTATTATTGATATATTATTACAGTTTTCAAATTTCAATAGTTCAAACAAATATCCTTATTGAGTATTTATAATTTATTATAATAAAATTTATATACAATTATTCTTAATCAGTTAAAAATATTTTAAATAATTTTTATACAACATATCCTCTAAATGAGCTAAAAGCTGGGGCATGTCTCGTATAAGGTCTGTAATGATTACTATTTTTCCTATAAGACATTTGCCTTGGTGGCATATAATCCAAGCTTAAATCAGGACTAGTAGCAACATCATCGTCGAATAAGGTTTGGTCAATTTCATCTGGCGTACTGATGATGTGTATTGGTTTGGCTTGGTGTTCCGGCGATGGTTGAACTTTTGTAGAATATCTTGGACAAGTCAGAAGGGTGCTTAATAAAACTGCAAATTCCATCAGTACAAAAATGAGACTTCCGGCTAAGAAGATAGTATAGTGCTGGTGGTACCATTGTTCCACGGCGGGTAGGCAACCCTGGAGAAATAGAAAAATATAATGTAATATTGCTATTTATTAAACTAGTTATAGATTATTATATTTTACTTACTTGTTGATATCTGCCAAAAATGTTAACTTCAGAATCCAAAGATTCGCACATGGATGCATTCACAGGTTTGGGATCTAAGTAGCCATCAGGATCTTTAGCATTAGATAAATGACAACAGGTATATGGCACCTAAAAATGAACAACAAATTTTAAGTACTTATAAGTTGAAAAAACTGTCTGCATAATTATAAATATTTTAGAAACTTACAACTAGCTCTCGACGACCCATTCCTTGCAATCTCCATAATGAGGTATCATAATTGATCACATCATTCATGGCGCAACATTCGAACTGTGTTTGGGCTAGATCCATTGCTAACGTATATTGCTCCTGCACATTAATAAAAGTTTATTTTTTATAGAAGAAAAATTTAAAATTATTGAATAATAACTAATAAATTACCTGTCCAGGCATTCCATAATTTCGCTGCAATGCTCTAACCATCAAGGTGGCGTCTAATTCTAATCCTAAACAGGAAGGCCATAAAGATAATACCAAACAAATTAATCCTTGTCCTAATAGGATAGCTGTTACCATCAAGCAGTACTAAAATTTAAGAAAAATAAAAATGTTCACATTTCTTCATAAACAAAGTAGTTTGAAAAAAGTTGTTGAATATTATTTATTATTTTTAACTGACCAGTACTGCAAGACATCGATTTTTAGAGCAGCAGGAAACACTGCAACCAATTGAAGCAACAATACAGGTGTACAGGCCAATCAGGCAACCACCAAGACCAGCATAAAACAGTATAGGCTGTGGTAAACCATGCAACAAACCCGATCCTTAGGATAAATTAGAACAAATTAGTATAAATGGTATATTTTTAAAAATTTTATGAAACTAAATTTTAACGAATAAATTTATATTTTATTAATAGGTTGTAATAATTATTGACTTACCTGTATGAGACTCAGCAGAAAGTAGTAAAGTTGAAAGAAGGACACGTCTGGTGTCCTGCAGAAGCCACGCTCCAGCCAAACATAGTAATATACCACAAGCCTAATCATTTAAAATAAAAATTATTAGTTTTAATAATATCATTAAATAAAATTAAATATGACAATTTAATTTTTTAGTGGTCGTCTTGCTAATAAATTATTTAAAACAATTTTGGCAAACTTTTATGATTAGCAAATAAGAAGTCATGTGTTACTACATGATGTGTAAAACAATGGCTTCATATAGACTGACCTTTGAATCATTTCTGATATTATTATGTTAGATTTAAAACAGCAATATAAATAAAAATGTGTGATTAACGTAAAATTTCTTCATATGGACTGACCTTAAAATTCCCTTTTCAATTTTTTTTTTGAATTCATGTATATTCATACGAGTTTCGTATCGTAAGTTTTAGCAAATGATCATATATTAGGTCTATGACTCGTTTTTTGTTGCTCAAATTATCACAGTTACAAATATTTTTATACGTTGTAATAAAATTGTAGCAATAAAATCAGTCAATAAAATTATCAGTTAGAATTGATACAATTTCAAAACATATAATAAATTCAACATGAAACCTTCAAACTGTTTACTAACGTTCATTATTTAAACATTTGACAAACCTATTTTGATATTTACTTAATTAAAATTCATAATTAGTAGAATTTATAATCTTACGTTATCACATAATTTATACATATAGCATTTGATTAAAATCAACCTTTTTAATTTGTTTTAAGAATTAACCATGCATATGATTGTATAATATTTCTACATTAAAATTGTCTTCATTAAAATTGTAAAAGAGATTCAGAATTAATAATATAAAGGTTATTGGAATTGTGTAACAGTATTTGTTAATTATATTTTATTATAATTCGATTTTTTCCATTATTGCAAGTTTTAACAATTAGATTAAAATTGAAAGAGATGAAGATATTGAAAATCAAAACCGAAAGAAAGAAATTAAATAAATGAATGAATAATAATTATTATTAATAATAATAATGATAATAACAATAATAAATATATTGCTCAAATGATTATTAAACATTATTACAAATATGATTTGTTATATTTCGATTAAAAACTATATGCAAAATATAGATTCTACAATCTGTTCATTTAACTAAAATTATATAAAAAATCAAAATCATAGACCCTGAGATCATCAATTTAAGAAATCACATTTTTTTTAATATTTTGCCGAAGCTATAAATTAATACACGCAAATTTATTAAATATAAATTTGTCATATTAATTAGTAACTATACCAATTAAGTTATTCAGAATTATAAATTTATAAGTGTATTACTTATAACAGGCATATTTTCAGAAAACTGTAAATCGTGTTTAAAATTAATCAAATTTTAAGAAAATTAAAATGATTGATATTACATTCTTTTGCAACCCAGAGTTCAACCATGCCCTTCTTGTTTATGTGCAGATCATATAAGAGGGCGTCCATTAATTATGTGGGGTTTTAAGAAGGAGTGTATTTAATTTTTACCTGTTTTTTTTTTTAAATCTAAATATTTTCAAAAAGAATCAAAATTTTTACAATTTTTCTCGATTTTGGTGGGGGAGGCGGGTTGATTTTGAATATTATCACTTATCACCAAGGGGGAGGGGGGGTCCAAAAATCCTTAAAAAATCGATCACGTGATTAGTGGCAATAATAGTGTTGGCAAGTATGTGTTGCTGCAATGCCCACAAAAAAGACTTTTACTTGAAATTATATTTGAGACATATAATCTGAAGTTAAAATTTGATATTATACTGCTTGATATCGGGCTGGTTACACCTCGACGTGCTCATTTTTGAAACAAAGCATATTAAATAATTTGTTAATTGCCCATCCTATATCTTTTTATCGACATAGATTAGAAAATAAACTTAAAAGTATAAACTTATTTGCAGACGTTAGTACAACAATTTTAAAAAGTTTGTTTAAATTTTTTTTTTATTCAAAGTTATTTTATTCCTGATAATCAAAAATTGAATCTGAGTTAGTGATATGCGCATTCGTATTTAAAAACAGACTTTGGGAAAGCTTGAAAATGAATTTTCTAAATCTTATCAACTTTCTAACTTAACGCATCAAATAAATTCTGAAAATGAATGAAATTGGATGCGAGTAGTACGTATAATGCAAGATAAAATATGATGATTTCTATAAATCGTTTGTGATGTTAATATAAAAGAAGAAATTTTAACAAAAAAAATATATATATGTATATATAAAGAGTCAAACAGAGCGTAACAGATTGAGAAATGGGTTCGTGTGTGTTGCGTTTGTTAATTTTATGTTATTTCAATATTTTGATTTCTATCGCGGGCCATAATGATGGACGCGAAAGTTCTGTTCAAACTATTTTTAAATTAAACAAATGCCATGTGCTAAAATTAAAAATGTAATTTAGAATAACATTGAAACAATAGATTATAAATTGAAAGTAGAAAATATATAATTAAGTGAAAATCCATACAGTAACTTCTTTATAAGCCGATAGAACTTTTTCAATTGTTACATAAGTTATGCATTTGCCAAAGAATCGAATCAAGCTCACTCCTTTTTAGCTATTTTCTTTGAATTTACTGTATGTATTAATTTGAAAGTTGTAATTATTCATTGAAATATTTTGATATTTATCATGGTTAGCCTTTTATAAATTATAATTCGTTTGAAAGGACATACATATAATAACAAACATTTTCAGATTTTAAATTTGAGAGAATTGAGGTTTTTACTACTATTGAAAATAACAAATATTTTAAATAATAAATGTAAATTTAGAAGTTCTTGTGTTATATTACTTAGAAAATTCGTATAGCAAAAATATGGAATTTCTTCTTAATATAAAAAACCGATGCACTAGCTAGATATTTTTAAAATCGGTTCAGCCGTTTTTGAGAAAATATTGACAAAAAATCAAAATTAGGCTCTCACTCACACACATACTTTTTAACTTCCCGTAGGGTAGTTATAGTATTGGGCCGAAAATCGAAAATGAAAATTTTTGCATTAAAATCAAAAATGAAAATTTTTGCATATCTTCACGTTTTGAAGGTTTCTGAACATTTTGGCATACCTCAGAAAAAATGGATGTGTGTGTGTTTTGTATGTCAGCATTTTTTGTTCACGTTTTTGGGTGCACGGATCAACCGATTTGAATGGTTCTATTGAAAGAGAGATGTGCTGATTAGTTTTTGGCAAAGGTAGGTCCAGCCATTACGGTGATACGGATAAAAGAGTGCACAAATCGAGTTTTTGAGAGAACAAAGCATCCGATTTGAATGATTCAAAAAACTTTCTGCTTGTTTTGACAAAATAATTGCTTTTATAAAAAAAACTATTCAATTTTTTTCCAATTTTTTTTTTGTATATCGAAAATAATTGAGGTTTTAATTTTAATTGTGGCTAAAGTTCTAAAGTTCTTTTACATACTTTAAATAAATAATTTTAACTTTATGATTCAGTTTATATAATTCTTATAAATATTAAACAATGTTACAGTATTTATAATAATCTATATGAAAACATTTAATATTTTTGAAACGATTCAGAATAACTTGAGACATCGAGTTAGCAAATCGCATTTTCTGGAAAAAACATATAAATGCAACAAAAATCATACGATTAATCGTTAGATGAACTGAAACTAATTATCTTATGTACAAATCAGTCCCAAAATGTTCTGAACCGAAAGAGATAAAAATGCAAAGAATTTAAAAGTTTTGTTTGCATTTAATATCTTTAGAACCTTTTCATACTATCATGTGGTATCTTGAATTCCTCGAAACATATCAAAACTACTCAGATAATTACATTGGCAAACAAAAAGTTTGACTTCTCAGATCGAAAGTTAAAGATAAAGATAATTGTTTTGCAAGAAAGTATGACCACTAATAGGTCCTACATAAAGAACAGTATTATCTTGTCACCGAATTGTAGAGACAAAATATTGTAGAATTATATATTTTTTTACTCAAAATTTTTTACTGCTATTGTTTGTATAGAGAAATAAAAAGTTAAATTGATAGCAATTTCAATTGTATTTATAGTTGTAAATAAATTTATTAAATAAATGATAACTTATAGCTACCTATAAAACATTAAAAAAATATTCATCAAACAACATCACATATGAAATTAAGTAAATTATTTCTCCGATATAATTTAGAATAAAAATTACGTGCGTAAGATATAGAACTTTTACTTTCATTAAATACATTTCTAAATTAATTTAATAAATTATATTTATTTGTCTATTGTGAGTTTATGCACTTAAGATTAAACAAATATACATTCGACAAGAATGTAACATTATCTAACTTCTCTAAAAAAAAGTTAATATTTTGGACAGAAAATTTGATTTGCAAATTTTATGTTTTCACGACGACACAAGTCATTTTAAATCGTTTGATGCTCATATTAGAAAAAGGACATGTGTACGACTATTGGTATATGAAGGTCAAATTTGGCATTTTCTGAAAGACGTCTGCACTAATTTCAAAACCAATTGATAAAACGTTTCTTTAGTAATTAACAAAAAAGTTGAAATTTTTTGTTAACGTTTTCATGAAAATCCTCAAACGGTTCTTCAAAATCCAAAACTGTTCGCCAAATATCATATTTTAATAATACATAATATTATAATAATATAAACCTACAAAAGTGGTTTAATTTTAAAAGTCCATTAAAGTTTGAAATAATTATCCTCGATTTTAGAAGTTGCGCCATATATGTATACATACATTATATATAATTAATTATATTAGGTGAATGGTACCAGTAAACAATTGTTTACTGATTCTTAATGAATAATATTCAATCTATTTGTCGAATGTAATCAGCATTTTTGGCAAATTTGTATAGAATTGAATAATCTGCAATAAGTAGTTTCCTACATTGTAAGACCCAACCGTAACTTGGTATATTTAATTTATGTATCACCCATAAATTGATACATAGATTTCTTATTGCTTAAGTCAATTACATACACACATCGGGATGTTCACGCGACTCGCCTGAAGGCACAATGTCACTTACACTTAGTCGGCATATTTTTTTTTTTACTTTCTTTCATTTTTTATCTAATGTGGAGCAAATATGTTTTAGTTTAGACTTTATATTTTTTTATAAAGCTGTTCCGAGCACGGTCACAGCTTAATAATCATGTGGGCTAATGAACAAACAGGATACGCTGATCGGCCTGAGTTTAAAATTTATTAAATAATTCTGACAATGCGTCACGAATACAATACACTGCACCTTACCAGTATTTTCTTTTGTTTCTATCTGGCACGTATTGAGAGAACATAATAAATTCATAAATATATATATATACACACACACATATATATATATATATATATATATATGTGGGAGTTGTAATGATTATGACAATATATTAAATTAGAAACTCCCAACATAAAAAATATATCAAATTTATTGACTATAAAAATATTTCGATATCAAAAATATACATGACAAGTACCATTGTTTTTTACAAATCAAAACCTGCCTGCTTGATATCCCCACACACTCCCTGCCCAGTGTTGATCTCACAGTTTAAAAAGAAAATACAGGGAAACACGTTATAAAAATGTGGTGGGAAAGCAGATTATAGCAGACCAGTGTTGTAATACTGGTCAATTACAAATTTCCATGATTCGTCAGCAGATCCACCGTAATGTGGTGATTCGACCTGCCATCAACTTCATATTCTGCATAAGGTTCTGATTAATGTTTAGAATGCATAATTTATGGGTACAGTTTCCATTTCTGCAAGCGTTGCATTCGTATCTGATGAGTTCCGATCAGAGAAAGAAGTTGGCTCTTTATCTAAATCAGGATCATTGGTTTCTTTGACATAAGAGTCCAGAATTGTGGAATCCAATAAATTATGTCAAATTTTGTTTTGACTCGTCGTTGTCACCGAAAATGGGAGGTAGCATTATAAGACGACTTGTTGAGTTAACAGAGAAAGAGAGGTTGAATTGCATTCCAATGAAAAGTTCAGGCTCCAAATTATTTTTTCTGTCAGCAATAAACACTGAGGTCTGGGTATACCAAATGAGTAACCTCGGAAGTCTGATCCAGATAGTAAGTGCGTTAACTATGATGGAGTGGACTGGACGTACCTTATAGGTCGTCTCTGAAGACCAGTGACTATGGTGCTGCGTCAAATTCAATTTTTCGTAAATCCTCGAAAAATAAAACTCCTTTATCTTCATCTCCATCGTCGTGAGTCACCAATGTGGGAGTTGTAATGATTATGATATTATATTTAATTAGAAACTCCCAACATAATAAAAAAATTTATTAACTGTAAAAATATTTCGATATCAAAAATATACATGACAAGTACCATTGTTTTTTACAAATCAAAACCTGCCTGCTTGATATCCCCACATATATATATATATATATATATATATATATATATATAAATATATATATATATTTAATCTAATTGTAAGTCAAAAGAACCGACAGTACCACCAACGAAAACATTGTCACATTCAGCAAGATTAGCAAAGTTAGCCCTTGCATTCAGTTTTTTTAATTTTCCTTCTTAAACTGACTTTGTTATTCAAAACTCAGTTAAATATACACGTATATATAATTTATTATCCATTTTAAAAACCAAAACCTATTTGAGTAATTCAATAAAATCAAAAGACTTTATACACAAAATTCATTTCCCCAACTGAAAAGAGTTGGATTAAGTATTTTATTAATTCAAATGTATGTATTTTCTAGAAAATCTGATAAAATTATGTTACTTTGACGTTTCAAGTCATTCTGAATCGTTTTAAACAAAAGTCCTAATCCATACTCCTTTTGAAAAATATTGTTATAGATTGTCCTGATTAGATTTTGTTAAAATTTGGAACGAAGTTCATGATCTTAACGAACGTGCTAACAAATTTAAGGCCTATAAAAATTTGTGTAATTTAAAAAAAAACGAAGTTTAGAATAATGTGCCATATCAAAAACAAAAAAACTATTATTGCAATTTGGAATACTACTAAATTTCGTAAGATATTATTATTTATTCAATCGATTATATTGTTGTGTGTCAGCACCCTTATCTTCAATTATTCACTTATCCTGTCAGAAAGCTGTCAGAAAATTTCAAGTTCAGAGCTGTCAAAAAATTTCAAGTTCAGAGCTGTTAAAAAAGTTAAAGTACAGAGCTGTCAAAAAATTTCAAGTTCAGAGCTGTCAAAAAATTTCAAGTTCAGAGTTGTCAAAAAATTTCAAGTTCAGAGCTGTCAAAAAATTTCAAGTTCAGAGCTGTCAAAAAATTTCAAGTTCAGAGCTGTCAAAAAATTCCAAGTTCAGATCTGTCAAAAAATTTCAAGTTCAGAGCTGTCAAAAAATTTCAAGTTCAGAGCTGTCAAAAAAGTTCAAGTTCAGAGCTGTCAAAAAAGTTAAAGTTCAGAGCTGTCAAAAAAGTTAAAGTTCAGAGCTGTCAAAAAAGTTAAAGTTCAAAGCTGTCAAAAAAGTTAAAGTTCAGAGCTGTCAAAAAAGTTAAAGTTCAGAGCTGTCAAAAAAGTTAAAGTTCAGAGCTGTCAAAAAAGTTAAAGTTCAGAGCTGTCAAAAAAGTTAAAGTTCAGAGCTGTCAAAAAAGTTAAAGTTCAGAGCTGTCAAAAAATTTCAAGTTCAGAGCTGTCAAAAAATTTCAAGTTCAGAGCTGTCAAAAAATTTCAAGTTCAGAGCTGTCAAAAAATTTCAAGTTCAGAGCTGTCAAAAAATTTCAAGTTCAGAGCTGTCAAAAAATTTCAAGTTCAGAGCTGTCAAAAAATTTCAAGTTCAGAGCTGTCAAAAAATTTCAAGTTCAGAGCTGTCAAAAAATTTCAAGTTCAGAGCTGTCAAAAAATTTCAAGTTCAGAGCTGTCAAAAAATTTCAAGTTCAGAGCTGTCAAAAAATTTCAAGTTCAGAGCTGTCAAAAAATTTCAAGTTCAGAGCTGTCAAAAAATTTCAAGTTCAGAGCTGTCAAAAAATTTCAAGTTCAGAGCTGTCAAAAAATTTCAAGTTCAGAGCTGTCAAAAAATTTCAAGTTCAGAGCTGTCAAAAAATTTCAAGTTCAGAGCTGTCAAAAAATTTCAAGTTCAGAGCTGTCAAAAAATTTCAAGTTCAGAGCTGTCAAAAAATTTCAAGTTCAGAGCTGTCAAAAAATTTCAAGTTCAGAGCTGTCAAAAAATTTCAAGTTCAGAGCTGTCAAAAAATTTCAAGTTCAGAGCTGTCAAAAAATTTCAAGTTCAGAGCTGTCAAAAAATTTCAAGTTCAGAGCTGTCAAAAAATTTCAAGTTCAGAGCTGTCAAAAAATTTCAAGTTCAGAGCTGTCAAAAAATTTCAAGTTCAGAGCTGTCAAAAAATTTCAAGTTCAGAGCTGTCAAAAAATTTCAAGTTCAGAGCTGTCAAAAAATTTCAAGTTCAGAGCTGTCAAAAAATTTCAAGTTCAGAGCTGTCAAAAAATTTCAAGTTCAGAGCTGTCAAAAAATTTCAAGTTCAGAGCTGTCAAAAAATTTCAAGTTCAGAGCTGTCAAAAAATTTCAAGTTCAGAGCTGTCAAAAAATTTCAAGTTCAGAGCTGTCAAAAAATTTCAAGTTCAGAGCTGTCAAAAATTTCAAGTTCAGAGCTGTCAAAAATTTCAAGTTCAGAGCTGTCAAAAATTTCAAGTTCAGAGCTGTCAAAAAATTTCAAGTTCAGAGCTGTCAAAAAATTTCAAGTTCAGAGCTGTCAAAAAATTTCAAGTTCAGAGCTGTCAAAAAATTTCAAGTTCAGAGCTGTCAAAAAATTTCAAGTTCAGAGCTGTCAAAAAATTTCAAGTTCAGAGCTGTCAAAAAATTTCAAGTTCAGAGCTGTCAAAAAATTTCAAGTTCAGAGCTGTCAAAAAATTTCAAGTTCAGAGCTGTCAAAAAATTTCAAGTTCAGAGCTGTCAAAAAATTTCAAGTTCAGAGCTGTCAAAAAATTTCAAGTTCAGAGCTGTCAAAAAATTTCAAGTTCAGAGCTGTCAAAAAATTTCAAGTTCAGAGCTGTCAAAAAATTTCAAGTTCAGAGCTGTCAAAAAATTTCAAGTTCAGAGCTGTCAAAAAATTTCAAGTTCAGAGCTGTCAAAAAATTTCAAGTTCAGAGCTGTCAAAAAATTTCAAGTTCAGAGCTGTCAAAAAATTTCAAGTTCAGAGCTGTCAAAAAATTTCAAGTTCAGAGCTGTCAAAAAATTTCAAGTTCAGAGCTGTCAAAAAATTTCAAGTTCAGAGCTGTCAAAAAATTTCAAGTTCAGAGCTGTCAAAAAATTTCAAGTTCAGAGCTGTCAAAAAATTTCAAGTTCAGAGCTGTCAAAAAATTTCAAGTTCAGAGCTGTCAAAAAATTTCAAGTTCAGAGCTGTCAAAAAATTTCAAGTTCAGAGCTGTCAAAAAATTTCAAGTTCAGAGCTGTCAAAAAATTTCAAGTTCAGAGCTGTCAAAAAATTTCAAGTTCAGAGCTGTCAAAAAATTTCAAGTTCAGAGCTGTCAAAAAATTTCAAGTTCAGAGCTGTCAAAAAATTTCAAGTTCAGAGCTGTCAAAAAATTTCAAGTTCAGAGCTGTCAAAAAATTTCAAGTTCAGAGCTGTCAAAAAATTTCAAGTTCAGAGCTGTCAAAAAATTTCAAGTTCAGAGCTGTCAAAAAATTTCAAGTTCAGAGCTGTCAAAAAATTTCAAGTTCAGAGCTGTCAAAAAATTTCAAGTTCAGAGCTGTCAAAAAATTTCAAGTTCAGAGCTGTCAAAAAATTTCAAGTTCAGAGCTGTCAAAAAATTTCAAGTTCAGAGCTGTCAAAAAATTTCAAGTTCAGAGCTGTCAAAAAATTTCAAGTTCAGAGCTGTCAAAAAATTTCAAGTTCAGAGCTGTCAAAAAATTTCAAGTTCAGAGCTGTCAAAAAATTTCAAGTTCAGAGCTGTCAAAAAATTTCAAGTTCAGAGCTGTCAAAAAATTTCAAGTTCAGAGCTGTCAAAAAATTTCAAGTTCAGAGCTGTCAAAAAATTTCAAGTTCAGAGCTGTCAAAAAATTTCAAGTTCAGAGCTGTCAAAAAATTTCAAGTTCAGAGCTGTCAAAAAATTTCAAGTTCAGAGCTGTCAAAAAATTTCAAGTTCAGAGCTGTCAAAAAATTTCAAGTTCAGAGCTGTCAAAAAATTTCAAGTTCAGAGCTGTCAAAAAATTTCAAGTTCAGAGCTGTCAAAAAATTTCAAGTTCAGAGCTGTCAAAAAATTTCAAGTTCAGAGCTGTCAAAAAATTTCAAGTTCAGAGCTGTCAAAAAATTTCAAGTTCAGAGCTGTCAAAAAATTTCAAGTTCAGAGCTGTCAAAAAATTTCAAGTTCAGAGCTGTCAAAAAATTTCAAGTTCAGAGCTGTCAAAAAATTTCAAGTTCAGAGCTGTCAAAAAATTTCAAGTTCAGAGCTGTCAAAAAATTTCAAGTTCAGAGCTGTCAAAAAATTTCAAGTTCAGAGCTGTCAAAAAATTTCAAGTTCAGAGCTGTCAAAAAATTTCAAGTTCAGAGCTGTCAAAAAATTTCAAGTTCAGAGCTGTCAAAAAATTTCAAGTTCAGAGCTGTCAAAAAATTTCAAGTTCAGAGCTGTCAAAAAATTTCAAGTTCAGAGCTGTCAAAAAATTTCAAGTTCAGAGCTGTCAAAAAATTTCAAGTTCAGAGCTGTCAAAAAATTTCAAGTTCAGAGCTGTCAAAAAATTTCAAGTTCAGAGCTGTCAAAAAATTTCAAGTTCAGAGCTGTCAAAAAATTTCAAGTTCAGAGCTGTCAAAAAATTTCAAGTTCAGAGCTGTCAAAAAATTTCAAGTTCAGAGCTGTCAAAAAATTTCAAGTTCAGAGCTGTCAAAAAATTTCAAGTTCAGAGCTGTCAAAAAATTTCAAGTTCAGAGCTGTCAAAAAATTTCAAGTTCAGAGCTGTCAAAAAATTTCAAGTTCAGAGCTGTCAAAAAATTTCAAGTTCAGAGCTGTCAAAAAATTTCAAGTTCAGAGCTGTCAAAAAATTTCAAGTTCAGAGCTGTCAAAAAATTTCAAGTTCAGAGCTGTCAAAAAATTTCAAGTTCAGAGCTGTCAAAAAATTTCAAGTTCAGAGCTGTCAAAAAATTTCAAGTTCAGAGCTGTCAAAAAATTTCAAGTTCAGAGCTGTCAAAAAATTTCAAGTTCAGAGCTGTCAAAAAATTTCAAGTTCAGAGCTGTCAAAAAATTTCAAGTTCAGAGCTGTCAAAAAATTTCAAGTTCAGAGCTGTCAAAAAATTTCAAGTTCAGAGCTGTCAAAAAATTTCAAGTTCAGAGCTGTCAAAAAATTTCAAGTTCAGAGCTGTCAAAAAATTTCAAGTTCAGAGCTGTCAAAAAATTTCAAGTTCAGAGCTGTCAAAAAATTTCAAGTTCAGAGCTGTCAAAAAATTTCAAGTTCAGAGCTGTCAAAAAATTTCAAGTTCAGAGCTGTCAAAAAATTTCAAGTTCAGAGCTGTCAAAAAATTTCAAGTTCAGAGCTGTCAAAAAATTTCAAGTTCAGAGCTGTCAAAAAAGTTTAAGTTCAGGGCTGTCAAGAAAGTTCAGAGCTATCAAAAGAGTTCAGAGCTGTCAAAAGAGTTCAGAGCTGTCAAAAGAGTTCAGAGCTGTCAAAAGAGTTCAGAGCTGTCAAAAGAGTTCAGAGCTGTCAAAAAAGTTCAAAGCAGTCAAAAAAGTTCAAAGCTGTCAAAAAAGTTCAGAGCTGTCAAAAAAGTTCAGAGCGGTCAAAAAAGTTCAGAGCGGTCAAGAAAGTTCAGAGCGGTCAAAAAAGTTCAGAGCGGTCAAAAAACTTCAGAGCGGTCAAAAAACTTCAGAGCGGTCAAAAAAGTTCAGAGCGGTCAAAAAAGTTCAGAGCGGTCAAAAAAGTTCAGAGCTGTCAAAAATGTTCAGAGCTGTCAAAAAAGTTTAAGTTCAGAGCTGTCAAGAAAGTTCAGAGCTATCAAAAGAGTTCAGAGCTGTCAAAATAGTTCAAAGCTGTCAAAAGAGTTCAGAGCTGTCAAAAGAGTTCAGAGCTGTCAAAAGAGTTCAGAGCTGTCAAAAGAGTTCAGAGCTGTCAAAAGAGTTCAGAGCTGTCAAAAGAGTTCAAAGCTGTCAAAAAAGTTCAGAGCTGTCAAAAAAGTTCAGAGCGGTCAAAAAAGTTCAGAGCGGTCAAGAAAGTTCAGAGCGGTCAAAAAAGTTCAGAGCGGTCAAAAAACTTCAGAGCGGTCAAAAAACTTCAGAGCGGTCAAAAAAGTTCAGAGCGGTCAAAAAAGTTCAGAGCGGTGAAAAAACTTCAGAGCGGTCAAAAAAGTTCAGAGCGGTCAAAAAAGTTCAGAGCGGTCAAAAAAGTTCAGAGCGGTCAAAAAAGTTCAGAGCGGTCAAAAATGTTCAGAGCGGTCAAAAAAGTTCAGAGCTGTCAAAAAAGTTCAGTGCTGTCAAAAAAGTTCAGAGCGGTCAAAAAAGTTCAGAGCGGTCAAAAAAGTTCAGAGCGGTCAAAAAAGTTCAGAGCGGTCAAAAAAGTTCAGAGCGGTCAAAAAAGTTCAGAGCGGTCAAAAAAGTTCAGAGCTGTCAAAAAAGTTCATAGTTTTCAAAAAAAAATCAGTATTTTCAAAAAAAGACATTTTAAAAAAAAAATAATATTAAATTTTTCCAATCGTTTTCAAAATTTTCAAAAAACCTTTAAAAAATCAAAATTCTCAAAAAAATCTAATAAACAGACAAACAAATTGTCCAAATCTTGCTTTTCCCTCATTATTTCCGCAATTAGGGCATCGTGCAAATAACGTTGCCCTAAAAAGGCAAATTACTGGAACTTCGCATACCGCAATTCGAAATTCAAGTAATTAAAAATTATCAATAATAATCAATAAAAGTTGATCAATGATTTGAAACTTTTAATGGAATTTCGAACCATACTTGAACCATATTCGTACCATCATGCGCAAAAACATACCGTGTTGAAATAAAAACGTAATTTCTGAAATTTGTTAAATATTCAAGTATCGGCATTTTCATTTCACGGCATGATCATTTTTTGCACCCTCTGCTCCAACAAACTCGTGTTAAAATGACAGCGCGACCGCGCTTCGTACCTGTTCTAGAGACAAAATATCAATATCGTTTTGGTGCTACGCGATAGCGCGCGTAGCACTATAACAATATGATTTGTATTCATTATTAAAATTTATATAAAATATCTGATACCCTGATGTGCATATGTCTAATGTTCATTTTTGACCGCCAAATGGCTCATTTTTTTTACTTTTTCTTCCATATCTCCAAAGTCTTTGGACCTGCCTTTCCAAAATTTTGAACAGTTTGTCAATACAAATAAAATGTTTTTTGAATTATTCAAATCGGACGCTCCGTTCTCTTAAAAACTGAGTTACCGTTTTCGGCACTTTTTACCGCGTACCTTCGGAACGGCTAGACCTGCCTTCGCCAAAAACTAATCTGCGTGTCTCCTTATCAATACGAATCGAATGCTTTTTGAATTATTCAAATCGGTTTATCTGTGTTCCCAAAATCGTCGACGAAAATTTGTATCCGCACATACATATATACACGCACACATACACACACTTATCCTCCCCCCACGAAGTAATGCCTAACGGCGGTTTCCGTGGAGACCAGTGGCAAGGGCAAAGCGGAGGTTTTAGTCGGTATTATACCAGGGCGGTATCGAGTCCGACATACCCAGACAGAAGACCGGTCTGGGATGCATAAAGGCATTTCCTTCGCTATACAAAAAAAAATAACACACACACATACATACATCCATTTTTTCTAAAGTATTCCAAAATGTTCAGAAGGTTTTGAAACAAATTTAAACAATTTTCATTTTCGATTTTTTTACGATTACTATAACTTGCCCTACGGGAAGTTAAAAAATTTATATATTCATTTATTCACCCTAAAACGTATAATTATATATAAGATTTTAGAAAAATTTCAAAACCCATATTTTTAGTGTTTTTTAAATTATCAGTGAATACTTTTTTATATATTGAGAATCGTTAATAATTTACTTAACGATAAAAAGCAGACTTGATGTCATATATACATTTAATTTTCAGAGTAAACATCTGATTTAATAATGAATCATTCGGTTTTATGAATCAGTATAACCTACAGAAATTATTTCAACATTAATTTGATAAATTTTCACAGAACCTCGGGAGATAAGTATTATATGTAAATATAAAAAACCCGAGGTTTTCTATGTTGTCATTGTCAATCTAATAAAATATTTTAAAAAATATTATTAATCATCATCAGCGCATTAAAATTTAAATCACGGCATGAAAATAATATTTATACCAAATATTATATAGATAAACTAATTAATGAAAAAGAATTTCTAAAATTGACTTAATATGTATACTAAACATAATAATACTTTTAAAAGATAAAAATTCTTAGTTTAAGTAAAAAGTTCAGATATAAATCTTAAATGTTTTAGAATAAATTTTCAATAATATATCATTTAAAGCCTATTGTCAGGCGGTAGTGACAATAATACCTAAAATACATTTTTAAAATTTTCGAAATATTTTCCATGTTATTTCTATACAAAGCTTTGATTGAATTGCGCACTATCTAAACGTTAATATTAAGATCTAAAACTTTTAGAGATTTTTTTTCATCAATTTGGAAGCATTTAAGCACATGGGAGCAATAAAATTCGAAAACGTCCATATTAAAGACCACCCTAATATATGTATATAAATCAAAGTAAAGGATTACTATTTCAATTGAGCTTAAGCAATAATTAATATGCAATTTTGACAATATTTCTTTTAACCTAATTTCAAATAATTATTATTCCGAAACGAAGTAATAGTTTTCTTATATTCCAATTAATTCGTGCTATATATACTAATTATGTAAATAAAAGTTCACTGCATTATTTTTTCACTAACTTTTTTTTTCATCCTAGCTTTAATTTACTGTAACTTAGAATTTTATGAGATGAAGTTAGTGAAAAAAATAAGATGTTGTGTGTTTTTATTTACATAATAAATATTTGTTACAATATTAATATTTGTTAATGCAAAATTCTACTATTTTTTTCTCTAACTTTATTCTCTAGCTTTTAAGTTACAGTAACTTAGAATTTTATGAGAGATAAAGTAGTTAAAAAAAATAAGATGTTGTATGTTCTTCAAATAATTATTATTCCGAAACGAAGTAATAGTTTTCTTATATTCCAATTAATTCGTGCTATATATACTAATTATGTAAATAAAAGTTCACTGCATTATTTTTTCACTAACTTTTTTTTTCATCCTAGCTTTAATTTACTGTAACTTAGAATTTTATGAGATGAAGTTAGTGAAAAAAATAAGATGTTGTGTGTTTTTATTTACATAATAAATATTTGTTACAATTATTAATATTTGTTAATGCAAAATTCTACTATTTTTTCTCTAACTTTATTCTCTAGCTTTAAGTTACAGTAACTTAGAATTTTATGAGATAAAGTTAGTAAAAAAATAAGATGTTGTATGTTCTTATTTACATATTAAATATTTGTTACAATTATTAATATTTGTTAATGCAAAATTCTACTATTTTTCTCTAACTTTATTCTCTAGCTTTAAGTTACAGTAACTTAGAATTTTATGAGATAAAGTTAGTAAAAAAATAAGATGTTGTATGTTCTTATTTACATATTAAATATTTGTTACAATTATTAATATTTGTTAATGCAAAATTCTACTATTTTCTCTAACTTTATTCTCTAGCTTTAAGTTACAGTAACTTAGAATTTTGTGAGATAAAGATAGTAAAAAAATAAGATGTTGTGTGTTCTTATTTACATAATAAATATTTGTTACAATTATTAATAATTAATAATATAAAATTCTACTATTTTTTATACAAAATTCTACTATTTTTTATATAAAATTCTAATGGTTGCCACTTACCAAGAACAAAGAATTAAAGAGCGCCAAAAAGTAGTTCACATTTTCCTTCTTGAGCCTCATTTTTGTAATTCTTATACTAACATATCACAAAACTGAACTATTTTAAATCATTTTTTTAACACCTACACACGAATTTAATATATTATCACTTACATTATTGCACTTTTGAGTAACACTTATTTTTTATTTAAAAAAGTGGCAGTCTAGTTGTTAACATTTATTTTAAAAAATCGATATCGATGGTCTCGAGTCGAGGGTTCGACGAGCACTGAATCAAATACGAGCAAAACATTAGTTTATTTAAAATTCTTAATTACAAAACAGGAAGGAAGGAAACACACGGCACGGCGCAGTGCGGCCAACTATAACTATTACACTGGATACCAACAGTAACGGACTTAGAAATAGAAATACATTTGACCCTTAAAAAAAATCAATAAAAAAAATTATAAAAAAGATAAATTTTCCTAACAGAGGTATAAAGTGATTTAAATTTACCAAAATATTACTACTTTAAATTTAAATATCTTTAAAAAAATTATATCTATTAATTTACTAACATAAATATTTCGAATAGAAGTATAAATTGATTTGGTTTTACTAAAATATTACTAGTAAAATTAAATTTTGTTATTATGAAATAAATTTATTTTATTCTACTAACTGCAAGCCGGTAGGCAAGAATGTTCTATAATTAAGTTTTTATTTTTTTATGTTTTTTGCGATTTATATTTAGCCCTTATATGTTTCCAAGTGTAAATAGCCCTTGTCCTGCACAATATTAAGGAACAGGGCAAACTATTCTTCTGATTCAAGCTTTTTTTATTAAATCAAGATTTGTACTACGATGTAACTTTAAAATATTTATTTATCTATGCCGATTTCCTTGTTGATATCGGTACGCATACAACGTTGATGCCGCTACGCATACAACGACAGATCTAAAAACTCTAAAAAATAAATTATCATTTCAAAAATTCAACCAGCTTTTTTGCATTTTAAAAGTAATATGAAAAAAATAGTTCTATCCCGTAAAATATACAAATACTTTGTGTGTAAAATTAGAAAATGAGTTTAAAAACAGTCGCCTGTACCACACGCGTTGAATAAGCTGTTTTGTAAAACGGTTAAAACTTGAAATCAAAGTCTCCTTAACTTTGTAAAACAAATTTCTTATTCACTTTATTGTATGGTTTAAAATAAATTTTAACTAGCGGGGTGTAAGGCATCGTGCCTTCAGGCAAATTGCTGGAACTTCCCGTACCGTAACGAAATGTTCGAGGGATACTGAATGTTTTCAAATAGATTATTATTATTTAATTGTCTAATATTTATAAGAATTATATAAACTAAATTGCAAAGTTGAACTTATTTGTTTAAAGTATATTAGAACTATAGTCAGAATTAAAAATAAAATCTGAATTATTTTCGATATACAAAAAAAGTTGAAACAAAATTTTTTTTTCTAAAATCAATTATTTTGTTAAGGCAAGCAGAAAGTTTTTTGAATCATTTAAATCGGACGTTTAGTTCTCTCAAAAACAGCAATTTTTTACATATTTCGCTCCGTATCTTCGAAATGGCTGGGCCTGCCTTTGCTAAAAACTAATAAACACTTCTCCCAATCATTACTAATTGAATGTTTTTTAGGTTATTTAAATCGGATACTCCGTTCTCTGAAAAACTCGATTTCTATTTTCTGCACACGTTGCTCCGAAAAATGTAAAAAATTTCAATTTCGAATTTTGGCCCATTACAATTACTTACCCTACGGGAAGTTAATAATTAGATTTTATTATCGATAAATCATTTATTCTTAATTTATTTAAAGATAAACTTGTAACATGATGTACAAAATTTGTACACCATGTTACAAGTTGTACTACAAATTATATTAAATATTTTATTATAAAGAATTTTTAACTTACCGAAAAGGAATTTCATGTCTTCGTCAGAAAATCCGATTTGCCAAATTTATATTTTTTCGACGTTTCATGCCATTCCGATTTGTTTGATACCTAAATTATAAAAAAAACATGTGAGTGTACTGGAAAAAAATTGAAAATTCGTCGATCTCAAGAAATGCTTCATCAATTAAAAAAATTAAGGTAAAATTCGATTAGAAGTGAGCTACACTTTAAAAAGTTAAAATTTTGTCTTTGATATGAAATCGTAAAACTTTCTATTATTATTTGTACAAAGATAATTGAAGGTATCAAGTTTTTACTATAATATAAAAATAATGTAAAAAGAAATCTATTACCATATATCACCCAAGTTCGTGACTGTAATCGTGTACTATGTGGCTTACTGTTGGAGAGGTCACGTTCGGATGATTCGCAGCAGACAAGGGTCACGCTCCATGAATTACTGACACTAACACCATTGTAAGCTTACCTATCACATTTTTTTAACACAATCGCACTACATCATACACAAATGTATGAAAATTATAACAGTGGTGGAAAAATAAAAAAAATTAAAAAATATTTTTTTAGAACACGATGCACCTACTACTTTGTGAAGACCAAACCATCTTCGACATTGATCACATATGTATGACAATAGACATATATATGTATATTATACTGCGCGGTTTTACATTTTGTTACAAGTAAGTGAATAAAATTCACAGTTTAATAAAATAAACTAGTCAACAAGTTTGACTCTTCAAAATAATATATAATATCCATTAGAGGCAGTTTAGAGAATTTGTTATTTGAATTTTACATATTGGCAAAACGACACCAAAAAGGTCTATGCGATCCAATTTCGACTTCAGTCTTTCACAATCGTTTTCATATTTGGCTCAATAGAGTATAGAGAAAATTGTCAACTAAAATTGTATATTGTTAAGTCAGAAGTAATCAATATAGATCATATTGACCTATTTCTATTTGATGTAATTCATCATTAAAATTCCACAAATATTGATCATTTTTAGTAGATGCAGCCATAGATAAAAAAGATATAAATGATGCCAGGGAAGATCTATTTTGACTTGAAAACATAGTGATACCAGACTTCACTTACAAATATAAATGCATTTATATTTGTAAGTGAAATCCGGTATCACTACTGTTTGATATCAGGCAGTCTGAGTTAGGTATCAATCTTGATATCTTCTGGTTTAAGAATCAAAGCTATTACCTTTATACCAAGGAAGTTCTATGGAATATATGGTACAAATATTTTCTTCTTTAGTTTGCCTTCACTGCTCTAGAAACGAAAGTCTGCGTAAGAGCGTTAATAATTATTGAATTCTAATTTTTGTTATAAAATATCTCAGCATAATATATTATAACTAATACTTAATTTTTAACGAGCCTATTAGGCGGTCGCTCATGAAACAAAATTTATATCTGCTAAAAGTTGACTTGAAATTTCGAAAAAGTAAAATAATTTACTAAATAAAATTTACTAAATAAAATTATTTTGAAAAAGTAATCTACAAAAGTAGAACTATACCAAAAATAATCAGCATAACATTAATATGCATACACATATATACATGCATATATGTATATATGTGGGTGAGTGTGTGTGGGGGTGTGTGTGTGTGAACATGTACAATGAAGAACATCGTTGATATAATTAATTGCAAACATTAAAGAGATGGTCAGTTAAAACGTCTATTAAAATTGGCGAGAGGTCACACATCCTATGTGTAAGCTAGATAATACATTCTGATACAAACGCACAGGTCCAACATTCTGGAAACTTTTTAAAAAATATGCTCAATTAAAATAAAAATGTTTTTTTTTACATATATAAATGAATATATAGACAGGGTGTCCCAGAACTCAACGTCAAGCAACGTTGTCAATCAAAGATTCACTGTAATAATCCAGTCATTTAAGCTTATATTAGGTAAGAATCTCGGAATTCGAGATACCCCAGCTGAAGGTCTGTAAATACTTGTATATTTACACCCTAAAAGTTGTCTCAAGACTACATATGGTACGTATCCTACCAAATGTAGGTTTTGAGACAACTTTTAGGGTGTATTTGCCGTATTTATAGATTATTTACAGATTTACACCTGGGTATCTCTAATTCCGAGGTGAACTTACTATAATGACTGGACTATAACTGCCAAGAGAAAAATCAGAAAAAAATTATTCCCAGTTAACTAAGATTTAGTCATTTTTTATTTAGTAATTTACTATGTTTTGGGCAGAATATGATTTTTTCAGTATTTGGTCTTAGCAATAAATGTTTCATTTATTTTTATTATAAATAAAAAAACTGTGTAGAACGAATTAATAGCATTTCAATGTAATTATATAAAAAAAGTTGCTTCGAGATACGAACAATTCGACATGAGCGTACTTTTGGAATGAATTAAGCTCGTAAGGCGGGGTACCACTGTATATATTTTCCATGCGTAACCGAACAGTGCCCAAAAAAAGTTAATGTCATCAAATCGGAACCGGAAACTATGCAGTCACAAATTTTAAAACGGATATTTACTAATAGTGTTATTGGAAGCATTGTCAATACAATAATAAAAACAAAAATATTTTTTATATATGTATTAACAATATAAATACTGTATAAAAGTAAAAAACATTATCATAAATATATTTTATATATACCAATTAATATATAATTCTTATTTATAATTTATATAATATGTCAATATTTTTTTAAATATGTGTAGGTACTTTTTATATTTACATATCAATAGTAGTAGTAATAGTGTTATAAAATTTACTCTCTTGAATATTATAAAAACATAAATGCTATATGATTTACTCAAATAATTAGTTTTTTAATTATTTATAGCATCTTTTTTGATAAATAACAAACTAATTTATGCTAATTTAGTCATTAATCTTACTTTTGTAAGATGTATCTTTTTTAGTTAATTTATTTTGTATTTATTAATAATTTTATTAAATTTTAATACTTTTTATTTTGAACACTTCAGTTTTATTAGGATAAAAATAATTGCACATTGTTTATTAAGATAAAGCATTATCGAAATTGAATACTGCAATAAGTAAGATCATGATTATACTCGCAAGAGTCTAAATAAACTAATTACGATAAATATAATTTGTAATTTATATGTATATATTTAAATAACAGTCTTAGAATAATTATAAATGCAGTTAAAATATGTTTATATATATCGTTTTTGCCAATAAGATAATACTTTCTAATATTTGCTCAATTCTATGAACAAATCGTATTAAAATTATAACATAGATTATGATTAGAAAATCAATACTATTTGACTATACAGCTTAGATATGTATATATAATAAATTATATATATAATAAATTATATATATATATATATATATATATATATATAATGTTATATGGAGTAGTTTTTACTCATATAGGCTATATTTAGTTGCGATATTAACTCTTAGTAATATTTTATTTCCGAAAAGAAATATGAAATAAATGTTCAGATTGAACCTGAATATAACGCTTCCACAAGAACAAGTTACTACTAACGCAAGTAAATTTAAATTGAATTTTGGGAAAAAAAACTGATCACCTAGAATCAATTGAACCATTCTGACCAACCTTGTTGCTGGAATCCATCTTACCGGCAGTGATGCGATGTTGTAGTGTCGCAAGAAGTCCTGATAAGGCGTCGTGATTAGGTAACTTCTTTGCAAATAAAAGTCTCTTCACGGAATCGTCGTAGGTTAACAACTCTACCATGTTTTGGAGAAGGTAACCTTGGCAGTATTGCAAGAGATGTAGGGCATTGTACACCTTAAAGAGTCATTGAACATCCAAATTTCAGTCATTGGATTTAGGGATTGACTATAAGAAAATTTTATCTTCTGTACAGTAACAGGCCTGTAACTGTAACTGTAACTGTACTTACCTTGGAATGTATATACATAGCAACCACATTTTCAGTGTCTAATAATGCTGAACATCTAGCTTCTGTATAACGGAGCAATGGTCCTAATTGGAAGAAACTTGGCTGCTGCCATTAGTTCCAGAAGGTCGCGCGGAGCAGTTGCTTGCGTCAGGCAAGCTCCTGATCCGGAATAAAGGTATTCCATCACCAACTGGAAGGTAACAAAATTTTCAAAATCGTACATAAATATTACTTAAATATTTGGTGTAGAGTTCATAATAAATTTTTCACAATTGTTTCAGCAGTAAGTTATAAACCAAATCAACCAATTTTGAAATTAGAACAATAATGTATTTCCTTACTTGAAATACTCCATATCTTATGTCATTAATTTGTACTGTAGGCGGAGATCCATCACTTGTGCTAATTTTTGAACTAAGCATAGCACGCAAACGTGGAGAAGCAGTTACTAAAACTATTTTGTGTCCATAGAAAATACGTCCTTCAACTCTGTGAAAAAACATATACAGGATGTAGTGGTAGAAGTTATAGTACCTACTCGTATTTAGAAATTTTAAACTTAACTTAGTTTTCTTTTAATATTTCTTTTTATATTAAAAATATTCTAACAAAGTCCGAAGTAAAACACTACATTACTTTACTATATTTACATAATTATTATACAAAACTATATTTCTTAAGTAATAATTCGCAAATATGCATAATAATATAGTAGGTATGCAAGTTTGTTATGCAATTATCCTGAGCATCGATCCATGATGCCCTAATTATATTATATAACGGCAAATGAATTCAGGAAGTAACAAATTCAGCAAATCTATTTATTTCTAAATATTTAAAAATAAACATAAATCAATGTAAGTACCTCAAAAATAATTTTACCTGAATACGACATCGCTAAGTTCAGGATTATTTACAAACGATGGATCAATTCTAGATGCTGCTGTGCTTCCCGAATTGGATGGTTCTTCTTCTATAGGAGGTATCGGTGCTTTTCCATATATGGTGCTGAATATATCAGCAAGCAATAACATAGTACTTTCCTTCTAAAATAATGAGAAGAAAGACAACAAATTGAAAACCCTTTAAACTCTGATATGATTCAAATAATTGAAATGCTATCATATTTCTTACTTTTCCTGCTCTAAATACAGCAAAAAGCAATGGTAGACAATCTTGTGCCAGTTGTTGCATTTGCTGTTTATCTTCAGGGAGCAGTTGTATAAAATCTCTCAAGAGTTGAGAACATGCACCTTCAGAGCGCGCCTCGTGTGCCGAAGAAAGCGATAATGTCCAACTGTGCAACGTCCATGGTGCACCAAGAACTCGTAGTTCCATCGTAATATCTATAATTTAAAACATACTTGAACCAATTTTTTCTACCTCCTTTTATAAAGTTCAACGTAACTTCGAAACATATTTAAATTATGTTTTCTAATTCTAATTATTTGAGTCAACCCAAAATTTCATTGACAATGATCGAATATCAATATTACATCAAATATTAAATTTGCATATCAATAGAAGTATTTTACCAAGATGATCGTTTTCGGCGCTATGATACATAGCTTCCTGCAAAGCTCGAAGTCTGCGCTTGTTACCGCCAGTGTCTGTAGGCGAAGCAGATTGTTGCTGCTGCATCTGCTGATGACCTTCAGCTAACATTTCCTGCAAGCTCAGAACTTCTCTACGTGCAGGCGCACCAGGATGCCGTAATAAACGAAGTAAAGTCGCGCGTTTACCGTGACAAGCTGCTACCGAAACGGCACTGTAAAATAGAAAAATAAATTTAAATTTAGTTTATATTGAACATATTTATGTCTATGTCCAAAAAGCCAAAAGCTAAGATAATTATTTCTTAACCTGTAGCATCCTCTTTGAGCAGAACCAGAATAGCACAATGTGTCAGTAGGCAAGGTCGACAGAAAGCAGTTGGCACCATGTTGAAGTAGCAAAGATACAATATCTATATGACCAGAACCGCAAGCAACCTTGTATCAAAAAATTGCAAATTATTATTACAAAATATAAATATGGTTCTTGGATATGGTAAATGTAATACCTGTAATGGTGTTAGGGCTCCTCTGTCCTCGGTAATTCCTGCGCCGCCCTCTACGCATGCTCCTCTCTCTAACAAAATTACTGCAGAAGAAGTTCTACCAAGACAACAGGCAAAAGTAAGAGCAGTCCAATAGCGAGCTACTGGATGAGCACCTGGAAATGAAGGCCCAGGTGCTGGAGTTTCCACATCTATATCGGCGCCAGCATCTAATAAAACCTAATCGCAGAAAAAAGTCAAGAAGGCGTTTAGAAATTTTTCTTTTATCATAAAAATAATTCGAATACAATTTTTAGTAATTTTTACTTGAATAGCCTTATCATCTTCTCTGCAAACGGCCAACATCAAGGCTGTCCTGCCTTCATAATCCATTACATTTAGACCCTTAGGTCTTTGCTGGGGTGGCAATAAATTTAAACCCTGGTCAATATGTTCTGATCTGCCTGATGACAAAAGTTGTATGGCCAGATGCAGACATGCCCTTCTAGCAGCTTCATTTGATAGGTCTGCAGTCGTCGAAGCTGCTTGGATAGGTTCCGGTAAACTAATAATTGAAAATAGTTGATAAGGTTATTTTCAGAAATATTAATTAACGTCTTAGATATAAGTGATAACTCATATCCACATATTCATAAACCATGGAATTTATGTAATGATATATAATTATGTTAAGATATTTTATAATTTTTTTTTCATTTTGAATAGTTTTCAACTTCTTACTTCACCCAATATTGTTTACAAACCTTAAAGGTCTTGGAGGACAATCAACCCCAGGCAGCAATAATCGCGCAGCTTGCAGAACATCATCTGCATCTACACTCAAGGCATGTCTGTGCTCAGCATGGGTTCCAGCAACTCGTAACCATTCACCCAAAGGTGGTAAAACAGCATATGCGCGTTCATGGGCTAAATCCTGCTGTATAGAGGGTGGAGCAGGATATTGCTTTTCTTGAATCCTTTCTTGATTTTGTTGTTGCTGTTGCTGTTGTTGTTGAATTGTAGGTAAATTTGTAATTTGAGAAACTGATGAAGAATTCATAACCTGTGCAGCAGCATTTGCATGACAAACACCAGATGACGATCGATCTGAATTGAAATTTTTAGAAAAAGGTTATTTTATAAAAGACTGTATAAAATACTTCTCGTATGCACATCGATTATTTTACCATTAGGATGTTGAGATGACATAATCATTCCTTGAGACACGTCGCCAGAAGTTCTATTTTCTAGTTGGGAACATCTCATAAAGTAAAATAAAGCTCTGATAGCGCAAGGTCCCAGTGGTAAGCAACCAGGTCGCTGAGCTCTATTGGCCAGTTGCGTTAATTCTCTTGCCGATCCTACGCAAGTCGTCAATAAACAAGGCTCTGAAGAAGCTCCACAAGGTAAAGAAAGCGTACCTGAATGAAAATAATATCTTGAGGACTTCTTAAACAATAAAACACCAAGACCAGCCATTTTGTATCGATTGATTTTTTATTCAATTTTTTTAACTTCCCGTAGGGTAAGTTATTGTAATGGGCCGAAAATCGGAATTGAAAATTTTTACATTTCTCGACGTTTTGAAGGTTTCTGAACGTTTTGGCATACCTCAGAAAAAATGGATGTGTGTGTGTGTGTGTGTGTGTGTGTGGGTGGTGTGTATGTATGTATGGATACAAATTTTCGTCCACGTTTTCGGGCGTACGGATCAACCGATTTGAATGGTTTAAAAAACATTCGATTCCTATTAATAAGGAGAAGAGCTGATTAGTTTTTGGCAAAGACAGGTCCAGCAGTTACGGAGATAAGGAGCAAAGAGTGCAGAAAATAGAAATCGAGTTTTTGAGAGAACGGAGCATCCGATTTGAATGATCTAAAAAACATTCCATTAGTAATGATTGGGAGAAAAGGTTATTAGTTTTTCGCAAAGGCAGGCCCAGCCATTTCGGAGATACAGAGCTAAATGTACAAAAAATGGCAGTTTTTGAGAGAACTAAGCGTCCGATTCAATTGATTCAAAGAACTTTCTGCTTGTCTTAACAAAATAATTAATTTTGGAAAAAAAAATTTAGTACCATTTTTTTTTTTTTTTTTTTTTTTTTTTTAATTTTTTGTATATCGAAAATAATTCAGATTTTATTTTTAATTCTGACTATAGTTCTAATATACTTTAAACAAATAATTTCAACTCTGCAATTCAGTTTATATAATTATTATAAATATTAGACAATAATACAATATTTATAATAATCTATTTGAAAACATTCAATATTCCTCGAACGTTTCGTTACGGTACGGGAAGTTCCAGCAATTTGCCTTAAGGCACGATGCCACCCACCCCACTAGTTTTGCAATTGTTGCGTTTTTCAGTAATACTGACCGTTTGCTATTCTACCCGCATTGAGATGAGCATAAGGTTGCAATAATCCCCAAAGTTCACTCCGACTGGCGACAGCCTGCTCTAAACCTACCGGTGTCAGAGGTGGAGCACCTTGTGGAGGTAAACACAACAATAATGATTCTTCTATAAGGTTTTCTAAGCCAGCACATAAATATACAGCTGCATACCTACAACAAAATACGTTAAATAAATAAATAAAAGAACAAGATGAATTACATATCAATTTTAATATTTGTAACATTATAAGAATGTAATATAAAATATGTATAAGTACGTGAATAAATTATACTCACTCATGAACAAAATTTGCAAGTCGAACATCTGTCATCCACCTTTGAAATTTTCCAATGTTAAGCAGTAGACCTGCTCTGGATGACTTGCTTCGACGTGGAGCACCAGCATCTCCAGGAGCAGCAAACATTGCGGCAGCTCGCTGACATGCCTGAATGATAAAACAAAATCAATATATATATATATATATATATATATATATATTTCTATATCACATAAAATACGAAATACCTTAATGCAAGAATCCGCAAGTGAGGGCGTCAAAACAATCCTCATTGCCGCAGCAATTTCGTGTCTAGAACAAAACCCTAAAGCAGCAGCTAAACGTTGAGATTCCCGAGCTATTCGTACCAAAGCGCGTTGGAGCAGCTGTGCCAACCTCGGTACTGCTTCTGGAGCAAGGCGGTCACTATGTGGTCTACATCGGCCATGGCGAATTAATCGGCCAATACAACGTGCAGACCATGGAGCTCTATGCAGTTCTACCAACCTGTAAAAATGGTTATATAGACGTAGATATATTCATAAAAAATAGTCTTGAATTTTAAAATTATGACGATTAAATTATTTCCTGTCTCCAAAATGTTTTTAATAATACCTGTTATGAGAATCCACCCAAACAAATTCGTCAGCACCAGTAGCGCTGGTATCCACTGTCTCCAAAGATGAAGAATGTCTAGCGAGTAATCCGCCTGCAGGATTATGCAAAGCTTCGGATGAACTTTCAGACCCCACACTGGTAGCAGAACTGTAAGCTGAAGGTGGTACTCGTTGCCCATGTTTCAAATGTTGTAAATTATGTTGTTGCTGTGACTGAAGATGTTGTTGTTGCTGCTGCGACGTGCGAGTTGTAAGTTGTTGCAGAGCTGACTGTATATCCTGGACACGAGACCCACCGTGCCAAGGTGGGGCTGCAGTTGGTGGAGCCTATTAAAATTATGTATTAACGTATAATTCTATTAAGTCTAGTTTATATTAAATATTTCTAGCGATCCCAAAATTTAAAAGCTGTATTGCAAAAACTTAGTTTTTCATTCAAAATGCAATATTTTTTTATATTGTTAATTACACTTATAAAATGTAAAGTAATTTACAAATATTTATATAAGTATTCTTGTGTAATGTAATCGAATGAATTAAGTTTGCACAGTTTTATCAAAATGATAATACATAGAAGTGTTCGAAATATGATCTTCATATCACATTGTATCATAATTGTACAAATATGTACTCAATCGTAAATATTAATGTATTATCAGTCCAAGTATATTTACTATCGTTTTTAAAGCAGACATAGTAATAATATTAAAAATACATATATATTATGAAATTATTATTATGAATTTCACAATCATAAACATAGAAAAGGAAAAATACTGAGAGGTAACTGGGATATAATTGTAACGTCTTATTTTTCTCAAAATAACGAGTGATTTACCTTATTAGGAACTCTATGCCTTGGTCGACCATATTGTCCTCTGACATTGTTACGTTGCGTGACTCCAGCCGAAAACCTTGAATCTTCTGGCACCGCATTCAGAGATTGTTCATGCTGGTTATTGAAATCTTGCTCTCCTGATGTATTGACACCTAAACCTTAATTTGAATAGTTTGAAATTTATTAATTATATATATAAAATAAAATTATAAAATAAAATTATTAATTATTCAAAATAGTAATGTGTAAACTTGCCAGAATGCGGAGATGACGAACTAGCTCTTCCTGTCGTGTCCGACATAGAAGCATGCCCAGAAGATCGATTTTCATCTGACGATGATGGGTAGTCTCTGACACGCTTAAATTGTACATTTTATTAGTAAATATTTTTAACTCTTCAGAAAATATTAGTTATCTACCTGCTGAACATCATTATTATAAGAATTCGGTCTTTCTAAAGATTCTGCAAAAGCTGGCTGCGACCTAACCGGTCCACTGTGTGCTGCCAACCTCACTGGACCTAAAACTGCACGCTGGCATGATGATAAAGCTCGTCCTGGACCTAAAATATTAGTTAATATAGTTATAGTTAAATTGTTCACAAGGTAAAAGATATTTATCAAAAGTCAGTATTGGATACAAAAAATACTGCTTAGATGTAATTAAGTCAGCAAGAAAAAAATTTCTGCATAGATGGATTTACAAGTTTTTTTTTTTTTGATTTATTTTTCATAGCAAGCTATACAAAGTACATTCAGCTACATTTGTTACACTTATTTGACTGGGTGAGAAGGATCGCTATCCTGCGATAGCGCCTTCATAAATGTTATGTTATATTTTGTAGTAAATCATCATTGCAGATTCTTTTTTGAGACGCTTTGGTGGTAAAGGCTTGAGCAGATCTAACGCTAAAACGTTTGGATGATAACTTATTTACAAGTAACACTAAAAACTAATTTTATATTTTGTGTTCAACATATTTATATCCACTAATTAAACTACTTCGATCACTTTGAGAAAATAAAATATAATTAAAAAAAACTTATATTTTACCGGAATCTCTTTCTGGTATCATAACATCGTTGCTACGTGTTGGAGTTACAGGTACAGCTGATGAAGGTGATCGCTCCTGAGGAGCTTGCGGAACTTCTGCTACTTCCTTCAACATAAAAAATAACTTAGTATTTTACATTAATTATATGAATTTTAATTTGTTTTCTGTATTGTTTAAAATTACCTTGACAATTTTGCAAGCAGGACCACTTGTAGCTGGCATATACACACGTCCTGATTGTGTTGGACTCTCATGATGTGAGGAGTTGTTGACTAAGGTTGGGGTTGTAGAATATGTAAGTTCTGATCGGGAAGGTCTGGAATATATATTTGAATTTAAATATCGACTTAAGATAAATAAAATAATAGCATAAAAAATCATGAATCATGAATTATGAATATAAGTTAAAACTTTTTTCCAATAAGACAATTAAGTACAAATTAGACCATGAACAAATGATTGAATATAGGCATGAATATCTATATTTTCATCTTAGCGCTTGCTTGACAGGTTACTATTGACTTCTAGAATAAACATGCCTATAATATAGGAAAACTAGAACTAATAATAATAAATTGCCCATAATTGCATACAATTACCAAACGTACATTGTATAAATTTTAGTATAAACTTTGCTTTACTGTATTTTTATCATTAGTGCTTTGTATTTGAAAAAATGGGGGCCGCCATTTTACCTAGCTCGCCATTCCTGAACAAAACTCCAATCCGAATAATAATCCAATCGCTCATACTCATAATCATCACCATAAGCATCACCTCGCTCATTTTCAGCCTCACAAGAACCTCTCTCAATATCCGCCACTAAACGGGAAGCACACTCATAATTATCTTCAAAATTAACATCTATTACACCATCATCGACTTCTTGGTAAATATGATCATCCGCTAACATAGTATTTCTTTCTTTCCGTTTCAAATACAACATGGCGGTTTCCTCTAACAAGCGGCGCGCGTGCGCTTCCGTTTCCGATGTCAATTCATCATTAGAGTTCGAGATTTCTCCGCTCTCTATGGCGGTGTCGCTACTGCTGCCGCAATGCTTGCGGGCTGGTTTTGGTGGTATCTTTGGTTTTGGGCAACGTATTTGGTCTAGATTTGTGCAGGATGTTTCAGTTATTTTCGCAGAGGTATCGCCGAAATAAATTACCACTTTATGGCGTTGGTCATTAGCTTTGAGAACTTGATTCTCCATGATAATTGATTGATATTTTATAAAGCAAATTCACATGTTTTTACTAGAAAATTAATTTAAGTATCGATTCAAAATAAACTTAATGCAGTTTATAATTTTAATAGTGCTTAGATGGAAATTACTCTAAAGATAGAAGGTTTTGTTAGAATTTTCTATGGAACTCATATTTATGATTTTTTTCATTAATAAACTTCAATAAACCTTTAAATAAAGTTATAAAATATTATATGAAACTAATTATATTAATTGCGCAACATTAGTATTCGTTTTTTAGAAAAATAAAGTCCATAGAGAACATAAATAAGATAAATAAATAGCAAACACATCCTCTATGACATTACATCAATTTTAATTATTACCGCACTCCATAGGAGCACCACTAATGGTAGCACGTAAATTTCAGGTTCCCTAGGTTCAGTTCTAGATAAGATTTATGATATATAAAAAATAACCCTGATTAATAACAAATAAAATGAGCAAAAATATACACGTATTAAATATATTTCCAGCTAAATCAGAAAATTGTTTTCCCAAAAATATATAGTATAAAAATTATAAAAAATGTAATAAAAAAATATACAGTATTAAATATATTTTCAACTAAGTCTGAAATATGTTTTACCAAAAATATATAGTATAAAAAATTTAAACATTTAAAGTATGTGTATTATAGTAAAAGAATCAGTTCTATAAAAAGAGCGATGGATTTGAGCACAGATCACCCACTGTTGAGTGCGAAAAACACTATTTCTATCTAGGTGCAATTCTGGGTGAGATTTATATAAATATATAATATAAAAAAGATTAATTCAAACAAATAAAATGAGAAAAAAATACACGTAATAAATATATTTTCAACTGAAGCACGTATATGTTTTCACAAGAATATATGGTAAAAACATTTAAACGTTTAAAGTATGTGTATATAGTAAAATGAGTAAATAAATCATCTCATTGAAAAGAATTTGAGCACAGATGACCCTCTGTTGAGTGCGGAAAACACTAAAACAAAGGTAAGCACATTTGTTCTGTGTTTACCCCACAATATTATGAAACATTAGAGCTTTGAAGAACTATAGAATTTCAACATTATTATATTCTCGTTACATTCATTTATATTTAGTAGGATTATTTTAACTAAAAATTTAATTATAAAATTTAAATTGAGTTTTATTTTCTAAATCAACATTTTTCATCACTGCTTTGGAATATATTCAATATTTATTATTCATCTAATTTTTTTTATTATTTTTTTTAATTTTATAATATTCAACAGATTTTACATCTATTTAGGATATTTAGTATTATTATATCAAAACAATATTTTTTTTCAAAAAAATCTCATAATCCGTTATTAAAATTTCAAATCAAATTCGATTTTGCATACACTTTATATCACAAGTAATCTTTTAGTATCCTGCGCGACCGGAATAATAATTTAATAAATTTATATTCATTAAATCAATTTGTCTTGTTTTTTTCTTTATTTTAAAGTCGACGATGTTGCAAGGTCGGAACCTAACGGTACACTGGCGTTTTTCATGAGCTGATCGTATCGGGTACCCTCCGAGCAACAATATTACAATAATGAAATTGAAACTGCGAAAATTAAAAAGCGCTCATTGTTGTCTTCGCCGTACTGTGCGAAAGGGAAAATTTACAAGAACGCGTGTGAATTTTTATATATTATCATATATAAATATATACATTTACGGGACCATAATATTGTGGGCTTATAGATGGAGAGTCTGCCGACTTCTTCAAAAATATTTAGCCATTCCATACTTTTTTCTCTTGCACTATGTTTATTTGAAATCAGTAACTAAAAATTTCAGATATGTGTACATGTTGAATAAAAACAATATAAGTTTAGTTTTTTACCAAATAATCATGTTTGTTATTATTAAAACGTTCTTTCTTTCAAATAATCAATACAATTTCCAATTGATGTCTCTCAAAAATACCTACTTATAATATCTGTAATTGTATATAGTGAATTAATTTTTTTAATCAATTTCAGTAGACACTTACGAAACATAGAACGTACTTGTGCTTTGGCATAGATTCTGATTAGAATCGCTCAAGATTAGAATCTAATTAGAATCGCTTCATTCTGATTAGAATCAAGTACGCAACAAAGTTCTAATTTTTGATGATTTTTTATAATTTAATTGCTTATCATAGGCCTATAACATTCTACTATGTTATTTTAGACTGCAAAATCTATCCTTAAACAAAGTTTCATTAAAATGAACAAACAAATATTTTTAACATTTAATTATGACGAAACCAAAAAACTAATCAATGCGATTCCCAACCAATTATCTTTGATTAAACCAATATTTTTTGTTTTTGTCAAGATCAAAATAGTGTTTTCATATTGTCATTCATAATTACTAAATTTTTTACTAAGCACCAGAATAGAATAAAATTTTAAAATTTAGAGCAGATATGAATTCCTTACAAGTTACATAAAACATTCACCAACTATCACTCTATAAATAAAGAACATTAAAAACTCATTGAATGAGAGTATTTCGGTAAAGCTTTAACTAGTGAAATTTTCTACCGATTACGATACTATCACAAAAATTACAAATAAGCATGTGAATTTGGTGAATTTATCCATTGTTGAAAGTTCATGCACAGTTTTTGTTATATTAAAATATTTTGAACGTTCATGAACTTGATATTTATGATTCTTTTATTCAAATTTAATTATGTGAATGAGTAGAAGTAATGGACAAAGATATAGATAAAGTTTTGCGTTGAATAAAATAAATTTACAAATTCGTAATATATTAGTATGTAACTACTAAACAGCATTAATGATAATTAGAATCTACTTACGGGGCGTTCATTAATCACGTGATCAATTTTTTGAAGATTTTTGGATCCAAAATTACTCCCCCTCCCCCGGCAAACATCACGTTTCAGTTGTAATTTTTTGGTATTTTTTTTAATGCTTGTATTTCTTTTAAAAAAAATCAGGTAAAAAATAAATTAACGTGATATTCTACTATAGCCCCACCCTCTCTCTCACGTGATATTTTGTAATTTTTTGTCAACCCCCCTCCCTCCTTCTAAAAACCCCACGAAATTTATGGACACCCTTTAGTGCTTTGAAATTTCTAATTAGCTTAATGTTTAAAATGTAAAAAAACCTTAATATACTCAAATGTTTAATAATAAATTAAATTTAATAAATTTAATTTTATTTATTAAATAAATAAATTTAATTTTAATATAAAAAATATTTTTTACATTCCGCCGAATGATACAATGGTCTTAAATGATGTTTTTTAAGGAAATCTCAAGGTGGCTTAAGAAAATATATATATCTAAACGAACTGAAAAGTTTTCAACCAAAATTTTGTTGTACCTTTTTGATTTATGTCCCTGTTCATTTAGTAAAAAATCTTTGTTTATTTATAATTTTAATGTTATGAAAAAATAAATAATATTCAAAATATTAACCATTAGAAATAAAATTCTTTTAAGATTTGAGTAACTAACTATTTTTGTATCTATATTTCCGGAATGTTTTATCAATTCTTATATAGATTATAAGTATTTATTTAATGCATTCATAATTTTCTTACTAAATTGCTCATACATGACGGATTTTCACGTAAAACCATTATATAAACAACAATTTTATTATCAAAACAATATCATTAACGTCTGCAAAATATTGATAATGGTATATGCACAAGCACGCGATAAAGTCAATGTTTAGTCTTTTATAGAAACACGAACAATTTAATTAATCATGGTAATTAGAAATAAAGCTTATTATAAATTGCTCATTATTAGCTAGTCAGTTGAAAGTTATATGTATGTATCTGTTTTATATTTTTTGTACTTAAATTTTATGAAGTATCAATACAATGTCCTCCTTTTCATGAAATTAACATAATTTAGAAATTGGATATTATGATTGCACTTAAGATATTATTGAACTCGACTTTTTTACATTGATATTGAAGAAGTTGTCCAATTTATAATTTCCTATTTACATCATGCAATTTTTTATTTGATGGTTCAAAAAAACTTAGAGCAAAAATTGTATATCTTATAATGATTATAGGTGATTGTAAAAATTTTACATATAATGATCTAAACTAATTTTAATTGTCAATTATCATAGCAATAATTAATGTACATGAGTGCGAGAACTTGTTGAAACCATCATCATTACTAGAAAATAAAAGTGAGTTTTGCACAGTGGGTCACAAAGAAAGTAATTCTCATCATAGAAAACTTATTATAGATAAAACAGTATTTTTAGTACGAGAGGTATGAACAGTCTGAAAAAAAAACACCAAGTCGATACATTTTTATAGAATAATAAAATTTTGTTGAATGCTGGAACTAACCAAAAATATATACTTTTTTTAAATGCCTTAAATTTTTTTGCAAAATTCGAAAAAAATGAGATTTTTGAAAATTTGGAAATTTTTTAAAAAAAAAGATAACTTTTTTGATAAAAAGGGTTTTTTAAAAAATTTTGATAATTTTAAACTTTTTTCAAAGCAATCATGTAATCGAAGCGCGTAAGCGCCGCGTCGCAGCTTAACGGACAAACCTTGGTGCGGAACCCATAGAAATGTAAACAAAATTTATACTTATTAATAACATCTCTATAAAATATCTGATAATTTGATGTGCATGTATCTAATGATCATTTTTGATCCCCAAATGGCATTTTTTTCACTTTTTTTGATCGATCTTCAAAACCGCTAGACCTGCATTCCCAAATATTCAATAATTTCTTCATTTTGTCAATACAAGTAAAATGTTTTTAAATCATGCAAATCGGACGCTCTGTTCTCTCAAAAAATCAATTACCATTTTTGGCACTTTTAGCCCCGTATCTTCGAAACGGCTGAACCTGCCTTGGCCAAAAACGTCTCCTTATTAATAGAAATTGAATGTTTTTTAAATTATTGAAATCGGTTGATCTGTATTCCCGAAAACGTTGACAAAAATTTCTATCCGTACACATATGCACGCACTCACACATGCATTCATATTTTTCTAAGCTATGCCAAAATGAATAAAGAAACGTAAAGATATATATTATATTTTTGATTTTTTTGCGATTACAATAACTTACCCTACGGAAAGTTAAAAATATATTAATAAATTAATAGACTGATACTTGTAATAATGAAATGTTAACTAATACAATTGCAACTTTTTAACTTTTTTTTTTTATTTTTTTTATTTTATTTTTATTCTGCAATCTATAAAAATAATTATATTTAGCAGAGAATGCTGACAAGTGTTTACAATTGGTTGTTTACAAATTAGCACATACGCCCAGTGGTGTATCTACTATAGTTAATATATAAAAAAGAAAAAACTTTTTAACTTAACATTTATTTAAACGAATAATATATTCAAAATAAAATTACGTTATCATCTCCCTTTCATACATAAATTCGGCAAGTTAAGGAGAAGGAACTACAGAAAAATCAATTTTTTCAAAACTGAATTTATTTTATATATTTAGCATTTTAGGCCATTTGTATGAAAAGTAATTAAAAGTCAAATCCCATAAAAGAAGATGAAGAGTATTTCCATGTCCCATATGGTCTAGTGGCTAGGATACCTGGCTTTCACCCAGGAGGCTCGAGTTCGATTCCCGGTATGGGAAATAATTTAAATATTTTTTTTTATTATTTATTTTGCATGGATGTAGATTTTTCGATCATTACGCCAGTAATATCTTTACATTATGGTTACATTTTGAATATTTAGTATCCGATTTAATTACATTGAAGTCATACTGAATTTATGCAGCCTCATTTTTAAAATGAAAAAAAGAAAAGATTTTATATGAATTGCATGGTAGTTTAATTCTAATACTTACACCATTTCGCTAATACAAACACATTTATTAAAATCTTTGAAATTTTCACTACATGAATCATTTATAGGTATAGTTTTATAATGCAAGTAACATTAGTAATTTTGGATTTTTTTATCCATTTTTCTTTGCAAGTTTCTCATATTTATTATTCGTCGTTGCCTCTTGGATCAAAAGTAATTCATATAAAAATAAAACACATCATTATTCCTATACGGTTTCCGTTTTCAATTATGAACGCCGCCAGTTATTAGGTTTTTTGTTCTTGGAGCAACAATATTTCAGATGTCTGTGTGGTGCGCGTCTAATTTGATTCCAGAACAATTGTATCATTACTAATGGGATGGAACTGGAATTCCTTAAGTCTTTGAATTACTAACACAATGGTGAAAATATTGGAGTGGCGATTCGAAAATATTTTAGATCATTAATAAGTAAATAAAAAATATACATATTCACTAAAAAAATACTAATAATCTGTAAAAAATAAAACTGCATTGCATTGCGGTATGCACGGAATCATCAGCTTATATTCAATAAACAAAGTTTCAATACCTTTGCTATTAGTTTGAAAAAAAATACTATAAGGTAGTTAGTACGAAAAAAACAGCAAAGAAGTTTTACTTTTATTATATATTAAACTCTAAGAATTCTTAACTAACTAATTCTTTGATGAAAGATTATTTACATTATTATCAAATATTTATCAAGCATTTTATTTCTTCTATTTTAATGTTGTTTTATTTCTGCTTCTATTAATTAAATTTAACAAGAATTTTGCAAGCAAAACTATTTATTCTTCATGTTTATTTTTATTCCACCATTAATGGTGTCTTACTCATTGATAATGTTAGGTCTATTAGCTAAATGACTCTTTAGGTGGGAAGCAAATCAAATAAAAGAAAAAAATATAGAACGATTAATTTTAGAGCATAGTTAATGTTTTTTAGATTTTTGACTAAATATTATACTTTTGCAATTAAAATTTTGCAAAAATCTATTATTTAGCAATGCTATATAAAATCGAATCTAATAAAACTTTATCGTTAATAGTCTAAAAATCATAATTTCAGCAATAATTTTGCATGTAATTTAAAGATCGATCTATTATTATCCATTCATATCCATTGGCTTCTTAGACGAACTGTGCATTCCATAAAACATATAATGACAAAATTATGAGATAAAATAAATAATGCAATTGCAATATCTTAACACAATATTGGGAAATGATGGGATGTGCGTTGAGTAAAATAGAAAGTTCGACATAAAGCACATCCATCCGTTCCTGCGAGCATTTGAGATGGTGCAATTTCCTTATTGTAGATGTCTTATGGCTCTTGACAATAATAAAATACATTGTTGGGGTATTTTATTATATGCATTTTAAGAAACTTTATACAAAGGGATACTTATACTTGGAATCCTATTGAAATCTATATTTTCAAAATTTTTTAAACTAAATCTTAAACATATACACATGCGGTGAAGGGAGTGCACCTTAGGGGGCGTCCATCAATTAGGTGAGCGAGTTTTTAAGAATTTTTGGAACCCTCCCTCCTCTATATCGATATATGGTAATATTCAAAATTACCCTCCTCCCCCACCAAACATCAAGAGTATTTTTATTTACGAAATAAAACTGTAAAATTTTTTATTTTTTTTTGAAAATCTTTGATTTTTTTAAAAAACAATCAGTTAAAAAATAAATGCAATATTGTAATATGTTACAATACCCCTCCCTCGTGATATTTTGTGATTCTTTGCCAAACCCCCCCTCACCTTTAAAACTTCACTTCTTTAATGGACCCCCTTAATCTTAGCCATCAAAACGCTGTATCAAAACTAAACTTTATTATTTAAGAGAACTTAACAGTATTTCAAATGGTGTTAATGCTTTTGATGAGTCAAACTATCGATCATAAATTAAATTTGTAATGTAAAAATAATGAATAATTTATGCATATAAAATATTGCCATGAAGGCGAAAAATGTGGGCGCAACGTCGAGGGGGCGCAATCACATGTAGTTTTTCATATAATTTTAATGACAAACTGTAAAACCAATTAAAGAAATAGAAGAAAGGGGGCACCAAGGAAAAAATTGCATGGAGGCGTTGAGGACCCTTGGGCAGCTCTTGAATATTGCGATATGTTATTTTACGCCTTATACTTATATAAAAATTAATTTATGATAAATCTTAAGGTCAACAGATCTCAAATAGATTTTAATTTTTGAATATTTTCTTGGACCAATAACCCAACGTACTAATTTATTCTATTTCCAAGTATTGCGATCAAGAAGACATGTTTGAGTAGATAATAAAATGGTACGAAAATATGTACAAAAATATGATGAAAAGTTATATATATATATATATATATATATATATATATATATCTGCCAGCGATCATTTCTGTATAAAGTGCAATAAGACCCGATCACAATACGTCTCAGAATGAATTCATATTCATAGAAAGTGTGAGACCTATTCAACGCCAACGAACAAAGGGCAAAACTGAAACTTTGCATTGAAAATTTAATTTATTTTTACAGAATACAGAACGGAACTGTAATGAAAATACAGATGATTTTTATATTTTTTATATTAAAAATATATTTTAGTTAAAAATAAATTATATGCAATATATTATTCCAATAATTTTCTAACTGACATCTAACAGTTTTTAAAATTTCACAAACGTTTCAAAAATTTTTGCAAAAACCTGGACGCAAAATTTTGCACCTAATCTGATAATTGCTAATAACATAAGCGACGACAATTTGTATCATAAGTTTCTTCAAATGGCTTAAATTTTTGAAAAAACGACGACAAAATATTAAATTTTGGCTTATCATACACATACACATACTTTTTTCAAATTTGAGGTCAAATGATTTTGAATCACTTGAAACGTCAAGAAAATATAGAATTAGAAACTTCATTTTTGGGAAGCAATTCCATATAATCACATCTAAATTGAAGCTCCTTATAAAACTGATATTGTACAAAAATGTGCACTTTCAACTTTTATGGCAAGAAAAAAATAGTAAATTAGAGTAGAATAGAAAACCTTTTCTTTATATGATAAGAAAACATATATTTCATTCATATTTAAAATTGGTTCTCCTAACACAGGAAATGATAAAAATCTGTAATTTTTTTTTAACTTTCCGTAGGGCTAGTTATAGTAATCGCAAAAAAAAATTTATATATCTTTACGTTTCAGGGGTTCCTGAATATTTTGGCATACATTAGAAAAAATGGATGTATGTGTGGGTATGTGTGTGTGTGTGTGTTTGCGTCGACGATTTCGGGAACACGGATGAAGCGATTTGATTGCTCCAAAAAACATTCGATTCCTATTGATAGGGAGATGTGCTGATTAGTTTTTGGTAAAAGCAAGTCCAGCAGTTACGGAGATAAAGAGCAAAGAGTGCAGAAAATAGAAATCGAGTTTTTGAGAGAACGGACCATCCGATTTGAATCATCTGAAAAACATTCAATTAGTAATGATTGGGAGAAGTGGTTATTAGTTTTTGGCAAAGGCAGCCCCAGCCATTTCAAAGATATAGAGCTAAATGTGCAAAAAATGGCAGTTTTTGAGAGAAGTCAGCGTCCGATTTAAATGATTCAAAGAACTTTCTGCTTGCTTTAACAAAATAATTGATTTTGGAAAAAAAATTGTTTCAAATTTTTTTTTTCATTTTTTTTTTCAAAAATCTATCTATATAGGATATAAAATCAATTGAGTATGATATAGAATAGAGTAAAACTAAGAACTGCATCCATTGATGTAGTTTTTCACAGTATTTAGATAAAGATTGTCAAATAAGAAAGGAAAGGAAAATAAAGTTTGTACTTATAATTAAATCAAAAACAATCCATTGAGCTTTTTTTTAATCTTCTGAGGTGTGGGTTGTAATCTGCTGAGGTTTATTTATAAAAAAATTAAATATAAATCATTTTTGATTACCTTCATTAAATAAGATTCTCTTATTCTTCTCTGTATTCTAACTGCTTATCGTTCAAAGTGCGAGCACGCGATTCTAATAAACAAATTCTAACGTGTGAACACATGGACCAGCCAACTCCATTCAAGAATCACGGTAATTCTAATTACACTACATGTGTACTCGTACAGAATAAGTAAAAGACTCGTATTTAATTATTCAGCAAGTGTGCAAGATCGCAGATTATGGTGATTTATTATTATTTAGATACGCTTATTAGAAAAGATACAGAGACTGAATTCATTAAAGCATGGCGTACAAAGGAATGATTGAAATTTGAATGTTATGAAATGAAATGTATTTATTATGTATGCACAAACGCAAAAATTAGCCATGTGGAAAATTATGGTTGATAGATGGTTTATGAATTATGAAAAATATTTATAAATTGCTTTACCTCTTATATCTGTAATGATAACATCCTCACTAGGGGATGTCCATTAATCACATGATCGATTTTATAAGGATTTTTTGCCTCCCTCACCAAACACAACGTAATTTTTTTTTTGAAAATGTTTAATATTTTTTAAATCAAGGTAAAAAATAAATTCACGTGATATCTTACTAGATCCCTCCTTACCCCATGTGATATTCTGTGATTTTTTGTCAAACCCCTCGTCTCCCTAAAAGCCACATGTGTATAATGGTCGCAATAATAAAATAATCATTTCGATGCAGTTGTTAATTACAATATCAATAAATTATAATTATAATTGTATTAGGCTGGCATCTAAGTAAGTGCAGTTGTCAGCTTGGATGGTTTCTTTAATGGAAATTAAGTTTTTGGGATAGCTGACAAAGTCCAAATATCTATAAGCAGTTAAGGTGTCCATCAGTAAAAAAGTGTTTTTCACTTCATTAAGTAGATTTTGTTTGGCTTTTGGTTAAACATGGAAAATCAAAGCAAATATTTTTGTTATGGCTTGCTTTTTTATTTCAACAAAGGTAAGAAGACATCTCAAGCTAACAAAAAGTTATGAGCTGTTTGTGATGACAAAGCCTTAAATGAAACGGCTGTGTCAAAATTGGTTTGCCAAATTTAGTTGTAAGTTGTTCACGGTCCAAATGTTAAACACATGTATAAAAGTGTTTTTTTTTATTTATTACGTAGTTTTCGTTTGGCAATCATTGAAAGATGGAAAATTAAATTAAACATTTTTGCCATTTTTGGCTTTTTTATTTCTGCAAAGGTAAAGTGGCATCTTGAGCTCAAAGATGATAAACATTCTGGTCATCCAATTGATGTTGATTACGAAGGAATTGCCTACATCTACTCTTACCACCAAACCGAACTATCATTCTGATGTCTACATTGAGCAACTAACAAAATTAAACGACAAAAAACGGCCTAAATTGACAAATGAATACGTTGATTACTTCCATTATTGGCATCACAAATCTTTGGTCACTCGGCAAAAATTTTTGGAGCTTATTTGGGATGATTTACCATATCCACCATACAGTGCTGACTGTAGACCTTCTGATTACTTTTTGCTTCGACCTTAACAAAACTCCTTGAATGGTAAATAATTCAATTCATTGTTATGATGGTGTCCAATTGTACCTGATTTTGCTAATGAAAACCAGAAGTTTATTGAAAGTTGTCTACTTACCACCAAACCGAACGATCAACTTTGATGTCTACATTGAACAACTAGCAAAATTAAACAAAGCAGTCAAAGAAAAGCGGTCCTAATTAACAATTCGAAACTGCGATTTATTCCACAATTGACGTCACATATCTTTGGCCATTTGGCAAAAATTATTGGATGCTACATTAGATATTTTGCTGAATCCATCATCCTGTTCTTGCACCTTCTCATCACTTTTTGTTTCAATCTTTACAAAACTCCTTGAATGGCTTCACAACAATTCATTTATTATGATGGTGTCAAATTGTACCTAATTCAGTTTTTTGCTAATGAAAAATTTGATGAAAGTTGAAAAATAATGCTGTTTGAGAGATGACAAAAAGTCATTGATCAAAATAGACAATGCATTACAGAATAAAATTATTTAGTTCCATAAAAAAGTCTTTGATTTTCTAAAAAAAAATCCGCACTTACTTACAGTTGTCAATCTAATAATTTATTAACTTCCCGAGGGTAAGTTATAGAACTCGTGAAAAAATCGAAAATGAAATTTTTTATATATCTTTACGTTTCAAAGGTTTCTGAAAATTTTGGCGTACCTTAGATAAAATGAATGTATGTGTGTTATGTGTGCGGATGCAAATTTTCGTCGATAATTTCGGGAACAGGGATCAACCGATTTCAAGAATTCAAAAAACATTCGATTCGTATTGATAAGGAGACGTGCTGATTAGTTTTTGGCAGAAGCTGGTCTAGCCGTTCCAAAGATACGGGGCAAAACGAGCCAAAAACGATAACTCAGGTTTTAAGAGAACGGATTTTAATAATTCAAAAAACATTGTATTGACAAGATGAAGAAGTGTATAAATTTTTGGAAAGGCAGGTTCAGCGATTATAGACTCTCAATAAAAATAAGTTAAAAAAAATGTCATTTGGCGGTCAAAAATGTTTATTGGACATATGTACATCAAATTATCATATATTTGATAGAGATTTTAATAACGTGTACACATTTTGTGTAATTTTTTTTAGGTTCCGTACCAAGATTTTAAATTACGGTACGGAAAGTTCCAGCAATTTACCTTAAGGCACGATGCCATGCACCACTAGTTGAAACATAAAATTCCACTAACCTTCTAGGTTTAGGTCTAACAATCTCATGATCAGCGTCCGTGATGCACACGCCCAGCGTCTGAGACCGGCAAGGGCGCGCCTGAGGCAAGGAAGATCCTTGGTGGGGCGCCCCTAAAGTTTTGCTGGCGGACCCTCGACACACTGGCGATCTTACTGGAGACAGGGGCGAATCTCGGCAAGGAGAGCCCGTTGGCCATGTTGAATTCATGACAAATGATGGCTGGAGGCTAGTGTGACAACCATGGAAGGTGTCGCATTTGAAATATCAATTCTGAAAAAGAGGAAAGAAATATAATAAGGAATGTTATTATTATAGTTATTATTAATAAGAATGTTATTGATAAAGTTATGAGAAAATAAGAGAATTACTTATGTATGTGATGACAATGTCGTTACAGTAAATTCATCCTTTGTTCGACATTGTTAATAGAGAAGTTGCACACTATTAAAAGGATTTGGAAATCTATGTATATTAATCAAATCTAATTGAATCTATATATATTAGTTGAATGAACAACCACATACAAACCCCATAAATAACTACATGTTGCACTTTTAAATAATATCAAGTATTAATATAATTTTTTTATATTATTATGGCAAATTTTTGGTTACCATAAGTATGGTGGTACTTTTGATAGTATATCTTAACCAAATATTTTTGAATATATATGTAAATAACTCATTATTTTGAACTATAAACTATAAAGAACTATAAAGAAGTTGTAATAAAATGAAAAGATTCTTGAATGTTAGTTTCGTAATACATTACATTTTGTCCAAATGGCAAACAAAATACATACATCATTATTTAAAGTCTATCCCATGCGTGTACTTAATTTTATGCTCCGTCGGATATTTTACAATGGCAATAGAAACCGTCCCCACACTTATTTTTATTTTTAAAACATAATTAAACAGAATGACCAAATATTCCCTCTTATTACCAACCATGCATGACTTGAAAAAATCTAATCTACAATATTATTTTTTCACTAAATGATGAATACAAATTAAAAATATCCATTCAGAATAAATAAATATAAGGAATTCAACTTGTTTATCTATATCACCAGCTAGTATGTATCATCTAGTATATATCAGCTAGTGAATCAAAGTTTTAAAAAAGCTAGAAATAATGTGTTAATGAATAAATATATTTAATGACAATAATTAATATAGATATATTTAATTAAATTATATATTTATTTTAATTATAAGTAATTTTATATGTCGTTCAACAAATATACATATTTATTAAAATGCATTTTATAGAAGTAAAGATGCAAATTTATGCATCGATTAAAAAAAACTTAAAAATTTAATACTTATTTCGTTTTAAACATGAATTAGAACTTGTGCAGAATAGTCCTATAAACAGATGTGATGTTACTTACAAGTCTTTTTGTTATGAAACCCAAAGGCCAACCTGTCTATATTTGATATAAATATTTTCATTATTAGAATTTTTTTAATACAGAAAAAACAAATCATTGAAATTCATCGTATACGTACCCTAGAGAAGTAAAATAAAAAAAGTATAAAATCAAGTATATTATGCAATAACTTATTTAATTTATAAATTAGTTAAGTTCTATCTATGTGACTTATGTATTGAAGTAAAACATGGCAAATACATAATTAGTTTAATTTCAGTTTATCAAGCTATTTATATCTGGATTCGATTTCAAAAACTAAAGTTTCAATTTGTAATTAAAATAATTAATTTATTTACAACGTAGGGGCATTTTAATATCGTAGCTTCTATCTCATATAAAAAAATCCTTACTTGGTATTCAAAGATATTAAGTTACCAATGCCAAGATCTGGTATAAAGAAGACTGTCTAAAATCTAGTCATAATTTAAATTTAATTATTATAAACGATGCAATTAAAATACCAACCTGTTGTTTCGTATTTAAATTAAAGCGTTTTTAATATCATAAATTCTAAAATGCATTAGGGCTGTACACAAAAAAAACAAAGATATAAAATATTCTTATACTGCATTCGTAATAAGTAGTGCATTATTCTTTATATTCACACGTTACGGACCTTGACATTTCGCAAATTTATTTTCATGATAATAATCGAATTTGAAACAAAATGTCGTGGGATCTGGTTTCCAACAAAGTAACAATAATAAAAAAATATTTGTCTTGCATTCACTGCATTTACTTGTTTGTAAACAGTATAGTGTTATTTTTTTAGCATAATGATATTATGAATTGTAATAATTTTGAGTTAAAATGTCTGCAAATAATTGGATAATTTAAAAGTTCCTGCTGAGCTATAAAATGACTGTAGTTAACCAGGTACTTGGTTAACCATTCTAGTATAACAAATTTATTTCTTTGCATTATACCTTATTTTTTAACGCATTCACTACCAATCTTGTATTGCATAAACAAGATTTTTTCTAATTTTTTTTTACTGGTTTATTATAATAATAAAAACAAATCTGGAGTACCAAAATAGGGTAAATAGGACTATTTCACGTTGAAACAATTACGGTACAAAATTTCAATCTAAACATTCAATTTTACTTAAAAAAAAACTATTCTTAAATGCGAGGAAGACAAACGCACCTCTTGCGTTCGGCGCTTGGCTATTATTAAAAAGCTCACGCAACATATGCGTGCGCAGAGAGAATAAGCTTTGAATAAAATACTTACTTATTCAGTTAGAAGCAATGTCTACCATGTAATGCATTTTGTCTTATAATTAGATATACTGAGCTAGTGAAAAAATAGTTGAAACTAGTGGGGCGCATGGTATCGTGCCTTAAGGCAAATTGCTGGAACTTCCTGTACCAAATTTTTTTTTTTTTAGAGATTAACATTTTTGAAAAAAATTTACTCTGAAAAATTAGATTTTTGACGAATAAACATTAGTACGGGACCCATAGGAATGTAAACAAAATTTATACTTATTGTTAAAATCTCTATAAAATATCAGATAATTTTGTGCATATGTCTAATGATCATTTTTGACCGCCAGATGGCATTTTTTTTACTTTTTTTTACTAAATCTCCAAAACCGCTAAAACTACCTTCATGAAAATTTGATCAGTTTTTCATCTTGTTAATACAAGTAAAATGTTCTTTGAATTATCCAAATCGGACGCTCCGTTCTCTTAAAAACTGAGTTACCGTTTTTGGCACTTTTTGCCCCGTATGTTCTGGACGGCTAGACCTGCCTCCGCCAAAAACTAATCAACACGTCTCCCTATCAATACGAATCGAATGTTTTTTGAATTATTCAAATCGCTTCATCCGTGTTCCCGAAAGCGTCGACGAAAATTTGTATCCGAACACACACACACACACGCACACACACACTCACATACACACACACGCATTCATCCATTTTTTCTAAGGTATGCCAAAATATTCAGAAACCTCTGAAACGTAAAGATATATAAAAATTTTCATAGGAGATTTTTTGCGATTACTATAACTTGCCCTACGGGAAGTTAAAAATTAGATATTATAAAAAATTCAAAATTTGGCTTTTTAGAAAAATTTTACTTTTTGGTATTTTGATTTTTTTTTAAGTTTGAACATTTTTTGTCAGCCAAAAAAAATACAGGGTCCACGAATTGAAAATGAAGTCGATACATAAAAGTTTGAGAGACTAAACGAAAAGTTAAAAACTTGCAAAGACTACTATTAGAGTAGACTATCGAACTAGATTCTAGAAATTAAACGATTAATTTACTCAAAAAAATAACCAACTTCTCAATACAGAGCAAAGTATCTTTCGAAGGATAATTTTTATAATCTCTGCAGATCATTCGGATACAAAATGATTGTTTTATGATAATTATGACAAAGCCGTTACATTGATACCGAGAGATCTACAATCAATTATAAACAAGATATGAAAACAAAAACAACATCCTGCAAGTACCGCTACTCTTATATAAACTATGTAGAGCATTTATCAAAACAAATAAAATCAAGAGCAGATTAAGCACGAGTGTCAGGAAAGACGGAAGAAATTGTAAAATTAATATAAAATTACCAGAATAAAGTTAAAATATTTAAGACTAAATTATTAAATGTACTCAGGAGGTATTATCGAAATGAAAAATATTTTCATTCGTGCATTAACTGTTGAAAACAAAACTTAAGCCGATTTTTGTGGAACTTTTTTTTGGCAATAAATATCATGGTCTTATAGAACTTACTAAAATATTATGGCCTTACGACAAGTAGTTTAATTTTAAAAATTCACCAAAGTATGAGAAAATAAGTAGTTTTTTTGACGTTTGTTAAAATTAAATCAGACGATTTACTTAGTATAACGATAGAGTACTTGGTAATGATCATACTAAACCATTAACGTCCTACGGAAACTGGTTCAATTATAAAAATTGCTGATTTTTGAAAATTAGCTTTTAGAAAATACTCCGAGTTAACGTGTTCGTTCGCTTTCAATTATGTATAATAAATCCACTCGGAATACTCTCAATCACTCATAAATTAATTAATTTATTTTTTTGATTAAGTCGATCGGGAAGTTCATGTAACTTGCCTCAAGCCAAAATAACAATATCAACTAGTTTTAATTTTTAAAATCCTAGGAACGTAAAAATAATTATTATTAAGAAATTAAATTGAAAAAAAAGAGCTTATATTTCAGAAATATGATATATTATTATATTTCTGAAATAAAAACTTGGTTTCTTACAAACGTATTTCTTAGCAAATTACTTTTTTAGAAATGCTATCAACGTAATTTTAAATTTATTTTAATTGTTTATGATGATTATATTAATTTTTGCGTTTTAGTTCTATATTTCTCTATTTCTATATTGGAATTTTCTAAATATAGATTAATGAAAGCTCATGTAATCTCGTCTACCAAATGAAAGTTGTCTAACTTCAAACTTATTATTTTAAATTATATAATATAATATATGCAACTAATTTATTAAATCTGTTGTCATAAAATTAATTTTATTAATTTACAAATAATTATTAATATATTTCTAATTATTACCTTCCCATAGGGTAAGGGTTATTGTAATCGTCTAAAAATCGAAATTAAAATTTTTGCATTTCTTCACGTTTTGAAGGTTTTTGAACATTTTGGATTACCTTAGAAAAAATCAATGTGCTTGTGTGTGTATGTAAGGAAACAACTTCTTGTCCACGTTTTCGGGCGCACGGATCAACAGATTTGAATGGTTCAAAAAACATTCGATTCCTATTGAGAGGGAGATGTGCTGATTTGTTTTTGGCAAAGGCAGGTCCAGCCGTTTACAAAGAGAGATAAAGAGCAAAGAGTGCAGAAAATAGAAACGAGTTTTTGAAAGAACGGAGTATCCGATTTGAACGATTAAAAAAACATTCAATTCGTAATGATTCAGAGAAGGTGTGATTAGTTTTTGGCAAAAGCAAGTCTAGCGGTTTCGGAGATTTCGAGCTAAATGTGCAAAAAAGGGCAGTTTTTGAAAGAACTAAGCATCCGATTTGAATGATTCAAAAAACTTTTTGCTTGTCTTAACAAAATAATTGATTTTGAAAAAAAAATTGTTTTAACTTATGTTTCAAATTTTTGTATATCGAAAATAATTCAGATTTTATTTTTAATTCTGACTATAGTTCTAATATACTAAACAAATAATTTCAACTTTGCAATTCAGTTTATATAATTCTTATAAATATTAGACAATGTTACAGTATTTATAATAATCTATTTGAAAACATTCAGTATTCCTCGAACATTTCGGTACGGTACGGGAAGTTCCAGCAATTTGCCTTAAGGCACAATGCCACACACCCTACTAGTTTCTTAATAAAGCCGTATATATTTTCTTAGAAAAATACATACAAATAAATCTTAATAAAGTGGGATTAATTATAAAATTATTTCGCATTTTTTATGATAATTGATATTAATTTGAATTTGATATCATGATATTTAAATACTGGAATTTTCTAAATATAGATTAATGAAAGCTCATATAAACTCGTCAATCAAATGAAAGTTGATTCAAATAACTTATCTAACTTTAAACTTTTTACTTCAAATTATATAAATTAATTTATATAAATTTATATATGCAAATTCAAAAGTATTTTTATTAATTTACAAATAATTATCAATATATTTTTAAACAATTTATGTAACATTTTTCTAGTACTTTTGAGTAATAAATGTACTTCTTTACATCGAAATTCTTTACAGTTTTATTGGAACATTCTAATTCTTAAGGATATGAATAATAAGTATAAATTGTGCAATAATTACACTTACCGCGTTTTATCATACCTTTATATTTTAACACAATTTATAATTAAAATAAAGAAAACAAATTGTATCAAAAAAATTATTAATTTCTATATTTTTATAAAATTCGTGTACCTTTTGATCTTTGTACCTGTTACTTTTTTGTTAAAAATTCTTCTCGGTCACTTTAAAGGTATGCGTGAGTCGCCCGAGGCTACGAGAATCGCATTCCAATCAATTTATTAAACTTAAATCACAAGAAAACTATTTATTAATTTGCTGAACCAAGAATAACTTGAAACACTGTGTTGATTTGGAACATAATTTTAAATTTAAAATAATTTGCAAACAATGCATCAGTAATGCAGTAATTTCCGACACGTCAATAATGGAATCATTTAATATATTAATTCACTAATTCTAATTATTTCACATCACTTAAACCTTTTCCTTATTCCATCCATGTAAAATATTTTCTCAAAATTCACCATACTTAAAAAATGTAAGCTTCACTGAAAACTTTTCCCTTTACCACATTTACTACTAATAACCATCAATTATTACATAAACAGCTTTTTGTTAAGAATTCGTAAACTTACTTGACAAATGTAAACATTCTAAATAATAAAATGTTATCCAAAATCGCAGAACACAAAAAAACTATTTCGAGCACTTATTTACATTCCTCACACACCTGAAGACATTTGGAACCTGAGGATTTTTACAAAAAGTCACAAAATACAAAAAAAACGTTTCCAGGTGTTGCCAGATGAGAAGAAACATATCATTTATTTGAAATATTTGTAGATTTTATTTATATTTTGAAAATATGTTTTAATGTATAATGAATAGATATTACCAGTTATTTTAATATTATTGTCATTAAGACATAATTAAGTTTAAAAAATATACCAATAAATTTGAATATAATAAAATGTGTATACATTTTACTATAGAGTGAGCGCTAGTACAATGATTTGAATTATAATTTACTTTAGAATAATCTTTTTGAATAAACTCAGAAATATCATTTTTATTTTATTACTAAATATCTGATGAATTTTAATTATCTTCTTATATATAAAAATTGAGCCCGATATTAAATTCATAAAACTTAGATTCGCTAAAACCCAAAAACGGCTGAACCGATTTGGCCAAAGTTAGTCTTGGAATGTTTGTACAAATCCACAGATTGTGGGAAAGATGAGAAATTATTTCAAAGCCGTGTAGAAACGTTGCATTTATAATTTAAATTTTTTTGTAGAAGCCTAATTTAAAACGAAGGGTGGCTCATACGTCAAATTCCAAATGATTTGTAGCAAGTAGTTTTATTCACACACGAAAAGAACTCGTTAGAAATTGCAATGACTATATAAAGTCATTGCAAGTCATTAAAAATTAATTGGAATTTGCAATGAATATAGTAATCGCAAAAAAAATAAAAATGAAAATTTTTGCAGATTTTTCAAATTTCAATGGTTTCTGAACATTTTGGTAAATCTTAAAAAATGAATGTACGCGCGTGTGTGTGTATGTGTGTTCGGATACAAATATTTGACAACAATTTTGAGAACACGGATCAACCGATTTGTATGATTCAAAAAAACTTTCGATTCATATTGATGGAGAGACGTGTTGATTAGTTTTTGGCAAAAGCAGGTCCAACCATTTCGAAGATATGGGGCAAAATGTACCAAAAAGGGTAAATCAATTTTTGAAAGAACGGAGCGTTCGATTTCAATAATGATCAAAAATGATCATTAGACATATGTATATAGAATTATCATATATTTTAGTAAAATTTTAATACGTGCAAATTTTGTTTATACTGTTGCCAAGATTTATAACTGCCAAGACTGTTAAATTTATTTCATTTTTTCATTTCACCGATACAAGTAAAATGATTTTTGAATTATTGAAATAGGACGCACCGTTCTTTCGAAAACTGATTCATCATTTTTGGCGCTTTTTGCCAAGAATCTTCGAAAAGATTGGACCTGCCTTTGCCAAAACTAATCAGTAAATGGTAAAACTATCAGAAATAGTAAAACTAACAAAAATGGTAAAAATATCAGAAATAGTAAAACTAACAATCAATAAGAATTGAATGTTTTTTCAAAAATTTTGAAAACTGGTATTTTTTAAATATGTCCCATAAAAAAAAAAAATCGCTGTACGGAAAGTTTTAGCAATTACCCTTAAGGTACTATGTCATGCACAACTAGTTTATTTTATACAACACGAGAAAAAAAACTCTCAATCAGCTCAAGAAAATATTCTACTACGTTACTATCAGTGCACTACTAATGTCGTAATACAGAAATATTTCTCAACTACGGCAACACTTGCGTACGTCAAAACTTAAGCAGAAATTGAACTATGACTGTGAATGAACCCTTCAACAAGAACCAAGCCAAACATCAATATGCCTTTCGCGCAAACTGTCACATTCTAAACGAATATTTATAAAATTTAGTTATAAAATATAAAACTTAGTCCCTAAAAATTCGCTTTTTAAGCGATTATTTACTTCGTATCCTGTATGTTAATACAAAAATATGGGTAAGGCAAATATGTTGATTTGCAGTAACAGAATGACATTACAGCATTAATTAATGACATATAATCAACATAAATTAGGTTATAATAAATCCTATGTTTTAGGGGGACTTTTCAGTTATTTTAGAAACTTGCTAGGTGCTCGGGAGATGAGAATTTTAATTTTAGGTTTGGATGGCGCCGGCAAAACTACAATATTATACAGATTACAAGTTGGTGAAGTTGTTACAACTATACCAACAATTGGCTTTAATGTAGAACAAGTTACTTATAAAAATCTCAAATTTCAAGTATGGGACTTAGGAGGACAGACTAGCATACGGTTAATATTATTTTCATATATTTTTGCACAATATTGATGTTTTAAGTGATTATTTTCAAAGTTCCAAGTAATTGTACAAATAACAAAGAAGTTTCTAAACAGCTTTATCATTTCATCCTCTCAAGTATAAACAACTATTTTGCTTATATAACAGACAAGTAGCATTTACATATCAGAAACCGGTGGTTTAAATACTATTGATAAAACCATTTCTTTCATTTGTAAAAGAATTCTACAGGATCTTACAAGTTTATAAATCTTAAGTTTTAGTTAATTCTAAACATCAGCATCTAGATAAATCACTGCAAACAATGCTTTAGCTTCATACAATAAACAACAACTATTGTAAGAATTTGATTTGACTTATATATGTTTTACCATTTCTAGACCTTATTGGCGATGCTATTATAGTAATACAGATGCCATTATTTATGTTGTGGATTCAGCCGACAGAGATAGAATTGGAATATCTAAAGATGAATTACTCTACATGTTAGGTGTAAGTGAAGCTTTAAAGAATATTTGTTATTCAGTTCAAATAGTGAAGTGTTATTTTTGCCAATTGAAATCAACACATCAGATTTTAATTCTAACAAAATGAAGAGACAGATATTAGTAAGATATTATGATTTTAAATATGTTATAGGAAGAAGAATTAGCTGGTGCTATTCTCGTTGTTCTTGCCAATAAACAAGACATGGCTGGGTGCTTATCAGTTGCCGAGGTTCATCAAGCATTGGGCTTAGAAGCTTTAAAAAACCGTACATTCCAAATATTCAAAACGTCAGCAACAAAAGGTGAAGGTTTAGATCAGGCAATGGATTGGCTATCTAATGCATTACAAGCTAGGAAATAATATCAAATCAATAGTCAATTATGTATGTTCTAAACCAGGATTGAATGTGTTTTTCACCTAAACGAGCACATACATATTTATTTATACATATTTATATTTAAACTGTCATGTATGCAATTTCCATATGTTGAACATTTATATGTTTATATTAAAATGCAAAAATTTCAAATATCAATTCAAGATTTCAACAATCAACTTTTTATGGCCGACTGGTTTGCCATAAGATTTTGATGCTTCTGTACAAAATATTTTTAATTACTTTAAATTAGCACACAAGCAAATCTTGTAAGGTTTTCATTTCAGAATCATACAATAAAATAATTGTGATTTTGGCGATTTTATACTATTGTAGTTATATTTAATTTATAATGTATTTGTATACAAAAAGACCTCAATTTGTATATGATATCTATTTAATATTAATTTCAATTATGAAAATATATGTATATATGAAATGTAATAAATAAAACATGTAATTTTTATTACAAGAAATATTTATTTGTCTTTGAATGAATCTTACCAGCTCGGTAAACCGAACCGTTCAACACGTTTGACTTGAGTATCTAATTCGATTTGAATCTTTTTCCTCATGTAGAAAATTGGGCAGTCCCGGCTGTAACAAAACAATAACTTGCTTATTTTAAAAAATTTAACTATCTAGATCATGTACATTGATAATTATTTTCATTTAATTTGCTAAAAATCTTCTGCATATTCAATATTATCGTGAATATCATCAATGCCATCTATATTTAACAATTTCTTTTTAAGGAGTTCATATTGCTCACGGTCATCTGTAGATAACTGAACAGAAACATGAGGAGTGAAAACTTTCTCATAGTGTTCAATTTTATAGCCTTTAGCATCCAGATTTTTTTTAACTCGATCTATGTAAAGTGGATTTGTTTCGAATTGAATGTAATTGTCATTTTCATCTACAAGATCTACGTCTTCTGCCCCTGCTTCAATAGCATGCTCTGTAGCATGGTCAAGGGTCTGCCCATCTAGCAACTTTGTTGTTATGATTCCTCTTTCTTCAAACATGTGTTTACACATAGCAAATTCAACAAGTCTAGACTTCTTAACTACTCCGTTGACTTCAGCTTTCGTCTTAGCTAAATTATCTGTTACTAGAGACAGCAAAATAAATGCATTTCTATTTAATAATTTGAGTTCTATTATTCCTTGTTTCATCACTGTTTTTGCATCCTTTTTTTCATAATTGGTTAAAATTTTGGTAATTGTAGCTTTAGGCATATTCTGATTCATTGCATGTTCTATGATGTTATTTAGTTGATTATTAATCTTAGCATCTGTGCTACCACCCCTCAACGATTGCTAAACGAATTTGTCTTGATAATTTTGTAAATAAGTCACTTTTTTTACTGTCCATCAAAGCTTTTATGTGCCGGATATTTTGCCATTTTGAATGACCTGCATAATTTATTGAACACGTATGGAATAAGCTTTGAAATTGCTTGTTTTGTATAGGCCTGGTTTTTAAAATATTAAAAATTATGGTATTGAGAAACATTTTAATAAATTTTGATTTTACAGTGATTTTGACATTTTAAGGTTAGTTTCCGTATTGCCACAGGCGAACGCATATGACGTTAAATAAAACCAGTAAGGATTACATAAATTTTAAAAGAAAATTGAAATCAATTACTTTTAATAGCTTAATTTGTAAGTATGTGAAAACATTCTTTCTTATGCAAAATGCAAGTACAATCTTTGCTTATCTAATTTCTGTGTACTTGAAACTTATGCAAAAGCTACTTAATCCACTTACTCTCAAATTTGAACTGTTGTATGCTAATAATATTAAATTAGTCAAAAAAAAAAAAATACTTTGAGAACTCGCATGCATGCATGCCTGCATTTCATATTCAATGTGTATTCAATACACTAGCATACTATGCTCAAAAATATGAGCAATATTTTTTTGTTTTCCTCTCACGAAACATATTTTAGTGGCATATCAATAATCACAGATGAGATTTAAGACTTTTATTTAGCTTCTTGTCCGTGTAACTTAGTTAATCATATTGTCCATAAATTATTGTGCTATGTTGAGCCTTGTATATCTTTTTAATAATTATGAATTTCTTGCATTATTACACTGATGCAGTTTAAAAATTTGTACTTAAATCCTTAATTAAAAATTCTTAAAAACTAATCTTATGTAATATTAATATTAAAATAAATAAGTACTCACTTGGTGCATATCACTTCCTCGTGTAAAGAACCTTGACACCTTTGACATTCGGTCCATAATCGGCAATATTTTTCTTCAAGATTTCTTTGCGATTCCATTTCATTGATATATAGTATAGATTGTCTAGGAATACAATGAGGACATAAAGCTCCTTTTTCATAACCTGCTGGAAGTAACGCTTTGCATCCTATACATGCTTCCTTTTTCTTTGTAAATGCAGATAGAGCTCCAACACGAGATGTGGCCATAGATTTAGTTCTTGTGTGATCACCACCTGTTATTATACCATTTTATTATATTAATTTACAGAATTACGTATATAAAATAATTACAAATATAAAAATGGTGGATATTTAATATAATGAAATTACTATCAAAAGAGTTACTATAGATATCATTAAATTCAATAGATAGATAATCTTTCCTTTGTATCAGAATTGTAAATATAAAATGATTTTCAAAGTTTTAGCAGTTTTCCTCAAAATAGAGCCATAAGTTTTTAATAGGAATTATTTATGATTGATGTGGAACAATTTATAATGCTATAGAGTTTTAAATAAGTAACTACTTACGCAAGAGGAGAGATTCAGCTTTATCACCTAATATAGGTTCAAAAATCCTCAATAAAGGTTTCGATAATTGATTTTCCAAATAATAAGCACTATCTATTGGAATACTGTTTTCTAATACATATATTGGATCTTCTGCTTTCATATATGCAGGAGTATTCTTAGCTGCTGCACATAAAACATATGGTACACGATCACCTATAATAATAAAATTAGAAACTTAGTAAATTAGAAAAACAAATTATAAATGAAAACTAATGTTGATTAAATTAAATTCTTGATAACTGCATTATTTGAATGCATAATAAGCCTGTAACTACAATGTTTTCATGCTCAATTTTATATCTAATATTTATATTACTATCAGAAAAATAATTGAATATTATTTATCAATGCGTTTACCTAGTTTGGGTGCAGTGCCCGCATCTCGTTTCTTCATTTTATTAGCTAATTCTACATGGGCTTGTTTGGCAGCGTAATCACTTTTTGAAAGTTCTTTTGTGATAACTAATTGTGAAATATCAATTTTATTACATAGTAAATCTGAAATTACTTGTTTAGCATATTCTACAGCACCTTCTGGATCCCTGATTATTAATTTTGAGATATCAATTAATAACTTTTTAGTTTTAATAATGAGTAATGTGTATGATAATCATAAAGATTTATCAATTATTACCTGTGCACTAGAATTTTTTGAAGACACATGTTCATCATGTTAGCAACCAAGGGACTATTATCTCTTCGTACAGTTTCAATACCCTTACAATCTATTTTATCATATTTATCAGTTCTTGTATAATACAAACCAGCATATCTTTTTTTATTTATTAATAAATATGGAAAATAAACTTTTTCAAACTCAAGCTTTATTGGCCTAATAAATTTCTGACTTACAAACTCTGCAGCTTCTCGACCTTTAAAATTAAATTATATGATAAACTTAATAAATATTCATTGCTAACAAAAAGGTTTCTTATCACAACTTATTTAATATTAAATATATCCCAGTAATTTTTTTCCAATATGTTTGTATATCATTTAATAATTGCAAACCTGTATTAAAAATTATTTGGGAAAATTTATATTTATCATTAATAAAGTAAAAACACAAATACGGTTAGTGGAAGTGGTCTTAATGTTTTTTAGTTATTACTGTTTTATTCATACCTAATTCCATACTTCGTTCCAAACTCTTAACACCAAAATTGACCATGACAGAGTCTGTATCTCCATAAATTACCACAGCATCACTTTCATAACCATTAGCAATAGTATATTTACGCTCTACTTCTTGTTTGGTTTGTTCTATCATAGTTCTACCGTAAGCAGTTACACTCTAGAAAATAAATTCATAATCACTTTTGAATTAAATAAAATTTGTAAACCTATAAAAATTAAAATATTTAATAAAATAAAGCAAGTCATTACTAATTTAGTTATTTAGCTTTAGTTGTATAAAACATCAATATTTATATCTAAGACACATATTTTTACCCCAGATATCTCTAGACATGGTAATCGGCCAACTTGTGCTCCAGTAAAACCATAAACACTGTTTGCACTAATTTTTAATGCAAGTTGACGACCATCTAAAACAGACCGCTTAAAAGGATCTTTCTCATCTCGAAGATCCGCCTTTGCTTTTTTTCTTGCTGAAAGCAAAGATTCTAAAATTTCCGGCAGCAATCCTTTACGAACTGATGACTTCACAAACAAGTTATTTGAGGGAGTTCTAGTTACCTGATCATCAGTTAATCTGCAAAATATAATACAAATATAATTATCAGTTATAAATAACTATTTAGGATTATATTGTCGTACCCCAATTTTTCCTTCTGTCCTGGTTGAATTAATGTAGTGTAGCACAAATTATGAGCCATCATAATACTAGGATATAGTGATGCAAAATCCAAAGTACTCACAGGATCTGCATAATATCCTCTTCTGGGTTCAATTACAGTAGCACCTTCATATTGTTCTTCAGAACCTTGTCCACTATATGTTGGCATTAAATAGCCAGCTTCTTTAGACTATCATAAAATTGAAATAAAATAGCTCAGATAAAACTATAATTACCAATGCAGGAAAAGAAATTTTAATAAATCTGATCTTTGAAACATAATTTATGATTAACATGATGTTCTTTATAATTAAATTATCAGAGGGCTTTTAATAGCTATTTCTTAAAAAAAAAAATATTCATGCATTATTCTACCTTTCGAAGGAGTTGACTGACTACTTTGATTTGTTGGCCCCTCGTTAAGAGACAACCTAGAGGGACACCAGTTACCCTAGCCATTTCCATGTAATTGACAATACACATTAATTTATTCAATAACCGCAATGGAAGATAAGCATCTTTCAAACAATACATAGCCAATCTGAAAATAAACAATATTTAGTCAAATTTTAGGAACTATTATATATAATATAATTATAGTATTTTTCAATAAAATATTATATATCATTTTAGAAAATCTAACTATATATATACCTTCTTCTAGTCTGTTCATTCCCAGCTTGCAGATCAGATATAATACTATGATGGACATCTTCTTTTTGTTCTTGTAAGAAATGAAAACTTACTGCATTCAAGGTATAAGACCGCAATTTATAATCTCTCAATAAAACTAGTAACAAATCAAAGGGAACCCTGCCTTCAAAATTTATTGCGTAATTCTCTCTACGACCCATTTGCTTTGACTGCAGTACAGTTTCTTTTAAAACTGACCTGAAAAAAAAAACAGTACAAATTGTGCTAGTGAATATATAACACAAACAATAAATACAACAATTATGATTTATAAATATTACTTTTTGTCTCGAACTCGTCCCAAAAAATCAAAATTTTTCACTTTCAGATGTGCGGCTCTTCGAAGTAAATAGGGAAAATCAAAGTTGTTTATATTATATCCTGTAAACACATCTGGATCAAGTTCTCTGATGAATGCTGCCCAAGCTTCTAACAACTCCTGAAATGTAAAAAACAAAATATTATACAATTCCAAGTAGATAAAAATTGATTTTCCAAAACAATACCTCTTCCTTATCATAACATAATACTTGAGAACCAACAATTGGAGCACATGACTTCAAGGTAAACACATTCCGTAAATATGGTTCTTGTTCTCCTTGTGTAATTACCATATTAGCTATTTGTATCACAGGATCATGTTGAGGCTCAGGAAATATTCCTACAATTTAGAAATAACATATTACTTCAAAAGCATAGTCATGTAACTTAAATTTTCAAAAAAAAAAAGAATAATTGTTTTCAAATCCAAGATCATATATAGAATTTTGAATTTTTTACAAAAAATTAATAACTGATTATGTCAACAAACAAATAATTTGTATCTAATTTTACTTCATAATGTTTTTTTATTGTACCTTTTCTTCCAGCACATTCAATATCAAAGCTCAATATTCGAAATGGTGCCACTTTAGCCCAATCGCCTTCAGGAACTTTGGCAACAAAAGCATCCCAGCCTATATCAACCTCAATTTGACACCGAGATATAGGCTTTGGATTAGAAAAACCATTTCGTAACCTCCACTTGCCGGCCGGTAATTCAATCCATGAACATCCTACTACTCCAGTATCAACCATAAACCTAATTATAGTTTATTAAATTATTCAAAATATATTTACATAATTTTTAAAACATAATAAAAACATTTTTTAAATATACCTGATATCAAAATCAATATTGGTTTCAAATGCTCTATAATCATGTAGCCCCCCATCTGGATAAATATCGCCTTTCTCCAATAATCTTTTAACAGCAGCTACTAACCTTGGCAAAGCAACTGTTATTTTTATGAATAAGTTATCAGAATCTCCACTATAATGCATCAAAGATTTTCTTTTTGCCAATTCTACCGATAAAATTGCTTCAGTGACATTTTCACGATTGGAGCGCATGTCAGCTATCACAGCTTTGTTTAGAGCAGTCTAAAAATACATCACCATGTTATTCTGTTTTATTTCCAAATATATGCATTTTTAATATATTTGACATTAATGTGAAAACATATAGTTTGAAATTTACCTTGAAAGGCTCACAATGAGAATCATCAAAAGTTTTTGGTGCTGTTACAAATAAATAAGGACTGAATCCATGAACGTGACAGCATATAGAATTTCCTTCCATAGTTATACCAAACATACGCATTATGGGTACAGGACCAATCTGCAATAAACGTAATGCTAATGTAAACAACATGAGTAAAAAAGACTACAATCAAATTTTTTAGAGATATCTATGAATCCCTAGCAAACAATTTAAATTTGACAAATAACACTTTAACAATTAAATCCAATTGCAAATATCTGTTACATTTTATTTCAATAACTTATGCTAAAAATTATTTCTACCATTTTCAAAAAATTATTTAAGCATGTTAAAGAATTATATGTATATATACATGTGTTTGGAATAAATTTATATAAAATCTTTGTTAACCTGAGATCCAGGCATTCCAGGTAAAGGTGCCCCAATTTCATGATCAATATCAATTTGTTGAAAATAGATTGTATCTTCTTTTGGTTTAAAATTTGGTGCATCTGGACGGCACCATTTCTGACAAGTCAGCTGGTTTTCTGGTCCCTTAAAGAATATAATCAATTTCAATATATACATTTATTATAAGCCATTATTATAAATTTTTAATTGATTTTAATGTAACTAAAAATTAACATCTTCAAATATTACTATTGTTTGCTCTTCAAGCAAACGGTTATTAATATGTTTATAGATATTTAATTTTTTTACCATAATTCTGCTGATTCTTTTGTTATGTTTTCCATAAACTAATATTTATTTACTAAAATCAATAGTGCAATGAAACTTTCCTTATACTTTTTGATAAAATAAGAAATGATATATTACTTAATATGTGAAAATTAACATTATATTTAGATAATGTTTACTAGATAACAATGTGTTATAGTTAGATTGAACCAAAATGATTTATAGTTAACATTTAAATTGCAGTTTACACGATAATGAATATGTAATAGTAGGCAAAATATAAAACAAATCAAAAATAGCTGATATTTCACATTCATTGTTTAAACAATTATCTTACTTCTCCGAAAGCAATCTGTGTAGGGACCTCATCAATATCCATAGCCGCAAGTTCGGCTTCAAAATTAGAAGAAAATTCTTCATCTTCATCATCATCATTTCTATAAATATTAAATAAAATTAACGACTACATTTTATTGTTTATTATGACTCAAAAAATAATCTATATAACGTACTTAAACTTTTTAACTTGTTTATTCCAAGGCTGTGAAGAATTTCGCTTATTCATGATAATAATCACTTACTTATATCATAAAACAACTTATAAATAAATAAACATTAAAATGCACAAATAACGATTAAAACTAAATAACCTAGAAAACGTAAATATTTGCGGTACAATTTCGTGATGTGTTGCCATAAGGGAAGAAACGGTTCTGGTCTCGGACTAAAGTTTTTACATACTTTTCTCATATGGCAACCCACTTTTAATTGTCAAACTTTATAGAAATCAGTTTCCTTTCAATATAAATCGGAAATGTCTATCTGGAATAAACCATTAACTGTTTGCACGCAAATATTATTCAAAAGATCTATTATGACAGCTTCTTCCCGTTGTCAAAAAGTTGTAGAAGAATTAAAAGGAAATCCTTATTATGAGAAATATGCATCTAAAATAGCTACTCTGCAAGAAACATCCCCTGAAGAATTTCTGTCTAGAGTAGAAAAACATGAAGAAGAAAAAGCAAAAAGTTCAAAATTTGGTTCAGTGAAAGAAAGGTAATAATTACTTGCTTAAAAATCTGTAAAAATATTTTTGGTGTTATATAACCTCATTTTAGACAATTTTCATCAGTTCTGGAACCTAAAAAATCATCTGCAAATATAACGTTACCTAAAAAGTCTCTTAATGATTATATGAAATTGGAATTAGTTGTTGATAAAAGTGCTGAAGAAATCAAAGAATTATGGCAACAATATCACAAAGACAAAGATGTAATTAGTGGTACAATTCCAATAGACCTTTATGATAAAATTGAAGAACGCAGTAAAGAACATAAAATATTTTTATTACCATTGCCAAGATCCCAAGGTTATGAATTTTTCATGCTCCAGTTTGATTACAATGAAGTTCATTTTACACCGTTGATATGTTATCAGGTATTTATTAATTATTATTAGGAAGAGAAAATACATTTATATTTTCTTTGTAATAACAATTACTAGGTACATAAAGAAAACGCTCCTGAATGCTTAACAATTTGGCATTACACAGAATTAAAAGACAAAGGGCTTATATTGATGAGAGGTGAATTTGATAAAAATGTTCTGGATGCCAAAGAAGCACAATGTCTTGCTAACCAATTACAGATGTATTATGGGCAAAACCATGAAAGCAAGCAAAAGCTTCTTGAAGTCTTTACTAAATCTCCACAGTCTTTCAAACACACAGATTTAATAAATGAATTGGAAAACTTGACTTTGACATAATTGACCCATGTAAATACTGTATAAATAAAAATCGTGATAGAAATAATTTATGTTTTGGTTTTATAGTCCCTATATTTTACAAACTTATTTGATGAATTTTTTACCTGATGAATTCATAAATTTGTTTACTAAATTACAAAGAAGTTGAACTAATTATACATGTAAATTTATTATACTATTATGTATATACACATATTAATTAAAATTATTTAAACTTATGAAGATTTCGACATCTAGTTACTGTAATTATCTAAACACGTTATATGTCCATACTCTTATACAATATAGTTTGCGCATACACATCATTTATATATTTATATATATATATATATATATATATATATATATGCATCTGTATGTGTTTGTTTGTAAATATATGGACAGATTGTTTTTATAACACATACGTGTTATGTGAATAAACAAAAATACATTTTTTACAATTTTGTTACCTAGCACTTATAAAATGATCAACTGAAAAAATATAGAAAATCTACAGGACAATTGTCATGTATCTTCCTTCTCTGTTTGCTTTCTTTTTATATTCGCCTCGTCTTATACTTTAGACAAATGTTAGAATGTTGATGCAAAAATGAATTTCAAAAGAATATTCCAAAACTAGCACCCTAATAAATACTTTTGGAGTTGACATCTTAATTTATGTTATAACATGTTATAAGCGTAATTTTCTTGTATAAATATAATTACTATTATATTATAGCTTAATCTTACTCAACTCCAAAGTACAAATCCTAACACATTATAAAAGTAAGCATGTTAGCATTCCATCACACATGTACTGTTGCTTAGATTACAGATTTTTTCACAAATTAACACTTTCTAGGCCTTATCTGACTATATTTAAATATAGTACTGTACAAACACTAACAAAAATGCGTTATCAAATGGACATTACAAATGTTATTCAAAAATTATTTACAATATTTATCTTAAAGCAAAAATTGTAGCCGTATATACAAACAAATAGGTAACTCGACAGAAGAATAACTAAGAATTTCTATAAAAACATGTTTTCTACATTAACAGTTTTTAATATAGAATAAAATGTTAAACAATTTAAAATTGTAAAATATAAATATTATTCAAAATATTTAAAAAAAAAATCCTAATAAAAATTAATGAACGCGAGCATGTTAGTTCATATCATTATAATATAAAATATAAATTTGACATATTTGATGATTGTGGTTGTTTGTACTGAATTTTTGCAATACATATAAATCTTTTGATCTTTCAAAGATCTTATGCATCATTTTGAGATCATTCATTAAATAAATTGATGACTAAAATAGTTTGATTACACTTTTTAAAAAATACAATACTTTTATGAAATAAAACCAAACTAAAATTTTTTTATCTCAAAAAATAAAGATGGTTTCTGTTCATGAAAACCATTCTTATTTTTAATAAATAAATACGATGAGAACTTTACTCATATTTTGATATCTTCACATTTATCCCAAACTATTTTTTAAAATACTGTTAAAAATTCAGATTCTTTATAAATGTTGCTAGTAAAAATTGAACACAACATTTGGTTTTAATTATTTTCTGTTTTTCTTAAAAGTTGAGGTGATCTTAAAAATCCACTGTGCTCTGTTTCCTGTAAATAATCAATTAAAATCTTGACTTTGCAAAAGAAATGCTATTTCACAAAAACCCAATTTATTATGAAAATGCAATTTTTTAAATAAAACATAAGCTCAAGTATTATTTCAGTTTAAAATTAAAAAAAAAATATTACAAAAAAAAGTATATATATATATATATATATATATCTTAATTTTGGTAAGTAACAGAAAAGTTGTAGTTGTTTGGCATTGATCTTATTTGATAAAATTTTAAATGGTAGGAGCAAAATTTTTCTGTAGGATTTCATAATAAATAGTAACAGAATCAGTAAATAATTATTTTTGCAATACCGCATTTTTACTCCTCCCTTGCATAGATCATGTGTAATTTTTTTTTCTTGTATCAATAATTAGCATGGTTGTCGTTTACTTGCATAAGCAACAATAAATTGGGACTCCTCAATAATATTAAGTCCTCAAGGACAAAATGGTATTAAGAACAAAAAACAAAATTAATAATAAAGTATGTTATAGGTTTTTCATAGGACTAAGATTTACATTAATCCCGAAACTATAACTTTTAAAATATTGGAGTTAAAGTTTACAATTAACAGAGTAAAAATGAAAGGAAGTATCAATGCAAGATGAAATAAAATAAACGTTTCCAATATGAATTAAAAACATTTGTGGTTTAGATGTAACAATACAGGTCATGGTCATATCAATAAATGTAGTACCCACTTTTAAAATTCATGATGCTTTTCAAAGAACAATTTTCGTTATGTTTGTGGATGAAATGTAAAAATTCCAAACACTCTAACAATTAAAAACCTAGTCAAGACAAGATCTTTACAATTAGATAGAAAATTTAAGCAAGAAACAATACGATAAAAACAAATAACCATTTAATAAATAATATGCAATTTAAAATGAATGATGATTTGCATATAAAGTAATTAAGTATTTAAAACATCGAATCAAAACAATTATAAACTAGTAAATATGAAATATTTTACAATTATAGTATTTTGATATTCCAACAGCATATCAACACTTTTTGACACAAAAAATAGAAAACTAAACTGTGACACATAATGACAATATTAAACAAAAATATTTGTAACATGCATATTAAGATTTTGTATTTACAGGAAATGAAAACAGTGTTAATAAAATACCACAGAACCATAATCATTTGTGTTTATGAATTACTCATTCAATTTATCTAAATTTAAACTAAAATCATTGATAATTCGAATTCTATAATAAGGTTTTATAAAACTAATGAAAAATAGATGAATTGCACAATTCATTGTTAAGAGTCTTAAAATGTGTTAAATTATGAATTAATATGTTAATGTAATGTGAATTAAATGAGTAATAAATTATTTATAAAAAGATTAAATAAGATCTATTGAAATTAAACATATTTTACACAATTGTACAATATACTAGTTTTATACATAAAAAATTAAACCAATATTGAATATTAGAAAACTATCCAAAAATTTAAAAAGTATGAGTTATTTCATAAATACAATTTACATACACAAGCATTTTGTTAAAAAAAAGTTAACATATTTAGAACAATTCATAAAATTGAGTAAAATTATCATCAATTTGTAGTAAATATACAACAAAAGGCATCTTCAAATTCAATTTAATGGTGCAAATTTAATTTTGAATCTGAATGAATAGGTTATTTTGCACAAGTTAGTGGTATCAAGTCTTAATAAATACAAAACAATTAATTCAGTAATGATCACATGCGGTATTATGCCTTGGCAAAAATGACTTTCATGGTCACAATATAATAAAAAACTGTAAATACTCTTTGTTAATGAGTTCATATTTTTCGTTCTCGTGCAAAATTTTGGTTTATTTTAAGAAATTTAATACGGCATGTCATAGGTAGTGAGACTTACACTCTCTGCCTGTTCTGGACAAAGTTCCTTAAAAACCTCTTCAATAAAAGGCCTCCTAGAAATACATTTGCATTAAGATTCATTCCAATCATAAAATCAAAGTTATTAATTATAAAGCATAATTTATTCTACAAAAAAAACACATATCTAATATCTTCTGTCAATTTTGTGTTATAACTGATACGTATAATATAAGAAAGTCAACTGAATTATTGACTAGTAAATTGTGGACATTATTAAACAAATTAATTTAAAATTATGATAATGACATACTTTGCATCCAAACCTCCACCAGGTGGTAGACCTTGAAATTCTTCTTCTGATAACATTGGTAAAACATTTTGAAATTCTTTGTTATCTAAATGCTCTACAACTTCTGTTATTCTTCTTCGAATTTGTTCATCGAGCTCAGCCTCTGCTTGAATAGCTTCAGGACAGGGAGTTGGTGCACCAGGAAAAACAACAAGAACAATGCTCATATTATCCCGGCTTCCCTGGTTATAAAATATAGTTCTATTAAAATAATTTATTATTGAAAATATAATTTGCCTAAATGTTTTAATCGTTTATATAAAACAAATGTGGCTCTTTAAGTAAAATAAGTAATATTTTTGTAACTTTAAATTGTAGTGTATTCATTAATAATTTACCCATGTGACTATAATATAACATTTCAAAAGAAGGTAAATATAATTATTACGTTTATTTGATAATTTTAAGCAATTAAAATTAATAAACAATAATTACTGAAATTAAAAAAACTCACCTTATATAAACAGGTATCAATGACCTGATTTGTAATTGATTCAAGATCATCGGTAATTTTTAATCTGGAGTGAATATAACTACATAAAGCTTCGTTACTCATGACATCCCAAACACCATCACAAGCCAGTACTAAAAACTCATCAGATGTATCATCTCGTTCTCTCACAAAGATTTCAGGTTCAGGAGATACTAATTGTTCACACTGGCCTCTACCTTCGACATTTTTATAATCATAATCTCCAAGAGCTCTGCTCACCGCTAAACTTCCATTAACTCTTTGAATCATTACAGACCCTCCAGCTTTTTGAATTCTATCTTTTTCTCCTATTGGGGAAAAGATATATAAAATCCCAAACTATTTCAATCAGTCGCATTATGTTTTGTGAAAAACTTATTTATATAATCAAATTTATTTTACATACATTTGTTTATTTATTTATATTTTACATGAATTGCAGAAATAAAGGCAAACAAATTATTAATATGTTTTATAAAGATTTAAGAGAGTTTATTAATTAATTTCATAAAATATTCTAATTAATTTCAATTTGAATAACTGTATACCTGGCAAAACTGGTTTGTGATCCATCGTATAAAATACAGGGACTCCATCCCTACTCAAAACGGCTCTGGAGTCTCCGCAATTGCCAACATAAATTTGTTTAGGTGAAATAAATGCACAAACTGCTGTGGAACCAGATTTATCTACCCCGGATGATAGTTCAGGGATTTCACGCATTTTGTCGTCCAGTTTAAGAAATCCTGAATGTATGCCTGGTACAAAAATATATAATGATAAATATAAGTTATGAAATAAATATCACTTGTACAAATCACAATAATTATATATTTATAGTTAACATTTTTTATTGAATAACCTTTTATGACATCATCATGCCTAAATTCTTCAGTTTGCATTATACATTCCAGTAGATTCTCGGAACAATGGGCAGACACTTTTGCACCAGCATGGCCATCAAAAACTGCAAAATATGACCAGTCTCTAAGACCTCCATCTAAGCCTAAAAACGAAAAAAAAAAGATTAAAATGACAATTTTATAATTTCCAATTATATACAATGCCACAACATTTGCTAGTAATTAAACTTAATTGGATTCTTATTGTTTTATTAATGAATCTTTCTATAAATATAAATGTTCTTTATTTCTTATTTACCAGTTTTAGCATAATGGGCATCCTCCATTTCTATTCTCCATCCTTGCATTGAGGCAACTCCATATCGTAATCCATTCCCTGAGCCATGCTCATTGTACTTTTCAGTATTTGGCTTGTCTAAGAATGCTCCCATTTTGAGATTCTTTATCAAATAACTCTACTAACTAAGTAATTACCTAAGACTCATCTTTAATTATCGGTCATCTATAAAGAATAAAAAATAAATAACGATTATCATAATCATAATAAAAACAGACAGGGACAAAAAATTGAGTAAAATAAATATATTTAAATTACATAAAATTAATACTATGGGTCCAGACTTTGATTTTATATTCAGTTATAATATATTAAAGAGAGAATATTTAAGTGGATATAGATACCAAACTGGTAAAAGTAAACGTTTTCACTGTATCACAGTTGAGTTAAGGAGTTTTTAAAAGTTGCAAACAAATTCAATGTTATAGCAAGCTAATAACTTCCGCAAAAAATAAATTTATTCAAGTATTCAGAACAAATTAAACTAAAATTCATGTAAAGTGGTTAAATAATACCAAGGAAAAAAAATCAGCTTTTTGTGACATGCAACAACAAAAATGCTTTGCAATATTTGAGGTGTTCGTGTTAATCTCAAACCAGAAACATTGGAAAAAATATCAAATAATCCGCAATAATAATAATGATGTTAGTTATTTTTATTTTAATGAGTAAGCAATCGGAATTATCGAAATAGATTTACACAGAATGAATTATTTTTTGTATCAATTGATGGATAGTAATTGAGTTTAAAATTCATAATTATATTATCAATTTCAATATTTTCACTATTATATGCATTATTAAAATGTTTAAATATATATTTGTTATAATTATAGTAATTGGCCAGACAAGACTTTTATTTATCTTCACTTTTAAATTTGATTACAGTGTAAAAATATTTAGTAAAATATCAATAAAAATTTGCTGTTATTCTTTAGGAGCTGGCATGACATATGTGACATCAATTAATTAAGAGTATATTAAATAATTCATGATAAAGCTCTGCTTTCATGAACTACCAAAAACAATATCAAAAAAGTATATCGATCTTCCATGATGCTGTGAGAAAATGACCAGCGAATGGCATTACTTTCAAATATTCTATTTACAAAAAAGCTTCGAAACATGTATAGTGAATCTGTTTGATAATCTACATTGAGTGACATACATGTTAGCACTAAATTTTGAGGTTAATCTAACTGAACACAAGGAAATTTAATTTAAATTGCTGATTTCATTTTTAATACCTTGTCAATGCAATTTGCACAAGATTACATTTCTAATAGTTGTCAGAGTAGAACAAATTGCAAATATAAGATGTAAATTTATATATAATTTACCACATATTTTGCATGGAAAATTCTCAATAATGACATGTAATTATCGTTATTTATTATTATCATTCTTGAAAATTACATAACTTTATTTAATTCGTGGCAATTTGGAGGTTGATGACAGCTTGGTCAAGTAAAAACTACTATGCGTCAGAAACATTTACCTCTAGATAAAATTTATACAAATGTCAAAGATATTATTATCTGCTAATTACTGAGGTTATCGATATATCCAAAATTCACTAAGTATATATTTTTCTAATAGTTAAAAATAATAGTAATCAACAAAAAAAAATGTGACACTTACCGACTCAGTAACCATAAACTCATATCAAATAGATTTATTGATAGACATGTATCAGTTTATTATCACAATTCGAAGAGTATTGAATGATTAAAATTTTGTATAAATACAAACCATTAATATCAACGAATAGAAATCTTATGAATGGCGGATGATTTACCGAAAAGCAAAAACGCATGCGCCAAAAACACAATAATAGATTAAAATGACGAAAAAGACCATATAATAAACAAATGACAAGCGATCTATGGAATTTCTATTTCAAACTGTTGGCGGTACGATTGTGCAATTTATTCGTTAGACTTAATAAGTTTCATTTATTTTATATAATTAATTAATTACGTTATTCGATTAAATTATTTTACCAGCTTTCGTTCTCTTACAGATACTTGTAATAAAATGAAAATAGTATTATGATGTGAATGGAATGTCATGAATGGTCGATCCGACTCTTGACTATGAAATTTTAATGGATATGTTTCCATACAAGGCGCTTACTTCATTCCATAGTCAATTACTTACGAATCAAAATCCAATTTCCGAATTGATACATAAACAAAACTATTTATAAAATTAATACGTTACAAAATAATCGAAAATTCAATTATAATATTTATTTATTAAACGGATAGCATTATATTTTTATTTAATACTTTATATAACTAAGCGAAAATAGCATTTTACTTTAAATCATGATTTAAACATTTCAAAAGCTTTTTGACATGAGAAAAATATCAATTTAAACAATCAGAATTCGGATTTATCTTCAAAAACTGTGTTAATGGGATTTTAAAATTTAGACACAGCCAATTATTCCAAACTTTATACTAATACATTTTTTTGAGCCGCCTTCCATAAGCCTTAAATATTTTAGGATTTTTCTTAAGACCAAGAACTTTATAATCATTCTAAGTTTCAACAAAATCGTCAAAACCTTCAACAGTAATTTGCGAAGAAATGACCCAGCCGATCTTTGCTAAAAATCAATAATCAGCACGATTCTCAGCCAATTTAAATTTGAATTTCCAAAATCGGTTGGATGATTTTTTACGGCACTAAATTTGGCACTAAAATAGCTAGAATATAAGCTCTTATATTCACACATTTATGAACCAATTTAATGATGTGCCAATATTCAACTAATAATATGTAAAATTATTCAATTTTGTGTATTAATTAATAAAATTTGTCATAATCAAAGTAAATCAAATTGATTATTTGAACATAAAGAAAAGACAAAATATGTCATCAATGCAAAGCTTATCCTGTTTATTCTGTTCTTCCTTTCTTATTTTCAATTTTAAATCTAGTTACATTAAAACAATGTTTTAAGTGTAATATTTCTATATTTTATATATCAAAACATAATTAAAATATAAATTAAAATATATTTTTAAAATATCAATTTTAACTAATTATTTTTCTAAAATTAAACAGTGATTAAAAACTTCTTCGGGTCAGGTATTGGGTCCTCAAATAGATATTTATTTATATAGTTAGAGGGCAAAACTAGAGCTCCAATCCTTAATAAATGCCTTATTTCAAAATCCTTTAGGGGTTTTTTTCGGGGATCGATAAAGCAGTGTGTCACTGATGATTCACGCAATGATTCTATATTCCTAAACAAAGAAAATAAATCATGTATAAGAATTCATATTAGGTTTGAAATATATTTTCTAAATGCTGTATATTATATTCAGCAACTGAATTCAATAATTTAATATAATGATTTTTAATTTAATATAATGAAACAAAACTTTCCACAATAATTTAAAAACAATGACCCTCTTTCTTTGTATGATTATGAATATCCAATATATTACAAATATAAACTTCTGCCTAACTATAAATATATATTTTTTATTTATATGAGATTTACTATGAAATTATTATTGCAACATTTTTTTCAATGATAATCCCACAAAAAATCTTATAAATATCTCTTATAAATAATCAGAAAAGATTAATATTTCAGTATGTATTTTTCTTTCAATTTCAATCAATTACTTTATTAATGAAGACAGATACATTATTCATTTACAAATTATATTCATCAACATAATAAAAAAATAGTCTTACCTGCATTCAACAATCTCACCAAACCCAGCTTTTATTACTCTAGCAAAAGAATCTTTTTTATTGATTAATAACAAAACCTTCCAATCAGAAAAGGCTCCTTCAGTAATATTTTCAGCTGGTGTGTAATTCAATTTGCATCTCCATCTATAATATGCAGTTGCATCCGGTATTTGGCAGTAGTTTCCATTAGGATTACCCCACTCATACATTTCTTCCTAAAAATAAAGAAAATGTATATTTTTTATGTAGGAAGGAAAACCTGAATATACTTGAAAAAAAAAAAGATATTTACATCAATGAATCTTCTTTCTTGTAAGCAATGTGCTATGTACTCAGAGCAGAGAATCCATTTACCAGATGACATACCAGCCAAGAGCTTTTCGCTGCGGGCAGGTTGGTCACATAAAATATGTGAACATGAATCATCATACTGTATACTGTTAACTCCACATATTTTACCTCCTAAATCTAATATTGCTTTAGTAATTTCTTCCTTTTCCTAAAAAAATTAGTCAATCCAAGATACTTAACTTTTATGTAATTTTTTTTATTAAATGCAATTTGTTCAATCACAAAGTGTGTAGATTTGCAACATAATTATATTTCTTATGAAAGTGAAATGTCATTTATATTTAATATTCCTAAAGAGTTTATATTAATAATATATAATTTTCTATTAAAAACATATCTTTCTCCATACAAAGCTTAATCTAAACAACTATAACATAATATAATTTGAATTGTATATTACACTCACTTCTACTCCAGAAAGAATGAACACAGGTGGTCTTTTCCTATATGGTTGCATCTCTTGCAATTCAATATCACTGGTAGAACTCAATTCTCGAGAAGGTGACAATTCGCTAGGATCTCGCCAACCAACTGACTCAGCTTGGGATTCCTTTAAAACGTTTGTACCTAAAATAAAAATTAATTAGAAGAGCTTAAGTAACTAATGATTGATTATTTAAAATTCATGAACTTACTTATTGCATCAATATTGTGAAAAGATGCCTTTCTTGATATGGGAGTCAAGGATTTACTCGGTGTCGTTTTATTGCCGATCCCTGATTTCAGCATTTCATTTAATTTTTGTAATTGAGTGTTAATTACAGCCGATTGTTTATTTGATGCTGGTGATTCATCAGCAGTAGACTAATAACAAAAAAGTAATAAATAACATCTTTGATATCAGCAAGCAAATTGATTTATTAAACTCACTTTTGATGAACCTGCAGTTTGATCGTCCTGAATTACACATTGGTCAAAATCTAATTTTTTTGTCGTTTCTGAAGATTGTTTTGGTCGAGAAATCTTGGCAATCAATTGACGCTTTAATTCGCTCAGAGTCTAAAATAATGAAACATATTGATGCAAAAACACTGTAATATATTGAAGAGCCCCGAATTTGATAATTTGGTCCTATATTCCAAATACAAAAACTAATTTATATATATATATATATATATATATATATATAAAAACTTAAAATCAAAGTTAAAGAATAAATTAATGATCTACAAATGGAAATACATGTTATGAACTATACAGTTACATGAAAAAGTATGGTAAGATAGTTAATGTATACATAAAAGTTTTTTCTTACGGGACTTGGTGTTTTAGGTGGCATAGGTGATTCAGGGTCCGGTAAAGCATCAACCCATCTTTTCCAGCGTTTTCTAGTTTCCGGGGAAGGATTGGGCCCATGAAGAAAAGCGCCATATGGAGATTCTGGTGTTCTAAGATATTCTAAAATATATATCTCTATAGTATTGATGATATTTCTTTTCTATGTATTTTATATGTAATACTTTTGTTTGTATAAGTGAAGGGTTATACAAAGAGAATAATACATAATTTTTTTTATAAAGTAAAATAGAAAACAAAACTCAAATAAATACTTGGCTCACCTGGTAGCTGTGGCAATTCGGGAGTTTCTGATTTTCTACCACGCAATCGTTGCAAAAACTTGCTTACTGGTGGAGGAGTCGTTTGACTCAGAATTGGTTGCTCTCCTTCTTTCAAACCAGCTAGGTGTTTGTTGAAAATTGATCTTTGTGCTTGAAAATATTACAATTTATAAATATAGCTAATGCTAAACAAAAAATATTTAATTTCGTAACAAGCCAATAATAAATTTATTCTTATAGAAATTATATATTGAGAAAGTTCAATAAGGAGATCCGTCTTTTTTTTTTTTTTTGATGTGATCTGCAATCTTTAACTATTTGTATCAAATATTTGAATTACGCTTACCTTCAAAATCATCATCATCTATTCCTTCTTTAGCATTAGAGCTTCCTTGCTCAAGATTCCGATCACTGTTATCATCAATCCATGATCCTTTACGCTTGAGGCTTACTTTAGGAGTATTTGCATCAACTGACTTATTGTTTTCGAGCGGTTCTGGAACAAATTCTGATACTTGCTGCTGTAAAGTATCTTCTTCACTCAAACTTGTATTTGACAATCTATGATTTCTGGTACATTCAAAATTTATTGTTAATTCTTCATTACATGAAATTGGAACTTTATTTATTTTAGAAATTTTTCCTGGTGTTTTTATGTCTTCTACTTGATTATATTTCTTCATCTCTTCTAAATCTGTTCGTTTTGGAGCTAAAAAAAAACTTAATGAATAAAAAAACTTCTGTCTTAATAAATATTGTATATAAATAAGTCAAGCAAAAATCTACACTCAACATTATAAATCACAATTTTAGACATTTTAAAATAGAATCATTTTAAAAACCATATAACCTATTTTTAAATTATATTTTTGTCCAAAATATGAAAACTAACTCCATATTATGAAAGCTACTTGCTCACTTTTCTCAAAATATTAACAAAGATCTACTTTCAGTTATGACATAAAATAAACCTAATTTACCTTTGGATTTTCCTACTAAATATTTTTCCTCTAATGCCCTGCAACCCGTTTCATAGCATTCCAAAAGCCAGTCCACAGTTAGTGCAGGTAAATTCCAGTTTATACAAGCCTGATATTTGGACCCTTTTGCTTCTTTACAGATCAAATGTGTAGCTGCTCCAATTCCTTCACTAGAAAGGCCATACCGAATAAACTTGTCATTTGTCCTGAAAATTGAGTTAGTAAATTTCTAATTTCTTAAAAATATGTACTTTTCTGCTAATTACAAAGAAAGGGGCTTGTCTGACTATCTCATAATATTAATCAAAGCAAGTCCTATCCACTAGAGGTTTTATGAATAGGACTAAATTTTTGAAATAAGCAGAGCCGTTTTTAAGGCATCAACAAAAAGTGAAAAATCAGATTATGTAGATATAGCTTTTCCAAACTTGGTCATAATGATACTTAACTATTACTACTACTAAAATGACTTAATATGGCAAGAAAACCAAATTAGCAAGTTGGGTTTGCTGGTGAAAACCTAAATTCTTCCTTCAGAAAGTTAAAAACCATATATAAAATGTTATTGTTTACGTTGATTATTCACAAATATCAGAAGATTTGTTAAGCTGGCCCCTATGCAAAAGAAATTCAAATACAAAAGTCATCAAGTAGGTGAAATTTTATATAAGGTTTGAATATTTTTTTCACTTACTGCCCACCCAGTTCTTGGATCAATTCTGCAATATACGTTCGTTCTGGGGCAACATATGAACTTATAGAAAATACCAAATTTTGTAGAGGCTTCTTATGGGTTATAATAATAGGTCTATGATAATACTGTATCGGCACCACACATTTTTGTCCTAAACAGGAATTCTGCAATATTGCAAAGAAAATATAATTATAAGTATTCATATTTACTAAAATATTAAATATAATTTAAATCAAGATAATAAAAATGTAAATCTAAAGCAATCACTTAAGCATTACAAAAGCTTGTAATTTTTTTATAAAAATCAATGAGGTAAAATAATGATAGAATTAGAGCATAAGTCTTTGTAACATGATTCACAGTATATCAACACAGTAAATATATTCAAATAGAATTAAAAAATAATCTTGACCCAAATGTTAAAATACTAGCTTTTTATACAAGTTTGAATACTTACAATAAACAAAGAATTTACAATTTCACATTTTTCTGGCCCTTCAATACTATTCAATAACTTGAGAGGAACAATTATATATTTTGCCTCATTCACATTATTAGTAATACGGCCTCCTACATTTGGAATAAGAGTTAACTGTTCATTTCTCTCAGAATCATTAAGCTCTTCACTTAGATAAAATGAGTGATTTGATAAGTATGAAAATGTGGATTGATCAGCACTGATAGTGGAATCTATTAATGAGAATAAAAAAAATATTAGTTCACTTTACAAATTAGTAAAGTTTATCTGCTTTCAAAAAACAAAGCCACATCAATTATTAAGATTATTTTATTAGTTTTATTTCATTTTACTTGTCTATCAAAATTGAAAAAAATGATTATCCTACTAAGTTTTACCTGTAGTTGTACCAAAACTAGTTGAACTTATATACATTTGCATAACTCTTGATTGGTGTTCAAATTCTTTTAATTTCTCATCTCTTGGAGTTGGAATTAGTCGACAAACTGAATCATTCATTGAAATAGTTTTTAGAACATTGTCCAGTTTTCGTTTCTAGAATTCAAAGTGCACTTAGTAATTAGATTAAAATATATTACAATATATTTAACATACCACTTTCGTATTTGTTTTCTCTTCTGGGAACTTGATTATATAATCGTCTTCAGGCATTGCCTGCTTATGCTTTATACTATCGGACAGCCAACTTATATTTACAGTGAATGGCCTAAAAATATGGTATGAAAAACTATATGTACCAAAGTAATAAATCATATTATAAATAATCAATTTAAAACTTAGCATACAAAGACACACACACACACACACATATATATATATATATATATATATATATATATATATATATATATATATACTAATCTATAAATATTGTACTAAATTGTATTCTTACGTAAGATTTTTATCACTGAATTGCTTCATATCAAAATTAGCATTGTTGTTCAAAATAATGTGAGATACTTTTTCACATGGTTCATCATATCTCGTTGCACCCCCCGAGTTAAAAATTTTATACAAAAATTCTCTATCTTCTGTAGAAAAGCCCGCTGCATAAATCTGCACATTATATAACAATGTTACAATTTTTTAAAATTTTTAATTAATAGCTTTTGAATACACGTTCATCAGAAAATTAATTTCTCTCAAATCAGTTTCTAAATTAATTTAATTTGTGTTCACAAAATGTTCAATAGTCGATTTAAAAAAAATCTTAATAAAAAAAAAGTTATTCAAGTAGAGCATAATATATATTCACTTACGCCACAACCATCCAAAAATAATCCAGCATTTCTGACATCTTTCATATTAAATAAGGGTTTAATTTCACTTCGAAGTGTGCTAATAGCACAAGATTTTTCCAAAGTTATATCTTGCATTTTTTCTTGTATTGTAATATTTACTGTTTCATTTACTGTTGAATTAATTTTCTGCTTATCCATTACAATGGCACTCATCATAGAAAAATTACTAGTCAAATCAGCTGCAATAAATTTGTTAATTGTTTTTAATTTTTTCATTATCTCAATATTTTAATTCTTATCTTAAAAAGATGATATTTCAAATATGTGAGATAATGTAAAATGGTATTACTATTTTAGGATCATTGGTAAATTTATAATTTTTAACATATATTATCTAAATTTTCAACAAATAACTGTATTATAAAGAAGGGCTATATTTACGAGCATTTTCTTTAGTAGGTGTGCTCGCGTTTGATACTTCAATTCTGTATTTATCCATTGCAACCGCATAACCAAAAGCCACACTATCTTTAACCCAATCTGGATTTACAATTTCCTTTTTAGATGTTCGAGCTGCATTGTATTTTGCGCTATCAATACCATTTTTATTAATCACCAGTACGTCTGTTGAGAAAAAAATTAGTTCTTAAAATAATTTTTTTAACACGTTTATTGAAATAAAACATTTCAAATTATATATAGTATAAAATAAATATGCTTAAATAATATAATAGTATAATATAATAGTGTATTCTAATATATGAATGATATTTATTACTTCAAATTTTTGAAAGCTTTTATGTTTTTCTGTAGTGTTTTATATTTGATTAATCAAGATATAACCATATGCATACAGAAAACTAATTTAATTTTTGTCTTAATAATTTTGCAAAAGATTTGGTTCAAATGTCTTCTTATTAATAACATTTGAACACTTAATTTTAAAAATACTATTGTTAATTCTTAGTCATTTATAAATATACTGACTATATTATTCAAATAAAATGGAAATAAAAGATAGGATTTTGATATAACCTGTTGTATCCGTTTGAAACTTTCCACTGTAAGTACCACCATTATCTTCTATTAATTTTTTCACATTATTTTTATCTTCTCCTGACAAACTAGCCGATGTGATCTATAAAAAAAATAAATTAAATTATTGATGTCAAGGAATAAATATATACTAATTATATGATATAAGTACTAACAGTCAAACCATAAAATGGAGGAAGTCTGTATGTTGTCACACTTTGTTCTATAAATTCTGGGCATGCACCCATTACTTCATCCTTTAAACTTTCTTTCCAAATAGCTTCAATCCAATCATGTCGTACAATATGAATCAGCCCAGCTGCTTTCTGGACACATAATTAAAATTAATATAATCTACAGTAAAACAATTTTCAAAAAATTTATAGTTGAAAAATAATTAAAATGAATTGAATGAAATAAGTCTGAACAACAAAATGTTGATCGTGATATACTGTTACATATAAGTAATTAAATGAAGTTTATGGCAATTGTGAATGATTGTTTTTTTAATTTCATCTTTAAAATATTGATACCAAAATAGTATCTTCTTAATTAAAGTTTTAAAAATACAAATTAGAAGAAGTATTTAATTTGTAAACATACACAATATTTTACACTGGTAACATTATTTGATATAAGGTGTGTTGTTTTGGTCTGCATATTATTTTCAAAGACACCACCCATCCACTGCACATAAGTAGCAATTTTATCCTAAAAGAAAGTCATAAGAATATATAATAGAATATATTATATAAAAAATATATAACACAACACAATAAACAAAAAATAGTTTTTATATACTTTCTGTTCTTTTGTAAAACCCGAAGTAGTTACGATGAGTCCAGTCATCGCTAGAGTATACAAAGGGTTAGTCCAAGGAGGGAGTTCTTTGTCCTGAGAGAGACATTGCATAAGACAACGCGTTCCAATGATTCTGCAAATAAATTATTTAAAAGTTTTTGGTGGTTGTTTTGTGTATATCGTGACTTAACAATTAATAACCATCTTTACTTACAGAGCCTTTGATCCTTTAAGATATTCAAAAGCTGAACCAGCAAATTCGTCAAATACGAATATATCAGTTTTTGTTAATTTTGCTTGATTAAGAATTGTACATTCCTTTTCACTAATCCACTCACATTCTAGATTACATTTTATAGAGCATTGCTGTTAAAAAAATAATGTATTGTTATTAATAATACTTGAAAAAGAGAAAACAATTAGAGGTTAACCATTATACGTACTTCGAACGCAACAACCATCATATGTTTTTCATCATATTTTTTTTGACGAACAAATTTAAAACTTAATTCAGACATATTTGTAACAAATATAATTAATTATAAGTTAAAAAAGTTCACCAAATCTTTATTATTTAAAATGTAGGTTTTAAAATGAAGACTGTTAACATCCTAAACAATGTTATACACACAAATCAGATTGTCAACCTGGTGTCAAATTTATGTCATGACATTTATCAGCGTTTTTAGTGTTGCCAGTATTGACGAATTAGATAAGATTATGAAGTTGCATCAAATAATGATCTTTTCCAAAACAAATGTGAAATTCATTCATTTAATAAATAGTTATCGATATTATAGTGAAATATTTAATTTAATAATGATTGAAGAAATGGGAGATTGTGATTTTTTTTTAAATTTAAAATGTTACAATGTTACAAATGTTAAATTTAAATTGAGACCGGTAAGACCAGGTAAAACCATTTTATGTTTAATAAATTTTAAGTTACAACAGCCGATGGAATGCTAAGAAAATTATTCTCCTAATATATTAATGTCATTAAAATCAAAATTCTTCATCTATGACAAAATTATTCAACAAAATCTCTATTTGGAAAAATGCTTTTTAGATACTAGTAGGTTGGTAGACAATGGCTGTTAGCCATAACATACAATAACTGACATGTTGAAGTACAATACTTTAAACATTTTCAAATTTAAACATTTTAGTATAAGTATTATTAATATAATCCCATTACAAAAATATTTAGCCATATACAAATTTAGTAATTTCTTGTATCGAATATCTAAACATGTTGAAAGAACATTGGGTGATTATAATACGAGAAATGAGTTGTAAAAAAAGAATGCAATTTCAGTGAAATTCAGAAATTCCAGAAGTTATCAAAACCAATATGGCAGATCACAAACACAGTGAGTAATAGTTAATAACAAATTGATATATTCTTAATCTAGAAATATTTTATACTATTCATATATGTATCGATTTTATGCGATTTATACATATGTGAACCATAAGAATTAAATTTATAAATACAACTTTATCAGTGATGACCCACCGCAAAGTGGTTTTTGAATCAGATAATTCAAATTACAAAACTTTGATAATAAACTCATTTTCTAAGATATGTTTATCATTTCGTCATGTTTTCAATTTTATGTCAGAAGTAATCAGTTTCATTTCTTGTTAAACATTAGAAATAATATAAAACTATAAAATATCTACCATAAAATAAATTTGACCAAATTTATAAAAATGTAAGTTATAATTTTATATAAATAATAAGTGTTCTTCACATGAAAGAATCAAGCAAAGAGTGCTCTAAAAATCTGTTTTTTCAGAATATAGTAAATCTGGGATATTAAGGTAATTATTATAATTGCAATTAGAAGTGTGAAGTTTTTACAAAATATACCAGGTTTGAATGGCCATGAAAAAATTTAGAATTTTTGTAAAAACCGAACCATTTAAAGAGAAAATAGTATTCGTTCTATATTATAACAAACTCTGTATCCAATGTATAACAATAACGATTATTAGACTTAAGAATATTTGAATTATTTGAATAAAAGCCATTAGTTTGGCACTAGCCTAACCAGGGAATGAAACACTGCTTAACAATAAAGTACATATATCAGTTTTTTACATAAAATTTCACTTTTAAACCGTAGTGGATACGTTTATTTAAGAAATGTGTTTTGAAACATATTGTACAATTCAAAATAAATGAAATGCAAACATATTTGAGAGTGAGAATGGTTGTGTCTCCATATTTTAGAAGTCCTAATAATAGACTTTGCTTTGGTCAGTGTCGAGACCAGCCGGTGACATATTTAGATTCGAAGTAAATTTTCAGTCTTTTCGTTTTTTCATATAAATACTTACATATATAATATATTAATAAAATCATGTATATATGTGTGAGTGTTCGATTCGTGAATAAAACGATATAGATTTTTAATTGATTTTTGATAGGATTATATCTGTATTTAGTATCCTCCATGCATTCACAACTATACTATACTTGTATATTCTAAATAACAGTGCATTTACATACTTCTAATATTTGTATGCAACAAACGTTGACGCATCTGATTATGTGCAAACAAAATAATACATAATTAAATTAGTCACTCACAAATTATTCACCTTCGCAATAGCAATATTATGAAAATATAAAATGATTTATATCTTCTGATAATATTGTGATAAAGATTTGCGTCTATTCATGTACCATACCATATCATTTAATTGCACAAATATTTAGGTATGTTTGCGTTATTCATATATTATCATATAGGTGGCAAGCTGTTAGAACACGTCGATTTATTGACAAGACCGTTACATACTCAAAAACATTCTAGCTGATGAAACATATTATGGACATTTAGATTGTAATAATGCAAATGCAAGTTGGCAAAATGAAAATGAAGTGATTGATCACCAATAAAAGGAAATTTTAATAATAAAGGATAATAAGCCTTTCAATAAAATGGATAGTAATCATGATAACAGTGATAATGGTGAGGAACATGTTAATCATCAAGTAAGTGATAATAATTATTATTATTGTTACAAATATTTGACACTTTGTACAAAATGTGAGAGCTCAATATATTTTCCATTACTGTCTTGATATTTTAAATTTATTTTTAATCTTTTTATCTTGTTCACTTTCTACTACTTTTTGCAACATTATATATGTATACTTACAATTGTTTAAACTATTTTTAGTTTGAGAAAATTACGTTTAGCTTGCAGTTTATTTTTATTTAAAAGGTTCCTGCTCATTGTAATGGTTTTATTACACAACAATGTTATTTCTTTTGTATTTTTTCTGATAAGTACTTGCTTGAAATGACTACACACATACAGGGTTGAAACGTACAAAATAGATATACAAGTATTTTTAATTTATTTATTTCTCCAAATTGGCTAAAAATCTTAAATTCTCTATATTCATTTACTATCGATTAGTCTTAGTTTTCCAGTCTGGAGTAATAAAATTCTCCATATATTAGCCTAGTTATAATTTGTTTTCCTATTCTTTTATTGTTGTATTGATTTTGACTTCCTATCGTTTTGTTCAGTTTAGAAAATTCTATTTGTTTATAACTATTTGTATATAACTTTTATAATTCTATTTGTATATAACTTAAGTTATAAAAATCTATTAACTTTTTTGTATTTATTTTATTATATTCTTGAATAGCAAAGCTTTTCATTATTCATTTGTTAATGTTAAATTTAGTCCTCCTTAGCAGATTGATTTTAATTGACTTTTATTAACTCTGATTGTATGTCTATCACATTTACATAATCTTAATTAATTTATTGAATTTTTGCAGACTTATATCGTCATAGAATTTGCAAAAACAATTAGGAACAAAACTTTATTATGGATTGTGGACAAAATTGTCGCAAAACGCCGGCATGGGGGCGCTGAACTTTTGCTTAGGAAGCAACCTCATGAACATGATCAGGTTTGACTTCTGACCTAACATTGAATTAAATTTAATAGATTATATAAAATTTTTACATTACTATGAATATTTTTTTGAAATTGATTTTTTTTTAAATCTGCCTTATTTAATAAATATAATTCTCTTGCTTTTTTGCAAATATCCCATTGTAATATGATTTTTATTTTGTCTATATGTATATAGACATTACGTATTTAACAAAAGCATTAATGTGAGAAAAAAAAACATAGAACGTTGATACATGTTTGATATAATATTTTATGCAATTTCATTATGTAAAGACATTATCTCTTATTTATTATCATTATCATTTATTATTATTAATAATTATTAATTAATATTATTATTTATTTATTTATTATCATTATCATTTATTTAGGGTATCATATTTCACATTTCGGCCTCCAAAATCAGGCTTCTAGAAGGTGCCGAAGAAATGGCGCTTCTTAAGCCCGATCTAGCTGGAAATATACGTGAATTTGATCTGGAACATATAGAAGACTTTCTTCCAGACAAAGCTGGTCCAGAACAATTACTTACTACATCAGAAATGCAAAGCATTGTTTGGCGAGAACTAATTAATATGAAAGCTCAGGCAGATGAAAAGTTGAGTCGATTCATATAATTTTTAATTTTTTATAATATTATAATAGTAATTAACTAGTACTAGTAATATAATATTTTTCACTTAAATTCAACTACAAAAACTTTTTTAAAAGAAAGTTAAACAATAGAAACATCTGAAAGAAAAATTGTTACATACATATAAAAACAAAAGAAAGTATATTCAAATCAAACAAAATAATACCAATCAAGCAATGAAAAAAAACAAAATTAAAATTAATCAGTCTCTGATTCTAATGAGTGATTGATTGCTGTTGTCTTAAAATTGGTTGAATGTTTGCTTTTCTTTGAAATTTCTGGAAATATATTAAATTTCCTTGTAACCAGCTAGGCAACAAACACACCGCTTTGAAAATGTGTTTAGAGGCTAAATGATCTTTGGAAATGTTTAGTTTTCATTAGTAAGTACAGTTGCAATAGCATTTCTTCTTTACAGAATTCTTGGTTGTCCAAGGTTAGCCATTTAATAATATCAGTTGCCTCAAAACTTGAATAATTTGGAAAAAAGCAAGGCTAGAATCCGAATAGTGCAACTTTGAAAATTTATCATTGAAAACAAGTGACAAACGACGTGAAATGAAGTTTTGCTGTATTCACTAATAGTATATATCCTTTATGCTTTATCTCTAGTCCAAGATTCTAGCGGCAAAAACATTTAAATCAAAATCTTAAAATAATACCTACCTTGTAATTAGAAATAGCTAAACTAACATTGCATCAACATGCATTCATTGTCATTCCTTTGGATCATGATCAAAAAATAAATGGTCTATGATATCAGTTTGATATGCTGCCAAATTAAACTCAATGCAATAACAATAGGAAAATTTAGGAAACTTATATGGATTATAATTTTCACATATATAAAATTATATTTAATTCGAAATATCACAATTTATATAATCGTCTAAATGATTTTTAATTCGTGCAGTTTTAATATTTCTGGTTTTATTAATTTAAATATTATTTTTCTTATTATTATTTGTATCATTTCAGGTCATTGCCAGGATACGCCGAAGTACAACTATATCATGGACAGTCCATAATTCAATTGTTAGAAAACTTAGAATTAATAGAACGTATTCATCCATTACATGATAAAGAATTTAAAGAAACTTGGAAAGAATGGTATTGGGCATTATTGAAAAGGCAACCAATTGGTAAATTATTTTAAATTATAGATATTTATGGTGAATAGTATTTGAATTAATAGATTTACATGTGGAATATTTATTAATTAGAGCAATAGAGTTGCATACATTCTCAGGCTTATTTAATACTCATAACTGACGCAATTTTTATTCATTTATTATAGTCAATCAGTATAATTCATACTTTTATTTTTTTTCGCGTATTAAATCAATGTTACTAACTATAATTATGGCTTTTATCCTTTTTTAGCCGAAATCAGAGAGTATTTTGGAGAAGCTGTTGCTCTTTATTTCAATTTTCTGGGCTTTTACACCACCGCCTTAATAATACCAATGACTTTAGGATTTCTACAGCTGATTGTATCTCAAGAAACCCTGGCATTCTTTTGCGTTTTTAATGTTATTTGGGTCACTGTATTTTTAGAGGTATTTTATTATTTTTTAGTTAACATTAAATATGTGATAGTCACTCAAAAATAATATTCGAAATAATTAAAGGTTTGAAACATATAATAAAACTAGAAGAAAACCTATAAAAGTTTATTGTAATATGCCAGAAGTTTATCATTTATATACCTATATTTATATTTTTAAAGACTAATAACACCAATTGTTTTGTTGATAAAATGAACGATATCATCGTTAAATTTTTTACCACTTACTTTATTTTAATTTTTCATGGTGTGATTACTCATAAGAACAAAATAGTTGAGCAAATATAAAATCCATAAGTCGAGACTTAGCTAATAGGCATAGATAAATTAAGAACATTTGGATTTATTTATTTCTTATTATTATTTGTAATTAATTGATATGTATTTCTGACATCTTAGTTATGGAAAAGAAGATGTAGTGAGCTGGCTTTTGACTGGGGCACAATTAATATGACAAGCCTTGATGAACCACGTCCGAACTATCATGGAACAATGGGAATAGATGCTGTTAGTGGAAAAGTTCAGCCACAGTACCCTAGATGGAAAACTAATATGAAGGTAATATTATATTTATTAATTAAACTTTTACAATGACCAAATAACAAAATATCTAGTGTTACTATTTATTTTGGTATTTAAATTCATTTGCATACTTAATACATAAAATAATTTTAGAATTGAATTGAGAATTTAGTCCTTTGATCTTTTTATTTCAATATCTTATAAAAATGTACAGAGGAAAAAATTAAAGTTACATTGTCTATATTGATTTACTTAAGAGGTTGATGATGTAGTAAAATAAATATGCATATACATGTTTCAAATAGTATAAATATAACACATAAAAAGAATGAGTAAGTTATCTCATATCCAGAAACCTTACATTATTAATAAGAACAGAAACAAAATTATTTTCGGTCGAATATTTCTACTCACGCATGGTATATTTTAGGTTTATTTTTGTTTGTATGCTTTTTTATCGATATCTTCTGAATTATAATCAAATCAAACACTTGAAATTGTGTCATACATGTTACGCTTATGAACCGATTAGAATAAAAAACATTCAACTCCTATTGATAAAGAGATGTGCTAACGTTTTTGGTCAAGGCAGGCCCAGCCGTTTCGAAGATACGGGTAAAAAATGACAAAAAATGGTTATTTATTTGCATTAATAAAATTAAATCTGAATAAATTTTTGGAAAGACGGGTTGAGCGATTCGGAGATCAAGTGAAAAAACTAAAAAAATGGCATTTGGGGGTCAAAAATAATCATTAGGCATATGCCCCACCAATTATCTGATATTATAGTCCAGTCATTTACGCTTAAATTAGGTAAGAATCTCGGAATTGAGTAGTTGTAAGGCTAAATACTTGTATATTGACACTAAGAAGTTGTCTCATATGGTAAGGAGTACGTAAGTTGTCTCAAAACCTACATATGGTAGGTACACCCTACCATTTGTAGGGTGAACACCTTGTATATTGACACTTTTTAGTGTCAATATACAAGTATTTACAGACTTACAGCTGGGTATCTCGAATTCCGAGTGAACTTACTATAATGACTGGACTACTAATAAAATTTTCAACATAAGTACGAATCTATAAGGCTGCAATGCGGCGCCTAGGGGCATTAATATTTTGTCTATTAAAACAGATACGCAGCGCGATTGCTTTGAAAAAAATTGAATTTAGAAAAAAAAATAGAAAAATAAAATCAAGATTTTCAAAGCAGGGCAATTTTTTTTTCAAATTTCTAAATTTTCAAAAATCTTTTAAATCTCAGTAAATCTTTTACAACTTTAAAATTACGGAACGGAAAGTTCCAATACAGTAGAACTCCAATTATCCGAATCCGGAACGGATTCGGATAATCAAATTTCGAGTTTTTTTTTTTTAAATTGCCATTGGAAAGAAAAAAAGTTACGTTTTGATATTGCACTATTTTTTTTATTGAATTAAATAAAAGAAACATGACATTTTCACATGTTTTAAATATAAATAAATGTACTTATGTACAAGTTTAGAAATAAAATCATTGTTTTGTAAACATCTCCGTCAAATCAAAACAAACAATGTGCCTACACTGGCTTTGCTGGTGAAAGAATAATAGCGCACTGAGACTTTTTTTGGACAATTTTTTTTCTGAAAGTGATTCGGATAGTCGGCGATTCGGATAGTCGGAGTTCGGATAATTGGAGTTCGGATGATTGGAGTTCGATAATTGGAGTTCTACTGTAATTTGCTAAAATTAAATTAATCACATATTTAATCATGTAAATAATGTTTACAAAATATATAGTCACATAAAAGTTGAGAAACATTCATTTGAGAAACTCTGGTCGCGCTTCCCGTGCTTTCAAGACTGGCTCACAGAT
>NW_020539725.1:53388630-53438326 GCF_003426905.1 Ctenocephalides felis | reverse complement strand
TGTTATGATAAGGAAGAGGTATTGTTTGGAAAATCAATTTTATCTACTTGGAATTGTATATAATTTATTTTTTTTTTACATTTCAGGAGTGTTAGAAGCTTGGGCAGCATTCATCAGAGAACTTGATCCAGATGTGTTTACAGGATATAATATAAACAACTTTGACTTTCCTTATTACTTCGTAGAGCCGCACATCTGAAAGTGAAAAAATTTGATTTTTTGGGACGAGTTCGAGACAAAAAGTAATATTATAAATCATAATTTTGTATTTATTGTTTGTGTTATATATTCACTAGCACAATTTGTACTGTTTTTTTTTTTCAGGTCAGTTTTAAAAGAAAACTGTACTGCAGTCAAAGCAAATGGGTCGTAGAGAGAATTACGCAATAAATTTGAAGGCAGGGTACCCTTTGATTTGTTACTAGTTTATTGAGAGATTATAAATTGCGGTCTTATACCTTGAATGCTGTAAGTTTTCATTTCTTACAAGAACAAAAAGAAGATGTCCATCATAGTATTATATCTGATCTGCAAGCTGGGAATGAACAGACTAGAAGAAGGTTATATATAAGTTAGATTTTCTAAAATGATATATAATATTTTATTGAAAAATACTATAATTATATTATATATAATAGTTCCTAAAATTTGACTAAATATTGTTTATTTTCAGATTGGCTATGTATTGTTTGAAAGATGCTTATCTTCCATTGCGGTTGTTGAATAAATTAATGTGTATTGTCAATTACATGGAAATGGCTAGGGTAACTGGTGTCCCTCTAGGTTGTCTCTTAACGAGGGGCCAACAAATCAAAGTAGTCAGTCAACTCCTTCGAAAGGTAGAATAATGCATATATTTTTTTTTTTTTTAAAGAAATGGCTATTAAAAGTTATTCTGATAATTTAATTATAAAGAACATCATGTTAATCTTAAATTATGTTTCAAAGATCAGATTTATTTAAATTTCTTTTCCGGCATTGGTAGCATAATATTTGAGCTATTTTATTTCAATTTCATGATAGTCTAAAGAAGCTGGCTATTTAATGCCAACATATAGTGGACAAGGTTCTGAAGAACAATATGAAGGTGCTACTGTAATTGAACCCAGAAGAGGATATTATGCAGATCCTGTGAGTACTTTGGATTTTGCATCACTATATCCTAGTATTATGATGGCTCATAATTTGTGCTACACTACATTAATTCAACCAGGACAGAAGGAAAAATTGGGGTATGACAATATCTTAAATAATTATTTAGGGTTAAATAAGAATTATTATATTTGTGTAATATTTTGCAGATTAACTGATGATCAGGTAACTAGAACTCCCTCAAACAACTTGTTTGTGAAGTCATCAGTTCGTAAAGGATTGCTGCCGGAAATTTTAGAATCTTTGCTTTCAGCAAGAAAAAAAGCAAAGGCGGATCTTCGAGATGAGAAAGATCCTTTTAAGCGGTCTGTTTTAGATGGTCGTCAACTTGCATTAAAAATTAGTGCAAACAGTGTTTATGGTTTTACTGGAGCACAAGTTGGCCGATTACCATGCCTAGAGATATCTGGGGTAAAAATATGTGTCTTAGATATAAATATTGATGTTTTATACAACTAAAGCTAAATAACTAAATTACCAATGACTTGCTTTATTTTATTAAATATTTTAATTTTTATAGGTTTACAAATTTTATTTAATTCATAAGTGATTATGAATTTATTTTCTAGAGTGTAACTGCATACGGCAGAACTATGATAGAACAAACCAAACAAGAAGTAGAACGTAAATATACTATAGCTAATGGTTACGAAAGTGATGCTGTGGTAATTTATGGAGATACAGACTCCGTCATGGTTAATTTTGGTGTTAAGAGTTTGGAACGAAGTATGGAATTAGGTATGAATAACACAATAAGACACACTGAATTTGTGTTTTTATGTGTTTGTTTAAAATATTATTTGAATTTTATTTTTTCCACTTTCTTAATGGTCAATACAAATTTTTAGAAATTACCAAATTTTACAAAACAGTTTTGATAAGAAATTTTTTAGTTAATAATGAATATTTATTAAGTTTATCATATAATTTAATTTTAAAGGTCGAGAAGCTGCAGAGTTTGTAAGTCAGAAATTTATTAGGCCAATAAAGCTGGAGTTTGAAAAAGTTTATTTTCCATATTTATTAATAAATAAAAAAAGATATGCTGGATTGTATTATACAAGAACTGATAAATATGATAAAATAGATTGTAAGGGTATTGAAACTGTACGAAGAGATAATAGTCCCTTGGTTGCTAACATGATGAACATGTGTCTTCAAAAAATTCTAGTGCACAGGTAATAATTGATAAATCTTTATGATTATCATATACATTACTTATTATTAAAACTAAAAAGTTATTAATTGATATCTCAAAATTAATAATCAGGGATCCAGAAGGTGCTGTAGAATATGCTAAACAAGTAATTTCAGATTTACTTTGTAATAAAATTGATATTTCACAATTAGTTATCACAAAAGAACTTTCAAAAAGTGATTACGCTGCCAAACAAGCCCATGTAGAACTAGCTAATAAAATGAAGAAACGAGATGCGGGCACTGCACCCAAACTAGGTAAACGCATTGATAAATAATATTCAATTATTTTTCTGATAGTAATATAAATATTAGATATAAAATTGAGCATGTAAACATTGTAGTTACAGGCTTATTATGCATTCATATAATGCAGTTATCAAGAATTTAATTTAATCAACATTAGTTTTCATTTATAATTTGTTTTTCTAATTTACTAAGTTTTAATTTTATTATTATAGGTGATCGTGTACCATATGTTTTATGTGCAGCAGCTAAGAATACTCCTGCATATATGAAAGCAGAAGATCCAATATATGTATTAGAAAACAGTATTCCAATAGATAGTGCTTATTATTTGGAAAATCAATTATCGAAACCTTTATTGAGGATCTTTGAACCTATATTAGGTGATAAAGCTGAATCTCTCCTCTTGCGTAAGTAGTTACTTATTTAAAACTCTATAAAATTATAAATTGTTCCACATCAATCATTAATAATTCCTATTAAAAACTTATGGCTCTATTTTGAGGAAAACTGCTAAAACTTTGAAAATCATTTTATATTTACAATTCTGATACAAAGGAAAGATTATCTATCTATTGAATTTAATGATATCTATAGTAACTCTTTTGATAGTAATTTCATTATATTTAATATCTACAATTTTGATATTTGTAATTATTTTATATGTAATTCTGTAAATTAATATAATAAAATGGTATAATAACAACAGGTGGTGATCACACAAGAACTAAATCTATGGCCACATCTCGTGTTGGAGCTCTATCTGCATTTACAAAGAAAAAGGAAGCATGTATAGGATGCAAAGCGTTACTTCCAGCAGGTTATGAAAAAGGAGCTTTATGTCCTCATTGTATTCCTAGACAATCTATACTATATATCAATGAAATGGAATCGCAAAGAAACCTTGAAGAAAAATATTGCCGATTATGGACAGAATGTCAAAGGTGTCAAGGTTCTTTACATGAGGAAGTGATATGCACCAAGTGAGTACTTATTTATTTTATTATTTATATTACATAAGATTATTGTATTGGTTTTTAAGAGTTTTTAATTAAGGATTTAAGTAAAAATTTTCAAACTGCATCAGTGAAATAATGCAAGAAATTTGTAATTATTAAAAAGTGAAGGTATGCAAAAGGCTTAACATAACACAATAATTTATGGACAATATGATTTCTAATCATATTAACTAAGTTACATGGACAAGAAGCTAAATAAGAGTCCTAAATTGTGATTATTGATATGCCACTAAAATATGTTTTGTGAGAGGAAAACAAAAAAATATTGCTCATATTTTTGAGCATAGTATACTAGTGTATTGAATACACATTGAATATGAAATGCAGGCATGCATGCGAGTTCTCAAAGTATTTTTTTTTTTTTTGACTAATTTAATATTATTAGCATACAACAGTTCAAATTTGAGAGTAAGTGGATTAAGTAGCTTTTGCATAAATTTTCAAATACACAGAAATTAGATAAGCAAAGATTGTACTTGCATTTTGCATAAGAAAGAATGTTTTCACATACTTACAAATTAAGCTATTAAAAGTAATTGATTTCAATTTTCTTTTAAAATTTATGTAATTTTACCGGTTTTATTTAATGTCATATGCGTTCGCCTGTGGCAATACGGAAACTAACCTTAAAATGTCAAAATCACTGTAAAATCAAAATTTATTAAAATGTTTCTCAATACCATAATTTTTAATATTTTAAAAACCAGGCCTATACAAAACAAGCAATTTCAAAGCTTATTCCATACGTGTTCAATAAATTATGCAGGTCATTCAAAATGGCAAAATATCCGGCACATAAAAGCTTTGATGGACAGTAAAAAAAGTGACTTATTTACAAAATTATCAAGACAAATACGTTTAGCAATCGTTGAGGGGGGTGGTAGCACAGATGCTAAGATTAATAATCAACTAAATAACATCATAGAACATGCAATGAATCAGAATATGCCTAAAGCTACAATTACCAAAATTTTAACCAATTATGAAAAAAAGGATGCAAAAACAGTGATGAAACAAGGAATAATAGAACTCAAATTATTAAATAGAAATGCATTTATTTTGCTGTCTCTAGTAACAGATAATTTAGCTAAGACGAAAGCTGAAGTCAACGGAGTAGTTAAGAAGTCTAGACTTGTTGAATTTGCTATGTGTAAACACATGTTTGAAGAAAGAGGAATCATAACAACAAAGTTGCTAGATGGGCAGACCCTTGACCATGCTACAGAGCATGCTATTGAAGCAGGGGCAGAAGACGTAGATCTTGTAGATGAAAATGAGAATTACATTCAATTCGAAACAAATCCACTTTACATAGATCGAGTTAAAAAAAATCTGGATGCTAAAGGCTATAAAATTGAGCACTATGAGAAAGTTTTTACTCCTCATGTTTCTGTTCAGTTATCTACAGATGACCGTGAGCAATATGAACTCCTTAAAAAGAAATTGTTAAATATAGATGGCATTGATGATATTCACGATAATATTGAATATGCAGAAGATTTTTAGCAAATTAAATGAAAATAATTATCAATGTACATGAACTAGATAGTTAAATTATTTAAAATAAGCAAGTTATTATTTTGTTACAGCCGGGACTGCCCAATTTTCTACATGAGGAAAAAGATTCAAATCGAATTAGATACTCAAGTCAAACGTGTTGAACGGTTCGGTTTACCGAGCTGGTAAGATTCATTCAAAGACAAATAAATATTTCTTGTAATAAAAATTACATGTTTTATTTATTACATTTCATATATACATATATTTTCATAATTGAAATTAATATTAAATAGATATCATATACAAATTGAGGTCTTTTTGTATACAAATACATTATAAATTAAGTATAACTATAATAGTATAAAATCGCCAAAATCACAATTATTTTATTGTATGATTCTGAAATGAAAACCTTACAAGATTTGCTTGTGTGCTAATTTAAAGTAATTAAAAATATTTTGTACAGAAGCATCAAAATCTTATGGCAAAACAGTCGGCCATAAAAAGTTGATTGTTGAAATGTTGAATTGATATTTGAAATTTTTGCATTTTAATATAAACATATAAATGTTCAACATATAGAAATTGCATACATGACAGTTTAAATATAAATATGTATAAATAAATATGTATGTGCTCGTTTAGGTGATAACCACATTCAATCCTGGTTTAGAACATACATAATTGACTATTGATTTTATATTATTTCCTAGCTTGTAACGCATTAGATAGCCAATCCATTGCCTGATCTAAGCCTTCACCTTTTGTTGCTGACGTTTTGAATATTTGGAATGTACGGTTTTTTAAAGCTTCTAAGCCCAATGCTTGATGAACCTCGGCTACTGATAAGCACCCAGCCATGTCTTGTTTATTGGCAAGAACAACGAGAATAGCACCAGCTAATTCTTCTTCCTATAACATATTTAAAATCATAATATCTTACTAATAACTGTCTCTTTATTTTGTTAGAATTAAAATCTGATGTGTTGATTTCAATAGGCAAAAATAACACTTCACTATTTGAACTGAATAACAAATATTCTTCAAAGCTTCACTTACACCTAACATGTAGAGTAATTCATCTTTAGATATTCCAATTCTATCTCTGTCGGCTGAATCCACAACATAAATAATGGCATCTGTATTACTATAATAGCAACGCCAATAAGGTCTAAAAATGGTAAAACATATATAAGTCAAATCAAATTCTAACAATAGTTGTTGTTTATTGTATGAAGCTAAAGCATTGTTTGCAATGATTTATCTAGATGCTGATGTTTAGAATTAACTAGAACTTAAGATTTATAAACTTGTAAGATCCTGTAGAATTCTTTTACAAATGAAAGAAATAGTTTTAAGAATGGTATTTAAACCACTACTTGTCTGTTATATAAGCAAAATAGTTGTTTATAATTGAGAGGATAAAATGATAAAACTGTTTAGAAACTTCTTTGTTATTTGTACAATTACTTGGAACTTTGAAAATAATCACTTAAAACATCAATATTGTGCAAAAATATATGAAAATAATATTAACCGTATGCTAGTCTGTCCTCCTAAGTCCCATACTTGAAATTTGAGATTTTTATAAGTAACTTGTTCTACATTAAAGCCAATTGTTGGTATAGTTGTAACAACTTCACCAACTTGTAATCTGTATAATATTGTAGTTTTGCCGGCGCCATCCAAACCTAAAATTAAAATTCTCATCTCCCGAGCACCTAGCAAGTTTCTAAAATAACTGAAAAGTCCCCCTAAAACATAGGATTTATTATAACCTAATTTATGTTGATTATATGTCATTAATTAATGCTTTAATGTCATTCTGTTACTGCAAATCAACATATTTGCCTTACCCATATTTTTGTATTAACATACAGGATACGAAGTAAATAATCGCTTAAAAAGCGAATTTTTAGGGACTAAGTTTTATATTTTATAACTAAGTTTTATAAATATTCGTTTAGAATGTGACAGTTTGCGCGAAAGGCATATTGATGTTTGGCTTGGTTCTTGTTGAAGGGTTCATTCACAGTCATAGTTCAATTTCTGCTTAAGTTTTGACGTACGCAAGTGTTGCCGTAGTTGAGAAATATTTCTGTATTACGACATTAGTAGTGCACTGATAGTAACGTAGTAGAATATTTTCTTGAGCTGATTGTGAGTTTTTTTTTCTCGTATTGTATAAAATAAACTAGTTGTGCATGACATCGTATCTTAAAGGTAATTGCTCATTGCTAAAACTTTCCGTACAGCGATTTAATTTTTTTTTATAATTTTTTGAAAATTCTCAAATTTTTGAAAACATTGGACATATTTAAAAAATACGTTTTCAAAATTTTTGAAAAAACGTTCAATTCCTATTGATTGTTAGTTTTACTATTACTGATTAGTTTTGGCAAATCTATCTTTTCGAAGATACTTGGCTAAAAGCGCCAAAAATGATGAATCAGTTTTCGAAAGAACGGTGCGTTCGATTTCAATAATTCAAAAATCATTTTACATGTATCGGTGAAATGAAAAACTCGTTAAATTTAACAGTCTTGGCAGTTATAAATCCTGGCAACAGTATAAACAAAATTTGCACTTATTAAAATTTCACTAAAATATATACATATGTCGATAATTCGATATACATATTTCTAGTGATCATTTTTGATCATTATTGAAATCGGACGCTCCGTTCTTTCAAAAACTGATTTACCCTTTTTTGGTACATTTTGCCCCATATCTTCAAAATGGTTAGACCTGCTGTTGCCAAAAACTAATCAGTACGTCTCTCCAACAATATGAATCAAAAGTTTTTTTGAATCGTGCAAATCGGTTGATCCGTGTTCTCAAAGTTGTTGTCAAATATTTTTATCCGAACACACCCACACACACGTACAATCATTTTTTAAGATGTACCAAAATGTTCAGAAACCATTGAAACTTGAAAGATATGCAAAAATTTTCATTTTCGATTTTTTGCGATTACTATAACTTACCCTATGGGAAGTTAATAATTAGTTGCAAGTTCTAATTAAATTTTAATTTCTTATATAGTCATTGCAATTTCTAACGAGTTCTTTCAGAGTACACCCTTTGAAATAAATATGATTAGTATTTTCATATTATCATTTCAAAAATGTTGATTAGTTGAGCTTGTAATAATACTTTGCGACCTGCTTAATAATTATTTTATAAATTATATTGTATAAATAAAACTAAACTAAAGTAGTGTATAAATAAAACTACTTGCTAAAATTAAGTAATATTTACCTAAAACAACTTATTCAATTCAGTTGAGCGTAATCTGTCCAAATCATTTAGCATTTGACGTATGAGCCGCCCTTCATTGTTTCATTTTAAACTAGGCTTCTACAAAAAATTTTAGTTATAAGTGCAAAGTTTCTACGCGGTTTTGAAATAATTTCTCGCCTTTCTCACAATCTCTGGATTTGTACAAACATTCCAAGACTAACTCTGACCAAATCGGTTCAGCCGTTTTTGAGTTTTAGCGAATCTAACATAATATCGGGCTCAATATTAAGCAGATAATTAAAATTCATCAGATATTTAGTAATTAAATAAAAATATTATTTCTATGTTTAATCAAAAGATTCTTCTAAAGTAAATTATAATTCAATCTTATATAAATGGTACTAGCTCTCGCTCTATAGTAGAATACAAATTTTATTATATTAAAATTTATTGGTAAATTTTCTTAAACCTATTTATATGTTAATTACAATAATATCTAAATATCTGGTAATATTCATTACATTAAAAAAGATTTTCAAAATATAAATAAAATCTACAAATATTTTAAATAAATAATATGTTTCTTCTCATCTGGCAACACCTGGAAACGTTTTTTTGTATTTTGTGACTTTTTGTAAAAATCCTCAGGTTCCAAATGTCTTCAGGTGTGTGAGGAATGTAAATAAGTGCTCGAAATAGTTTTTTTGTGTTCTGCGATTTTGGATAACATTTTATTATTTAGAATGTTTACATTTGTCAAGTAAGTTTACGAATTCTTAACAAAAAGCTGTTTATGTAATAATTGATGGTTATTAGTAGTAAATGTGGTAAAGGGAAAAGTTTTCAGTGAAGCTTACATTTTTTAAGTATGGTGAATTTTGAGAAAATATTTTACATGGATGGAATAAGGAAAAGTTTAAGTGATGTGAAATAATTAGAATTAGTGAATTAATATATTAATGATTCCATTATTGACGTGTCGGAAATTACTGCATTACTGATGCATTGTTTGCAAATTATTTTAAATTTAAAATTATGTTCCAAATCAACACAGTGTTTCAAGTTATTCTTGGTTCAGCAAATTAATAAATAGTTTTCTTGTGATTTAAGTTTAATAAATTGATTGGAATGCGATTCTCGTAGCCTCGGGCGACTCACGCATACCTTTAAAGTGACCGAGAAGAATTTTTAACAAAAAAGTAACAGGTACAAAGATCAAAAGGTACACGAATTTTATAAAATATATAAATTAATAATTTTTTATTGATACAAGTTGTTTTCTTGATTTTAAATATAAATTATGTTAAAAATATAAAGGAATGATAAAACGCGGTAAGTGTAATTATTGCACAATTTATACTTATTATTTATATCCTTAAGAATTAGAATGTTCCAATAAAACTGTAAAGAATTTCAATGTAAAGAAGTACATTTATTACTCAAAAGTACTGAAAATTTTTTAGTCTTGTTTAAAAATAATTAAAAATATATTAATAATTGATTATAAATTATTAAACTTAATTTTATGATAACAAATTTGCTGGAACTTCCAATACCATAACGAAATGTTCGAGGAATACTGAATGTTTTCAAATAGATTATTATAAATTCTGTACTATTGTCTAATATTTATAAGAATTATACAAACTGAATTACAAAGTAAAAATTATTTATTTAAAGGACATAAGTGATTTTTAGGACTTTACCAGAATTAAAATTAAAATCTGATTTATATTTGATATACAAAAAAAGTGTTGAAATATTTTTTGCAAAAGCAATTATTTTGTCAACACAAGCAGAAAGTTTTTTGAATCATTCAAATCGGATGCTTAGTTCTCTCAAAAACTGCCATTTTTTGTACATTCAGCTCGATATCTCCTAAATGTCTGGACCTGCCTTTGCCAAAATCTAATCACCACTTATCCCAATCATTACAAATTGAATGTATTTTGGATCATTCAATTCGGATACTCCGTTCTTTCAGAAATTCGATTTGTATTTTCTGCACTCTTTGCTCCGTATCTCCGTAACGGCTGGACCTGCCTTTGCCAAAAACAAATCAGCACATCTTCCTATCAATAGGAATCGAATGTTTTTTGAACCATTCAAATCGGTTGATCCGTGCGCCCAAAAATGTGGACGAAAAATTGTATCCATACATACATACACGCTCACACACACACATCCATTTTTTCTGAGGTATGCCAAAATGTTCAGAAACCTTCAAAACGTGAAAATATGAAAAAAAATCAAAATCTATTTTTAGACGATTACTATAACTTACCCTAGGGGAAGTTATTATGTTAATTATTTATAAATTATCAAGAAAATTAATTTTATGATAAAAATATAATAAATTTGTTACATGTATAATAATATATGATTTAAAATCAATTTGAAGACAAGTTATTAAACCAACTTTCATTTGATAGACGGGTTTAATGAGCTTTCATTAATCTATATTTAGAATATAACAAATATACAAATATCATGATATCAAATTCAAATTAATATCGATTATCATTAAGAGTTTATAATTAATGTTTATAGCATTTCTAAAAATGTAATTTTCTAGGAAAATAATTTACTATAAATCTTATTTTTAATTGAAATGTGTATGGTTGCATATATATTGAACAACTAAAATAAAATTTCCTAAAAATAAACAATATTTTTAGTTAAGGAAAATTAAAAATATATTAGCTTTACTAAAAAAAATGAATGAAATGAAGAAATGAATATTTGTCAATTTTTCTCATAATTTTTGTAGTTAGGGAGCGTCCATTAATCACGTGATCGCTTTTGAAAGATTTTTGGATTCTTCTCTCCCTCTGGTGATAATTTGTAATATTTAAAATTAATTCTCCCTTCCCCATGAAACTTTACGTGTAATTTAGTATCTAGAAAAAAACGTATTTTTTTAAACATTTTTGAAAAATGTTGATTTTTTTTTTAAAATTCAGGTAAAAATCAACTAACTTCAGCCTCCACAGATTAGCAACAGTTTTGTTTAGCAGCAGGAAGAACCTACCACTCCCCCCTCTCTCTTAAAGGCCGCCCCTTATACATTGAGTTAACCATTAAACTGAAACACTGAATCTATATAATTATACAGTTTTATCATTATACAATTATCATAGTTTCGGATGTAACAGGTACATATTTTTTTTCCGAATCTTTTACTCTCGAGTATCATTTATATGTAATGTAAAAATAATATAAATACTATATATTTCACTAAATATTTTTCATTTCGATAATACCTCCTGAATAAATTTAATAATTCTAAGTGTTAAATATTTCAACTATCTTCTGGTCATTTTACATTAATTTTGCAATTTCTTCCGCCACTCGTGCTTATAATCTGCTCTTGATTTTATTTGTTTTGATAAATGCTCTACATAGTTTATATAAGAGTAGCGGTACTTGCAGGATGTTGTTTTTGTTTTCATATCTTGTTTATAATTGATTGCGATTGTAGATCTCTCCGTATCAATGTAACGGCTTCGTCATAATTATTATAAAACAATCATTTTGTATCCGAATGATCTGCAGAGATTATAAAAATTATCCTTCGAAAGATACATTGCTCTGGATTGAGAAGTTGGTTATTTTTTAAGTAAATTAATTGTTTAATTTCTAGAATCTAGTTTAATAGTCTACTCTAATAGTAGTCGTTGCAAGTTTTTAACTTTTCGTTTAATTCATTGTTTCTCAAACTTTTATGTATCGACGATATTTTCATTTTCAATTCGTGGACCCTGCAAATTTTTTTGGCTGACAAAAAATGTTCAAAATTTTCAAAAAAAAAATCAAAATACAAAAAAGTCAATTTTATCAAAATTTTCAAAATCTAATTTTTAACTTCCCGTAGGGTAAGTTATAGTAATCGCAAAAAAATCGAAAATGAAAATTTTTATATATCTTCATTTCAAAGGTTTCTGAATATTTTGGCATACCTTAAAAAAAATAGATGTATGTGTGTGTGTATGTGTGTGTGTGCGTGTGTGTATGTCGGATACAAATTTTCGTCGACGATTTCGGGAACAAGTATGAAGCGATTTAAAAAATTCAAATAACATTCGATTCGTATTGATAGGGAGACGTGTTGATTAGTTTTTGGCGGAGGCAGGTCTAGCCGTTCCGAACATACGGGGCAAAAAGTGCCAAAAACGGTAACTCAGTTTTTAAGAGAACGGAGCGTCCGATTTGGATAATTCAAAGAACATTTTACTTGTATTAACAAGATGAAAAACTGATGAAGGTAGTTTTAGCGGTTTTGGAGATTTAGTAAAAAAAGTAAAAAAGAAATACCATCTGGCGGTCAAAAATGATCATTAGACATATGCACAAAATTATCTGATATTTTATAGAGATTTTAACAATTAGTATAAATTTTGTTTACATTCCTATAGGTCCCGTACTAATGTTTATCCGTCAAAAATCTAATTTTTCAGAGTAAATTTTTTTCAAAAATGTTAATCTCTAAAAAAAAAATTTTTTTGGTACAGGAAGTTCCAGCAATTTGCCTTAAGGCACGATGCCATGCGCCCCACTAGTTTCAACTATTTTTTCACTAACTCAGTATATCTAATTATAAGACAAAATGCATTACATGGTAGACATTGCTTCTAACTGAATATGTAAGTATTTTATTCAAAGCTTATTCTTTCTGCGCACGCATATGTTGCGTGAGCTTTTTAATAATAGCCAAGCGCCGAACGCAAGAGGTGCGTTTGCCTTCTTCGCACTTAAGAATAAGTTGTTTTTAGTAAAATTGAGTATTTAGATTGAAATTTTGTACTATAATTATTTCAACGTGAAATAGTCCTATTTACCCTATTTTGGTACTCCAGATTTGTTTTTATTATTATAATAAACCAGTAAAAAAATTAGAAAAAAGTCTTGTTTATGCAATACAAGATTGGTAGTGAATGCGTTAAAAAATAAGGTATAATGCAAAGAAATAAGTTTATTACACTAGAATGATCAACCAGAGGTCAACTATAGTCATATTACAGCTCAGCAGAAACTTTTAAATTATCCAATTATTTGCAAACATTTTGCCCGCGTATCTTACGCGCATGCCATGCGTAAGATTACGCGCAAACTCAAAATTATTACAATTCATAATATCATTATGCTAAAAAAATAACACTATACTGTCTACAAACAAGTAAATGCAGTGAATGCAGAGAAATAATTTTTTATTATTGTTACTTTGTTAAAAACCAGATCCCACGACATTTTGTTTCAAATTCGATTATTATCATGAAAATAAATTTGCGAAATGTCAAGGTCTGCAACGTGTGAATATAAAGAATAATGCACTACTTATTACGAATGCAGTATAAGAATATTTTATATCTTTGTTTTTTTTATTAACGTGTACAACCCTAATGCATTTTAGAATTTATGATATTAAAAACGTTTTAATTTAAATACGAAACAACAGGTTGGTATTTTAATTGCATCGTTTGTAATAATTAAATTTAAATTATGACTAGGTTTTAGACAGTCTTCTCTACACCAGATCTTGGCATTGGTAACTTAATATCTTTGGATACCAAGTAATTATTTTTTTTATATTAGACAGAAGCTATGATATTAAAATTCCCAACGTTGTGAATAAATTAATTATCCTAATTACAAATTGAAACCTTAGTTTTTGAAATCGAATCCAGATATAAATTACTTGATAAACTGAAATTAAACTTATGTATTTGCCATGTTTTACTTTAATTAATAAGTCACATAGATAGAACTTAACTAATTTATAAATTAAATAAGCTATTACATAATAAACTTAATTTTCTATTTTTTTAATTTTATTTTTCTAGGGTACGTAAAAGATGAATTTCAATGATTTACTTATAATAATTAATAAAAAATATATCATCAGTATTAAAAAAATTCTAATAATGAAAATATATCAAATATAGATAGGTTGGCCATTGGGTTTCATACTAAAAAGACTTGTAAGTAACATCACATCAGTTTATAGGACTATTCTGCACAAGTTCTAATTGATTTTTAAAACGAAATAAATATTAATTTTTAAGTTTTTTTTAATCGATGCATAAATTTGCATCTTTACTTCTATAAAATGCATTTTAATAAATATGTATATTTGTTGAACGACATATAAAATTACTTATAATTAAAATAAATATATAATTTAATTAAATATACCTATATTAATTATTGTCATTAAATATATTTATTCATTAACACATTATTTCTAGCTTTTTTAAAACTTTGATTCACTAGCTCTAAAGTGATATAGATAAACAAGTTGAATTCCTTATACTTATTTATAATGAATTAATATTTTTAATTTGTATTCATCATTTGGTGAAAAATATTATTGTAGATTAGATTTTTTCAAGTCATGCATGGTTGGTAATAAGAGGGAATATTTGGTCATTTTGTTTAATTATGTTTTAAAATATAAATAAGTGTGGGGACGGTTTCTATTGCCATTGTAAAATATCCGACGGAGCATAAAATTAAGTACACGCATGGGATAGACTTTAAATAATGATGTATGTATTTTGCTTGCCATTTGGACAAAATGGAATGTATTACGAAACTAACATTCAATATTATTTAAGAATCTTTTTATCTTATTACAACTTCTTTATGGCTCATAGTTCAAAATAATGAGTTATTTACACATAAAGGTGAAGACAATCGTTTAAGACGTACTACCAACAGTACTAACCATAGTACTACCAAAAATTTGCCAAAATGAATAGGCAAATTAAAAAAATATATTAATACTTGATATTATTTGAAAGTACAACATGCAGTAATTTAAAGGGTTTGTATATGGTTCTTCATTCAACTATCATATATTTTCAAAACTTTTTAATAGTATTAAACCTCTGCATTGACAATGTCGAAGCTAAACATTTTTACAACATATGCTGAATTTACTATAATGCTATTTTCATCATAAACAGAGGCATCCTTATAATTCCACACAAGTTCTTATATTTTCATCTAATTCCTTATTATATTTCCTTTCCTCTTTTTCAGAATTGATATTTCAAATGCGACACCTTCCATGGTTGTCACACTAGCCTCCAGCCATCATTTGTCATGAATTCAACATGGCCAACGGGCTCTCCTTGCCGAGATTCGCCCCTGTCTCCAGTAAGATCGCCTGTGTGTCGAGGGTCCGCCAGCAAAACCCTAGGGGCGCCCCACCAAGGATCTTCCTTGCCTCAGGCGCGCCCTTGCCGGTCTCAGACTCTGGGCGTGTGCATCACGGACGCTGATCATGAGATTGTTAGACCTAAACCTAGAAGGTTAGTGGAATTTTACTGGGTCTGATACTAATTATTAACTAGTGGTGTATAGCATCGTGTGTCGAGGCAAATTGCTGGAACTTCCTGTACCAAAAATTAACTTTTTTTTAAAAAAGATTGTTTTTCCAAATAAAAAAAAAATTTTGAGATATTTTAAATTTTTGAAAAAAAAATGGCTTTTTTTATTTTGAAATATTTTGGAAATTTGGAACTTTTTCAACTGTTACGGAACTCATAGAAATGTAAACAAAATTGATACACATTATTAAAATCTCTATAAAATATCTGATAATTTGTTGTGCATATGTCACTAGATCTGCCTTCCCAAAAATTTTATGAGTTCTTCATCTTGTCAATACAAGTAAAATGTTTTTTGAATGATTGAAATCGGACCCTTCGTTCTCTTAAAAACTGAGTTACCGTTTTGGGCCGTATCTTCCTACCTGCTTCTACTAAAAGCTAATCAGCACGTCTCCTTATCAATAGGAATCGAATGTTTTTTGAATATTTGAAATCGGTTGAATCGTGTTACCGAAATCGTCGACGAAAATTTGTATCCGCACACACACACACACATCCATTTTTTCTAAGTTATACCAAAATGTTCAGAAACCTTTGAAACGTAAAGACATATAAAAAAAATTATTTTCGATTTTTTTTGCGAGTTCTATAGCTTGCCCTCGGGAAGTTAAAAAATTATTAGATTAGCAACTAGGTAAGTCCGGATTTTTTTAGAAAATCAAAGACTTTTTTCTGGAACTAAATAACTTAATTCTGTGATGTATTATCAATTTTGATCAGTGACTTTTTGCCATCTCTCAAACAGCATCATTATACTACTTTCAACAAATTTCTGGTTTTCATTAGCAACAATTTGAATCAGATACAGTTTGACACCATCATAATAATTGAATTGTTTGCCGTTCAAGGAATTTTGTTAAGGTCGAAGTAATCAGAAGGTCTACAGTCAGCACTGTATGTTTGATATGGTAAATCATTCCAAAAAAGCTCCAAATTTTTTGCCGAGTGACCAAACATATGTGATGCCAATAATGGAAGTAATCAACGTTTCCATTTGTCAATTTAGGCCGCTTTTCTTTGACTGCGTTGTTTAATTTTGTTAGTTGCTCAATATAGACATCAGAGTTGATCGTTCGGTTTGGTGGTAAGAATAAAAGTGGACAACTTTCAATAAACTTCTGGTTTTTATTAGCAATAAACTGAATCAGGTGCAATTTGGCAGCATCACAATAATTGAATTGTTTACCATTCAAGGAGCATTGTTAACGTCGAAGCAAAAAGTAATCAGAATGTCCACAGTCAGCACTGTATTGTGGATATGGTAAATCATCCCAAACAAGCTCCAAAAATGTTTGCCGAGTGATCGAAGATATATGACGCCAATAATGGAATAAATTATAGTTTTGAGTTGTCAATTAAGACAACTTTTTTTTTACCATTTTTAAAGAAGTTTTTCTTTGACTGCTTTGTTTAATTTTGTTGCTCAATATAGACATCAGAGTTGATTGTTACCTTGGATGGCAAGTGTAAAAGTAGATTATTCCAAAGTAATTAATTTTAACTGGACGACCAGACCGTTTATCATCTGTAAGAGAAAAATCACCAGACTAAGTTAAGATAAAATTGCAATCTTTGCAGAAATAAAAAAGCCAAAAATGACAAAAATGTTTGATTTGAATTTCCGTCTTTCAATGAATGCCAAACGAAAACTACGTAATGAATCAAAAAACCCTTTTTTACTGATGGACACCTGAAATGCCCACTATCCATTAACAAAATGTTTTTAACATTTGGACCGTGAACAACTTCTACTGGATACTGGATGTTTAACTAAATTTGGCAAACCAATTTTGACACAGCCGTTTTATTTAAGGCTTTGTCATCATAAACAGCTCATGACTTTTTGTCAGCTTGAGATACCTTGTTGTCTTTGTTGAAATAAAAAGGCAACCCATTACAAAAAATAATTGATTTGATTTTCCATTTTTTACCAAAAGCCAAACGAAAACTAATCAATGAATCAAAAAACACTTTTTTACTGATAAACACATTAACTGCCTACTATATCCATTAAGAAAAAGTTTTTTACATTTGGCAAACCCAAAAACTTAATTGAAACCATCTGAGCTGACAACCGCACTTACTTAGTTGACAACTTAATACTATAATATAATTACAATTTATTGTAATATAAATATTGTAATATTATAATTAAAACTGCTTCGAAATGATCACGTTATTATTGCGCTCCTCTAATGGGCGTCCATTAATCACGTGAGGTATTTAGGGGGAGGGGGGTGTGACAAAAAATCACGAAATATCACATTGGGGAAAGGAGGTGTCTTCTAAGATAACACGTGTATTTATTTTTTACCTGAATTAAAAAAAAATCCAAACATTTTCAAAAAAAAAAATTACGTGATATTTGGTGGGGGAGGAGAAGTAATTTTGAATATTACCACGTATCACCAAGGGGAAGGGAGGCCAAAGAATCCTTAAAAATTCGATCATGTGATTAATGGACATTCCCTAGTGAAAATGTTATCATTACAGGCATAAGAAGTGAAGACAGTTTATGAATATTTCTCCTAAATCATATACCATCTATCAACCATAATTTTCCACATCGCTAATGTTTGCGTTTGTGCATACATAATAAATACATTTCATTTCATAACACACAAATCTCAATCATTCCTTTGTACGCCATGCTGCCATGCTGCCATGCTGCCATGCTTTAATGAATTCAGTCTCTGTATCTTTTCTAATAAGCGTATCTAAATAATAATAAATCACCATAATCTGCGATCTTGCACACTCGCTGAATAATTAAATACGAGTCTTTTACTTATTCTGTACGAGTACACATGTAGTGTAATTAGAATTACCGTGATTCTTGAATGGAGTTGTCTGGTTCATGTGTTCACACGTTAGAATTTGTTTATTAGAATCGCGTGCTCGCGACGATAAGCAGTTAGAATACAGAGAAGAATAAGAGAATTATATTTAAAGAAGGTAATCAGAAATTATATATTTTTAAAATTTTTACAAATACACCTCAGAAGATTACAACACACACATGACACAAGATAAAAAAAAAAGACCTAATGACTTGTTTTAGATTTAATTATTAGTACAAACTTTATTTTCTTTTTCTGTCTTATTTGACAATCTTTATCCTAAACACTGTGAAACTCACTCTTAACTATACTCTTCTTTTATCTATGGTAAAACTCTACATCAATGGATGCAGTTCTTAGTTTTACTATATTCTATATCATACTCAATTGATTTTATATCTTATATAGATAGATTTTTGAAAAAAAAATTGAAAAAAAAATTTTAAACAATTTTTTTTTCCAAAATCAATTATTTTGTTAAAACAAGCAGAAAGTTCTTTGAATCATTTAATTCGGACGCATAGTTCTTTCAAAAACTGCCTTTTTAGCACATTTAGCTCTGTATCTCTGTAAATGGCTGGGCCTGCCTTTGCCAAAAACTAATAACCACATCTCACAATCATTACTAATTGAATGTTTTGTGGATCATTCAAATCGGATGCTCGGTTCTCTCAAAAACTCGATTTCTATTTTCTGCACTCTTTGCTGCTTATCTCCGTAACTGCTGGACCTGCCTTTAACAAAAACTAATCAGCACATCTCCCTATCAATAGGAATCGAATGTTTTTGAACCATTCAAATCGGTTGATCCGTGCGCCTGAAAACGTGAGCGAAAAAATGCAGACACACAAAACACACACACACATCAATTTTTTCTGAGGTATGCCAAAATCTTCAGAAACCTTCAAAACGTCGAGAAATGCAAAAAAAAATCAATTTCGATTTTTGGACGATTACAATAACTTACCCTACGGGGAAGTTAAATATGCTTGAAATATATGTTTTCATCTCTTCATATAAAGAAAAGTTCTTCTATTCTATTCTAATTTACTATTTTATTCTATTCTCTTTTTTTCTTGCCATAAAAGTTGAAAGAGCAAAATTTTGTAAAATATCAGTTTTATAAGGAGCTTCAATTTAGATGTGATTATATGGAATTGCTTTCCAAAAATGAAGTTTCTAATTTTATGTTTTCTCGACGTTTTAAGTGATTTTGAGTCGTTTGACCCAAAATTCGAAAAAAGTATGAGTGTAGGTAAGCCAAAATTTAATCTTTTGTCGACGTTTTTTCAAAAATTTATGTCATTTGAAGAAACTTATGGATTGGCGTCTGTTAGGTTTGCAATTAGCAGAAAGATGCAAAATTTTGCGTCCAGGTTTTGCAAAAAATTTTGAACCAATTTTGATATTTTTGTTGGTTAGATATCAGTTAGAAATTTTTTGGTTTAATACATTGCATATTTATTGGCATATACTTTATTTTTAACAAAAAATATATTTTTAATATGAAAAGTATAAAAATTATCTGTATTTTCATTACAGTTCCGATCTGTATTCTGTAAAAATAAATTAAATTTTCAATGCAAAGTTTCAGTTTTGCCCTTTGTTCGTTGGCGTGAATAGGTCTCACACTTTCTATGAATATGAATTCATTCGGAGACGTATTGTGATCGGGTCTTATTGCACTTTATACAGAAATGATCACTGGCAACTTTATATATATATATATATATATATATATATATATATACATATATGTATTCTACCACTTTTCATCATACATATTTTCATACATAATTAGTAGGTTGGGTTATTGATTTTATTTTATTTATTAATTTTGAATATTACCACATATCAACATAGGGAAGGGAGGGGTCCTTAAAAACTCGCTCACGTAATTGATGGACGCCCCCGAAGGTGCATTCCCTTCAACGCATATGCATACGTTTAAGATTTAGTTTAATTTTTTTTTGAAAATATAGATTTCAATATGATTCCAAGTATAAGTATTCCTTTGTATAAAGTTTCTTAAAATGCATATAATAAAATACCCTAACAATGTATTTTATTATTGTCAAGAGCCATAAGACATCTACAATAAGGAAATTGCACCATCTCAAATGCTCGCAGGAACGGATGGATGTGCTTTATGTCGAACTTTCTATTTTACTCAACGCACATCCCATCATTTCCCAATATTGTGTTAAGATATTGCAATTGCATTATTTATTTTATCTCATAATTTTGTCATTATACGTTTTATGGAATTCACATTTCGTCTAAGCCAATGAATGGATAATAATAGATCGATCTTTAAATTATATGCTAAAAATTATTGCTGAAATTCTGATTTTTAGATTATTAACGATAAAGTCTTATTAGATTCGATTTTATATAGCCTTGCTAAATAATAGTTATTTTTTTACTATGTTAATAGGAAAGGTGTTGGAACCTAGGTTTTTTGAATATAAGCTGATGATTCTAAATCTTCGGATATAATAATTAATCTACCTAGCGGACTTGTATATCGTAAATTGATCAATTGATCAGTTTGTTTCAAATAATAAGTAATTTTTTTTATGTAAATTTTTATTACGATCTAAAATATTTTCGAATAGCCACTCCAATATTTTCACCATTGTGTTAGTAATTCAAAGACTTAAGGAATTCCAGTTCCATCCCATTAGTAATGATACAATTGTTCTGGAATCAAATTAGACGCGCACCACACAGGCATCGGAAATATTGTTGCTCCAAGAACAAAAAACCTAATAACTGGCGGCGTTCATAATTGAAAACGGAAACCGTATAGGAATAATGAATGTGTTTTATTTTTTATATGAATTATGCTTGATCCAAGAGGCAACGACGAATAATAAATATGAGAAACTTGCAAAGAAACATGGATAAAAAATCCAAAATTACTAATGTTACTTGCATTATAAAACTATACCTATAAATGATTCATGTAGTGAAAATTTCAAAGATTTTAATAAATATGTTTGTATCAGCAAAATTGTGTAAGTATTAAGATTTAAATTCCAAGCAATTCATATATATATTTTTTCATTTTAAAAAATGAGACTGCATAAATTCAGTATGACTTCAATACAGTTAGATAGGATACTAAATATTTAAAATGTCACCACAATGTAAACATAATCATGTAAAGATATTACTGGCGTAATGATGTCATTCATTCAAAATATTTCCCATACCGGGAATCGAACCCGAGCCTCCTGGGTGAAAGCCAGGTATCCTAGCCACTAGACCATATGGGAGATGGAAATTTTCTTCGTCTTATTCATTCTTGGAGTTTGACTTTTACTTACCATTTTAATACAAAATGCATAGGAGGCTAAATATATAAAACAAATTCAGTTTTGAAAAAGTAGATTTTTTGATTTTTGACTTTCCGAATTTATGTACCTAAGGGAGATAACGTAATTTAATTTGAAATAAAAGAAAAAAGAAATAAAGTTTAAATGAATGTTAAGTTAAAAAAATGCAATTCTATTAGTTAACATTTCATTAATTTTCATTATTTTTTTTATGTTCTTAAACATTTTGGCATATCTTAGAAAAATATGAATGCATGTGTTTTTTTTTTGTATAGCGAAGGATATGCCTTTATGCATCCCAGACTGGTCTTTTGTCTGGGTATGTCGAACTCATACCGCTCTGGTATAATACCGACTAAAACCTCCGCTTTGCCCTTGCTTCTGGTCCAACCGGAAACCGCCGTTAGGCATTACTTCGTGGGGGGAAGATCTAGAATGCTATAATTCTTAACTTGTATGCATGTGTGTGTGTGCGTATGTGTGAGTGTGTGTGTGAGTGTGTGTGTGTGTGTGTGTGTGTATTGTGTGGATACAAATTTTTGTCGTCGATTTCGGGCATACAGATCAACCGATTTCAATAATTCAAAAAACATTCAATTCCTATTAATAAGGAGACGTTTTTGGCCAGGGCAGGTTCAGCCGTTTCGAAGATACGGAACAAAAAGTGCCAAAACTTGTAACCCTGTTTTTGAGAGAACGGAGCGTTCCGATTTTAATAATTCCGATTTAAATAATTTTAATTTTAACTGATGAAATTTTTGAGAAAGCAGGTTTTAAAGATCGAGCAAAAAAGTGAAAAAAGATGCCCTTTGGGGGTCGGTTTTGAAGATCGAGCAAAAAAAGTGAAAGTGAAAGATGCCATTTGGGGGTAAAAAATGATCATTAGACATATGCACATCATATTATCAGATATTTTATAGAGATTTTATTAATAAGTATATTTTTTTTACATTTCTATTGATTCCGCACTAATGTTTGTCTGTTAGACTGCAACACGGCGCTTACGCGCTTCCATATTTCTTGGAAACAGCCACGCAGCTCGATTGCTTTGAAAAAAGTTTAACATTTTTAAAAATCTGGTAAAAAATCAAGTTTTTTCATAAAAGTCATTTTTTTTCAAAATTTTCAAAGATCTCATTTTTTTTCAAATTTTGCAGAAAATTTTAAAGCATTTAATAAAAATATTTTTGGTATGGGAAGTTTCAGCAATTTGCCTTAAGGCCACTGGTCCGTTATATGATTATTCAACAAACATGTATCGACTTGGTGATTTTTTTTCAGACAGTTGTTCATACCTCTCGTACTAAAAATACAGTTTAATCTATAATAAGTTTTCTATGATGAGAATTACTTTCTTTGTGACCCACTGTGCAAAACTCACTTTTATTTTCTAGTAATGATGATGGTTTCAACAAGTTCTCGCACTCATGTATATTAATTATTGCTATGATAATTGACAATTAAAATTAGTTTAGATCATTATATGTAAAATTTTTACAATCACATTTAATCATTATAAAATATGTATACAATTTTTGTTCTAAGATTTTTTAAACCATCAAACAAAAAAATGCATAATGTAAATAGGAAATAATATATTGGACAACTTTTTCAATATCATTAACAAATAAAAAAGTCGAGTTCAATATTAATATCTTAAGTGCAAATCATAATATCCAATTTCTAAATTATGCTAATTTAATGAAAAAGAGGACATTGCATTGACACTTTATAAAATTTAAGTACAAAAAATATGAAACAGATACATACATATAACTTTCAACTGACTAGCTAATAATGAGCAATTTATAATAAGTTTTATTTCTAATTACTATGATTAATTAAATCGTTCGTGTTTCTATAAAAGACTAAACATTGACTTTATCGCGTGCTTGTGCATATACCATTATCAATATTTTGCAAACATTAATGATATTGTTTTGATAATAAAATTGTTGTTTATATAATGGTTTTACGTGAAAATCCGTCATGTATGAACAATTTAGTAAGAAAATTATGAATACATTAAATAAATACAATCTATTTGAGAATTGATAAAACATTCCGGAAATATAGATACAAAAATAGTTAGTTACCCAAGTCTTAAAAGAATTTTATTTCTAATTGTTAATATTTTGAATATTATTTATATTTTCATAACATTAAAATTTTAAATAAACAAAGATTATTTACTAAATGAACAGAGACATAAATCAAAAAGGTATAACAAAATTTTGTTAGAAAACCTTTCAGTTCATTTAAATATATTTTCTTTTTATTTAGGCACCTTGAGATTTCTTGCAAAAAATCATTTAAGACCATTGTATCATTCGGCGGAATGTAAAAATATTTTTTATATTAAAATTAAATTTATTCTTAAAATAACATTTTTATAAAAATTTCAAGGGTTTTTTTTTACATTTCAGACTATCTAGAAAAATATTATCGATATTACAAAATTTATGAAAATTAGAAATTTCAAAACATAAGAGGGTGTCCATAAATTTCGTGGGGTTTTTAGAGGGAGAGGGGGGTGTGACAAAAAAACACAAAATATTACGTGGATGAGGGAGGGGGTATAGTGGGATATCACGTGTATTTATTTTTTACCTGATTTTTTTTAAAAAAATCCAAACATAAAAAAATACCAAAAAAATTGCAACTGAAACGTGATGTTTGCCGGGGGAGGGGGAGTAATTTTGGATCCAAAAATCTTTAAAACAATCGATCACGTGATTAATGGACGCCTCTTAAGTAGATTTTCTTATTATTATTGCTGATTAGTAATTACATACTAATATATTACAATTTTCTAAATTTATTTCATTCAACGCAAAACTTTATCTATATCTCTGTCCATTACTTCTACTTATTCACATAATTAAATTTGAATAAAAGAATCATAAATATCAAGTTCATGAACGTTCAAAATATTTTAATATAACAAAAACTGTACATGAACTTTTAACAATGGATAAAATCACCAAATTCTCATGCTTATTTGTAATTTTTGTGATAGTATCATAATCGGTAGAAAATTTCACTAGTTACCGAAAGCTTTACCGAAATACTCTCATTCAATGAGTTTTTAATGTTCTTTATTTATAGAAAGCTGGTTGGTGAATGTTTTATGCCAATGTATATAAACATACTTAATAAAATATTAAAAATTATATTTAAAACTTACCTTAGAAATAATTATTTCTCATTATCCCTTCACGTTTCAACACAAGTAGTAAACAGATTTTATCCTAAAATTTCAATTCTGAAAATCTGATTCAATTTGGTTTTCTCTATTCGAATATAATGAATATTTATCAAATGATGATTATATAATCATTTAATCATGTAAGTCTTTAATGCTAATAATTGTTGATATTATCTCAATCTTTTTGTTAAACATTGAATATTTTGATAATCATAATATTTTTTATCTTGTAAAATTAATTAGTTATATCTGTTATACTTAACATAAAAATTATTAAAGATTTAAAAAAAATGATATTATGATTAATAATTAACTGTACGGTTTTTTATATGTTATTTATAGTTAAAATATGATATTTATAAAAAGTTTTACTGTCGGAATTTCATACTCCTGGAAAATATTTGAAACTTTTTAATTATGACAAAAATGTTTTATTAATAATGACAAAAATAATTGGATTTTAAAAAACTAATATTATTTTTTATAATTCTCAATTTTCTGCGTTAATCTATTAAATAAGCTTTAAAGTCGATTTTTTTAATTTCCCGTAGGGCAAGTTATAGTAATCGCAAAAAATCGAAAATGAAAATGTTTATATATCTTTACGTTTCAAAGGTTTTTGAACATTTTGGCATACCTTAGAAAAAATGAATGTATGTGTGTGTGTGAGTGTGCGGATAAAAATTTCCGTGGACGAGTTCAAGAACACCGATCAACCGATTTGAATAATTCGAAAAACGTTCAATTCATATTGATAAGGAGACGAGCTGATTAGTTTTTGGCGAAGGCAGATCTAGCCGTTCCGAAGATACGGGGAAAAAAACAAAAACGGTAATTCAGTTTTTAAGAGAACGAATCGTCCGATTTTAATAATTCAAAAACATTTCACTTGTATTGACAAGACGAACAACTGTTAAATTTTTTGGGAAAGCAGGTCTATCGGTTTGGAAAATCAATAAAAATGCAAAAAAACACCATTTGGCTGCCAAAATTGATCATTAGATATATGCACATCAAATTATAATTATTAGTTATAAATTTTGTTTACATTTATATGGGTTCCGTACCTTATGCGATTCGATATTTCTTCACTAAAACAGCCACGCAGCATGAGTGCTTCGAAAAAAGTCAGATTTTTTCAATGATTTCAAAATACTCAAAAATCTTGTTTTTTCAAAATTTTCAAAAAAAAAAAAAAAATTCTTTTTTTAAATTTCAATTATTGGTACGGGAAGATCCAGCAATTGGCCAGCGATGTCATATACCAGCAGTTTGTTATTGAATTCAAATAAATATAGCGCTCGAGAAAAAAGTTTGGAATGGCTAAATATTTTGGAAGAAGTCTACAGACTCTCCATCTATAAGCCCACAATATTATGGTCCCATAAATGTATATATTTATATATGATAATATATAAAAATTCACACGCGTTCTTGTAAATTTTCCCTTTCGCACAATACGGCGAAGACAACAATGAGCGCTTTTTAATTTTCGCAGTTTCAATTTCATTATTGTAATATTGTTGCTCGGAGGGTACCCGATACGATCAACTCATGAAAAACGCCAGTGTACCGTTAGGTTCCGACCTTGCAACATCGTCGACTTTAAAATAAACAAAAAACAAGACAAATTGATTTAATGAATATAAATTTATTAAATTATTATTCCGGTCGCGCAGGATACTAAAAGATTACTTGTGATATAAAGTGTATGCAAAATCGAATTTGATTTGAAATTTCAATAACGGATTATGAGATTTTTTTGGAAAAAATATTGTTTTGATGAAATTATACTAAATATCCCAAATAGATACAATATCTTTTAAATATCTTAAAAATAAAAAAATAAAAATAATAAAAAAAATATATGAAAAATTTCTTCATAATCAATTATGAATATTTTCAAAAACAGTGAGGAAAAAATGTTCATTCAGAAATCAAAATTTTAATGTAAATAGTATAATTAAATTCATAGTTTAAAAAGTCATCAATTTTTATAAACATAAAAGAATTAAATATAAATGAATATAATAAGGTTGAAATTCAACAGTTTTATAAAACTCTAATGTTCGATGGTGGCTGAACACTGAACAAATGTGTTTTACCCTTTGTTTTAGTGTTTTTCGCAATCAACAGAGGGTCATCTGTGCTCAAATCCTTTTCAAAGATATGATTCTTTTACTATATACACGTACTTTAAAGGTTTAAATTTTGTTTACTATATATTTTTGTGAAAACATATTTGTGATTCAGTTGAAAATATATTTATTACGTGTATATTTTTCTCATTTCATTTGTTCTAATTAATCTTTTCTATATTATATATTTATATAAAACTCACCCAGAATTAAACCAAGATATAAATAGTGTTTTTCGCACTTAACAGATTGTCATCTGTGCTCAAATCCATCGCTCTTTTTAAAGAACCGATTTTTTTACTATAATAGACGTACTTTAAACATTTAATTTTTTCTACTACAAATTATTGTAAAAACACATTCGTGATTTATTTAAAAATATATTAAATACGAGTATATTTTGTTCTCATTTAATTTAATCATTAGGTATATGTTTCTATATAATATATTTTTATATAAATCTTATCTAGTGGCGCTCCTATGGAGTGCAGAAATAATTAAAATTGAGATAATGGCCGTTTTTGCGATTTATCCTTTTTTATCAGTGGACAGTATTTTTCTTATAAACGAATACTATTGTTAACTAATTAACATGCTATGCTATATATTTAATATTATTACTTTCGTATAAGGTTCTATGATTTTATTTAAAAGTTTATTAATAATTAATGAAAAAATTGATAACCAAACATAATCAATGAGTTTCATAAACAATTCTAACAAAACCTTCTATCTTTAGATTTATTTCATTATTATTATACTGCATTAAGATTTGTTTTAAATTAGTACCTACTTAAATTTATTTTCAAGTAAAAACATGTGAATTTTCTCTATAAAACATCAATCAATTATAATGGAGAATCAAGTTCTCAAAGCCAACGACCAACGTCATAAAGTGGTAATCTATTTCGGCGATACCACTGCCAAAATAACTGAAACATCCTGCACAAACCTAGACCAAATACGTTGCCCAAAACCAAAGATACCACCAAAACCAGCCCGCAAGCACTGTGGCAGCAGTAGTGACACCGCCATAGAGAGCGGAGAAATCTCGAACTCTAATGATGAATTGACATCGGAAACGGAAGCGCATGCGCGCCGCTTGTTAGAGGAAACCGCCATGTTGTATTTGAAACGGAAAGAAAGAAATAACTTATTAGCGGTTGATCATATTTACCAAGAAGTCGATGATGGTGTAATAGATGTTAATTTTGAAGATAATTATGAATGTGCTTCCCGTTTAGTGGCGGATATTGAGAGAGGTTCTTGCGAGGCTGAAAATGAGCGAGGTGATGCTTATGGTGATGATTATGAGTATGAGCGATTGGATTATTATTCGGATTGGAGTTTTGTCCAGGAATGGAGAGCTAGGTAAAACGCTGGTCTTCATTATAACAGATACTGAGTAATAATTAAAAGTTTATGTACTAGAATGTATATAATGAATTTTGTACGTTTGGCAATTGTATGTAGTTGTGGTCTGAAATGCATAGTCTAATCTGGCATATAAATATTTAGTATTGCAGATACTGATATTCTATAAGTTACTCTATATTATTAGCATTTTTAATTTTGATATCAGTAGCAACAGTAGCCTGTCAAGAAAGTTCTAAGGTTTCAAGTATTATGTAAGCAGATTTATTACAATTATTTACACCCCCCATCTTCCCTTGTCAGCAAAAGTAAGCAAAGCTGTCATCAAAATGTCACCCAAAATAAGCAAACCAATCACGCCTCGCCCCCCTATAGTGCTTACGTAATACTTGAACGGCCCCTAAGACATATATACTAAATATAGATATTTGTGCCAATATTTATAATCATTAATATTCTGCTCATGGTTTTGATTTGTACTTAATTACCCTATATTATTAGAAATAAGTTTTAACTCGTATTCATTTATGATTTTTTATGTTTATGGCAATTTTAAGTCGATATTTAAATCAAATATATTCTTCCAGACCTTCCCGATCAGAACTTACATATTCTACAACCCCAACCTTAGTCAATAACTCTTCACATCATGAGAGTCCAACACAATCAGGACGTGTGTATATGCCAGCTACAAGTGGTCCTGCTTGCAAAATTGTTAAGGTAGTTTTAAACAATATAGAGAAATTTAAAAAAAATTGAAATTAAAGTTTATTACTAAGTTTTTATATTGAAGGAAGTAGCAGAAGTTCCGCAAGCTCCTCAGGAACGATCACCTTCATCAGCTGTACCTGTAACTCCAACACGCGGTAACGATGTTATGATACCAGAAAGAGATTCCGGTAAAATATTAGTTTTGAAATTATATCATGTATATACACTTAAGAATCGATGGAGTTTATCCTATTTGATGAGTGCATTTTTTATATCCAATACCATAGTAGACGTCCTGCACAATGTTTATTAAAAAAGTCAAGTAATTTAACTACACACCAACAGTCTATTACCTCGAAGGGCTAGATATAATTTATTATTAAAGTGGCTATATCAGACCTTTAAAATAAGTAATTGTGTAGTTTCAGCTATTAATAGTATTTATTTGCTCTATGTTTACGGTTCAAGTTTTACGTACAGAATGATATGAATTTCTTATGACTAATGTAGTACCTATACTAGTATAGTAAATTATTTTATTGATGTCAGGTAGAGGAATATAGGTGTAGGAGATTTGTGATGAACCATTATATCGATAATTATTTTTTACATTATAAAAAATTTACTCTTTTATGTCATCTGATTTTGTAAAGTATTATAAATATTTGCTCGATTGTAGGTCCAGGACGAGCTTTATCATCATGTCAACGTGCAGTTTTAGGTCCAGTGAGATTGGCAGCACACAGTGGACCGGTTAGGTCGCAGCCAGCTTTTGCAGAATCTTTAGAAAGACCGAATTCTCATAATAATGATGTTCAGCAGGTAGATACCTAATATTTTTTGAAGCGATAAAACTTTTTACTGACAAAATGTACAATTTAAGCGTGCCAGAGATTATCCATCATCGTCGGATGAAAATCGTTCTTCTGGACATGCTTCTATGTCGGACACGACAGGAAGAGCTAGTTCATCATCTCCGCATTCTGGCAAGTTTACATATTATTATTCTAAATAATTAATAATTTTAATTGTATATATAATTAATATATTTCAAACTACTCTTATTCACTTTAAAATTAAGGTTTAGGTGTCAACACATCAGGAGAGCAAGATTTCAATAACCAGCAAGAACAATCTCTGAATGCGGTGCCAGAAGATTCAAGGTTTTCGGCTGGAGTCACCCAACGTAACAATGGCAGAGGACAATATGGTCGACCAAGACATAGAGTTCCTAATAAGGTAAATCACTCGTTATTTGGAGAGAAATGAGGCGTTACAATACCAGTCATTATAAATTTTATTAAGTCGCAGATACCACTGAGTAATTTTCTTGTTTCATGTTTATGATTGTGAAATTAATAAAAAGTGTTTCATCGAAGTTTCATAATATATAATATCTCATATCTTATGTATTCCTAATATTATTACTGCGTCTGCTTTAAAAACGATAGTAAATATACTTGAACTGATAATACATTAATATTTACAAATGAGTGCATATTTGTAAATAGGATATTATGATATGAAGATTATTCTCCATATTATCTTTTTGATAAAACTATGCAAACTTAATTCGGTTACATTTCTCAATAATACATACTTTAATATTTGTAAACCACTTTTACAATTTTATAAGTATAATTGAAAATATTACAAAATATTACTTTTTTTATGAAAAACTAAGTTGTTATAAAATATTTATAGGCTCCACCAACTGCAGCCCCACCTTGGCATGGTGGGTCTCGTGTCCAGGATATACAGTCAGCCCTGCAGCAACTTACAACTCGCACATCGCAGCAGCAACAACAACATCTTCAGTCACAACAACAACATAATTTACAACACTTAAAACATGGACAACGAGTGCCACCTTCAGCTTACAGCTCTGCTACCAGTGTGGGGTCTGAAAGTTCATCCGAAGCTTTGCATAATCCTGCTGGCGGATTACTCGCTAGACATTCTTCATCTTTGGAGACAGTGGATACCAGCGCTACTGGTGCTGACGAATTTGTTTGGGTGGATTCTCATAACAGGTATTATTAAAAATATTTTGAAGTATTGTACTGGAGACAGAAAATAATTTAATCGTCATATTTTTAAAATTCAAGACTATTTTTTTATGAATATATTTACGTCTATCTAACCATTTTCACAGGCTGGTAGAACTGCATAGAGCTCCATGGTCTGCACGTTGTATTGGCCGATTGATCCGTCACGGACGATGTAGACCACATAGTGATCGCCTTGCTCCTGAAGCAGTACCAAGATTAGCACAGCTGCTTCAACGCGCTTTGGTACGAATAGCGCGGGAATCTCAACGTTTAGCTGCTGCTTTAGGGTTCTGTTCTAGGCACGAAATTGCTGCTGCGATGAGGATTGTTTTGACACCCTCACTTGCGGATTCTTGTATTAAGGTATTTTATTTTATTAAATAAAGAAAGAGAATATATTGTAGGGGAATTATTAAGAATAATTTGTTTTTCTTTTAACAAATCTTATTTTTATAATTCAGGCATGCCAACGAGCTGCCGCAATGTTTGCTGCGCCTGGTGATGCGGGTGCTCCACGTCGAAGCAAGTCATCTAGAGCTGGTCTACTGCTTAACATTGGAAAATTTCAAAGGTGGATGACAGATGTTCGGCTTGCAAATTTTGTTCATGAGTGAGTGTAATTTATTCACGTACTTATACATGTTTTATATTCTAATAATGTTAAAAATATTAAAATTGATATGTAATTCATCTTATTCTTTTATTTATTTATTTATCGTATTTTTTTGTAGGTATGCAGCTGTATATTTATGTGCTGGCTTAGAAAACCTTATAGAGGAATCATTATTGTTGTGTTTACCTCCACAAGGTGCTCCACCTCTGACACCGGTAGGTTTAGAGCAGGCTGTCGCCAGTCGGAGTGAACTTTGGGGATTATTGCAACCTTATGCTCATCTTAATGCGGGTAGAATAGCAAACGGTCAGTATTTCTAAATTACTGAAAAATCAATTGATACAAAATAACTGGACTGTGCGTTTTGTAGTCCTCATCTAAAATATTATTTATTTCAGGAACGCTTTCATTACCTTGTGGTGCTTCTTCAGAGCCTTGTTTATTGACGACTTGCGTAGGATCGGCAAGAGAATTAACGCAACTGGCCAATCGAGCACAACGGCCTGGTTGCTTACCACTAGGACCTTGCGCTATCAGAGCTTTATTTTACTTTATGAGATGTTCCCAACTGGAAAATAGAACTTCTGGTGACGTGTCTCAAGGAATGATTATGTCATCTCAACATCCTAATGGTAAAATAATCGATATGCGAGAAGTAATTTATACAGTCTTGAAGTCCTAACAACAAATAATATCCTTCTAAAAATATCAATTCAGATCGATCGTCATCTGGTGTTTGTCATGCAAATGCTGCTGCACAGGTTATGAATTCTTCATCAGTTTCTCAAATTACAAATTTACCTACAATTCAACAACAACAGCAACAGCAACAACAAAATCAAGAAAGGATTCAAGAAAAGCAATATCCTGCTCCACCCTCTATACAGCAGGATTTAGCCCATGAACGCGCATATGCTGTTTTACCACCTTTGGGTGAATGGTTACGAGTTGCTGGAACCCATGCTGAGCACAGGCATGCCTTGAGTGTAGATGCAGATGATGTTCTGCAAGCTGCGCGATTATTGCTGCCTGGGGTTGATTGTCCTCCAAGACCTTTAAGGTTTGTAAACAATATTGGGTGAAGTAAGAAGTTGAAAACTATTCAAAATGAAAAAAAAAAAAATATATGTTAACATAATTCTATATCATTACATAAATTCCATGGTTTATGAATATGTGGATATGAGTTATCACTAATCTCTAAGAGTTTAATTAATATTTTCGAAAATAATCTTATTAACTATTTTTAATTATTAGTTTACCGGAACCTATCCAAGCAGCTTCGACAACTGCAGATCTATCAAATGAAGCTGCTAGAAGGGCATGCCTCCATCTGGCCATACAACTTTTATCCTCAGGCAGATCTGAACATATTGACCAGGGTTTAAATTTATTGCCACCCCAGCAAAGACCTAAGGGTTTAAATGTAATGGATTATGAAGGCAGGACAGCCTTGATGTTGGCCGTTTGCAGAGAAGATGATAAGGCTATACAAGTAAACATTACTAAAAATTGTATTCGAATTATTTTTATGATAAAAGAAAAATTCTCAAATGCCTTCTTGTTTTTTTTCTACGATTAGGTTTTATTAGATGCAGGCGCCGACATAGATATGGAAACTCCAGCTCCTGGACCTTCATTTCCAGGTGCTCATCCAGTAGCGCGCTATTGGACTGCTCTTACGTTCGCCTGTTGTCTTGGTAGAACTTCTTCTGCAGTAATTTTGTTAGAAAGAGGAGCATGCGTAGAGGGCGGCGCAGGAATTACCGAGGACAGAGGAGCCCTAACACCATTACAGGTATTACATTTACCATATCCAAGAACCATATTTATATTTTGTAATAATAATTTGCAATTTTTTGATACAAGGTTGCTTGCGGTTCTGGTCATATAGATATTGTATCTTTGCTACTTCAACATGGTGCCAACTGCTTTCTGTCGACCTTGCCTACTGACACATTGTGCTATTCTGGTTCTGCTCAAAGAGGATGCTACAGGTTAAGAAATAATTATCTTAGCTTTTGGCTTTTTGGACATAGACATAAATATGTTTCAAACTAAATTTAAATTTATTTTTCTATTTTACAGTGCCGTTTCGGTAGCAGCTTGTCACGGTAAACGTGCAACTTTACTTCGTTTATTACGGCACCCTGGTGCGCCTGCACGTAGAGAAGTTCTCAGCTTGCAGGAGATGTTAGCTGAAGGTCATCAGCAGATGCAGCAGCAACAGTCTGCTTCGCCTACGGATACTGGTGGAAATAAACGTAGACTTCGAGCTTTGCAAGAAGCTATGTACCATAGCGCCGAAAACGATCATCTTGGTAAAATACATTTATTGACATGCAAATTTAATATTCGATGTTATATTGATATTTTAAACGACAATTGAAGTTGGCTTGCTTTACCCTTGAATTAAGTTGTTTAAATTTTTTTATCGTTGTAGATATAACAATGGAATTAAGAGTTCTTGGTGCACCATGGACGTTGCACAGTTGGACATTATCGCTTTCTTCAGCACACGAGGCGCGCTCTGAAGGTGCTTGTTCCCAACTCTTGAGAGATTTCATACAACTGCTTCCTGAAGATAAGCAGCAAATGCAACAACTGGCGCAAGATTGCCTACCATTGCTTTTTGCTGTATTCAGAGCAGGAAAAGTAAGAAATATGATAGCAATTCAATTATTTGAATCATATCAGAGTTTAAAGGGTTTTCAATTTGTTGTCTTTCTTCTCATTATTTTAGAAGGAAAGTACTATGCTATTGCTTGCTGATATATTCAGCACCATATATGGAAAAGCACCGATACCTCCTATAGAAGAAGAACCATCTAATACGGGTAGCAAATCAGCATCTAGAATTGATCCATCGTTTGTAAACAATCCTGAACTTAGCGATGTCGTATTTAGGTAAAATTATTTTTTGTGACACTTTCATTGATGTTTAAATATTAGGAATAAACAAATTTGTATTTCTTGAATTATATTTAATTGTTGTTAGATAATAATTAGGGCATCATGGATCGATGCTCAGGATAATTGCATAACAAATTTGCATACTATATTATTATGCATATTTGCGAATTATTACTCAAGAAATATAGTTCTGTATAATTATTATGTAAATATAGTAAAGTAATGTTGAGTTCTACTACGGACTCTGTTAGTTATTTTCTAGTACAACAAATAATTGAAAAAAAAACAGTTTTAAGTTCCTTAATATTAGTACTATAAGTCCCAATACTACATCCTATATTTTCATATTGTTTTTTTCACAGAGTTGAAGGACGTATTTTCTATGGACACAAAATAGTTTTAGTAACTGCTTCCCCACGTTTGCGTGCTATGCTTAGTTCAAAAATTAGCACAAGTGATGGATCTCCGCCTACAGTACAAATTAATGACATAAGATATGGAGTTTTTCAAGTAAGTAAATACAGTATTGTTCTAATTTCAGAATTGGTTGATTTGGTTTATAACTTACTGCTGAAACAATTGTGAAAAATTTATTATGAACTTTACCCCAAATATTTATGTACGTTTTTGAAAATTTTATTATCTTTTAGTTGGTGATGGAATATCTTTATTCCGGATCAGGAGCTTGTCTGACGCAAGCAACTGCTCCGCGCGACCTTCTGGAACTAATGGCAGCAGCCAGTTTTTTCCAATTGGGACCATTGCTCCGTTATACAGAAGCTAGATGCTCAGCATTATTAGATACTGAAAATGTGGTTGCCATGTATATACATTCCAAGGTAAGGCTTGTTACTGTTCAGAAGACATAATTTTCTCATCGTCAATTCTAATGACTAATATTTGGGTGTTTAATGATTCTTTAAGGTGTACAATGCCCTACATCTTTTGCAATACTGCCAAGGTTATCTTCTCCAAAACATGGTAGAGCTGTTAACCTACGACGATTCCGTTAAGAGACTTTTGTTTGCGAAGAAGTTACCTAATCACGACGCCTTATCAGGACTTCTTACGACTCTACAACATCGTATCACTGCCGGTAAGATGGACTCAAGCAACAAGGTTGGTCAGAATGGTTCAATTAATTCTAGGTGATCAGTTTTTTTTTTTATACAAAATTCGATTTAAATTTACTTGCGTTAGTAATTTGTTTTTGTGGAAGCGTTATATTCAGGTACAACCCAAATCAAGTTGACCGACAGTGGCCGACTATTTCTTTCAAATATTACTAACTTGTAAGAGTAAATATTGCAACTAAATGTAGTCTATATGAGTAAAAACTACTCCATATAACTATATATATATATATATATATATATATATATATATATATAATTTATTTTATATACATATCTAAGCTGTATAGTCAAATGGTATTGATTTTCTAATCATAATCTATGTTATATTTTAAATACGTTTTTGTTCATGAGTTAGAGTTGAGCATATAGTTGGAAGTATTATCTTATTGGCAAAAACGATATATATACATATATAAACATATTTTAACTGCATTTATAATTATTTTAAGACTGTTATTTAAAGATATACATATAAATTGCAAATTATATTTATCGTAATTAGTTTATTTAGACTCTTGCGAGTATAACCATGTTATATCTTTGCCTGATCTTACTTATTGCAATATTCAATTTTGATATTGCTCTATATTAATAAACATGTGCAATTATTTTTATCCTAATAAAACAAGAATTAAGAAATAAAAATAATATATGAAGTATAAAAAATTAAAAATTAATAAATTCATTAATAAATACAAAATATTTAACTAAAAAAGATCCATCTTACAAAAATGACAGAATTGGATCAATACGTTATTTATCAAAAAGATTTATATAAATAATTAAAAAAACTAATTATTTCAGTAAATTGTTTATGTAATCATTTATGTTTTTGTAATATTTAAGAGAGTAAATTTTATAACACTTTTACTACAACTATTAATATGTAAATATAAAAAGTACCTACACATATTTAAAAAAATATTGACATATTATATAAATTATAAGTAAGAATTATATATTAATTGGTATATATAAAATATATTTATGATAATGTTTTTTACTTTTATACAGTATTTATATTGTTAATACATATATAAAAAATATTTTTGTTTTTATTATTGTATTAACTCTACTTCCAATAACACTATTAGTAAATTATATTAAATTAACACCTAGAAACAATCGTTATTTGTACAAATGGACTGGTGCAGTATTAATTTTATTTAATGTGTACGCTTAATTCAACATTTTTTGATTGAAGTAAAATTCTACATTAAACCTACTTTTTGAAATAATATTTTGCCTTCCATTGCCAGTTTATATAAATAATTTATAAATGATTGATTATTATCTGGCTACTTTTGTGTTCCTATTTGTCATGAACCAAAAGAAATAAATTTTTATATTAGTTGGGAATATCTATAAACTGAATCGTTGCATTCATGTGGTACTTTCTACATTCTATGGAAATAAACAAATATAATAAATTCATTATGTATCCATTTTAAATATTTCACGGTGTGCATTTCTTTTGTGTATCGATATCCGTTTTAAAATTTGTGACTGCATAGTTTCCGGTTCCGATTTGATGACATTAACTTTTTGTGGGCACTGTTCGGTTACGCATGGAAAATATATACAGTGGTACCCCGCCTTACGAGCTTAATTCATTCCAAAAGTACGCTCATGTCGAATTGTTCGTATCTCGAAGCAACTTTTTTTATATAATTACATTGAAATGCTATTAATTCGTTCTACACAGTTTTTTTTATTTATAATAAAAATAAATGAAACATTCATTGCTAAGACCAAATACTGCAAAAATCATATTCTGCCAAAACATAGCCAATTACTAAATAAAAAATGACTAAATCTTAGTTAGCTAACTGGGAATAATTTTTTTCTGATTTTTCTCTTGGCAGTTATAGTCCAGTCATTCTAGTGAGTTCACCTCGGAATTCGAGATACCCAGGTGTAAATCTGTAAATAATCTATAAATACGGTAAATACACCCCAAAAGTTGTTTCAAAACCTACATTTAGTAGGGTGTACGTACCATATGTAGGTTTTGAGACAACTTTTAGGGTGTCAATATACAAGTATTTACAAACCTTCAGCTGGGTATCTCGAATTCCGAGATTTTCACCTAATTTAAGCTTAAATGACTGGACTATTACAGTGAATCCTCGATTGACAACGTTGCTTGACGTTGAATTCTGGGACACCCTGCCTATATACACGTATTTATTTAAATATGTAAAAAAAAACATTTTTATTTTAATTGATCATATTTTTTACAAAGTTTCCAGAATGTTGGACCTGTGGGTATGTATCAGAATGTATTATCTAGCTTACACATAGGATGTGTGACCTCTCGCCAATTTTAATAGACATTTAAACTGACCCTCTCTTCAATGTTTGCAATTAATTATATCAACGATGTTCCTTATTGTACATGTTCACACACACCCACACCCATATATATATATATATATATATATATATATATATATATATATATATATATATATCTATATCTATATACATATATTTATGTTATGCTGATAATTTTTGGTATAGTTCTACTTAATATAATTACGAATATTATCATATTATTATAATAATTATTTTACTTTTTCAAAATTTCAAGTCAACTTTTACAAGATATAAATTTTATTTCAATCGTATAATAAACTCGTTAAATTTATTAGTTATAATATATTACGCTGAGATATTTTATAACAAAAATTAGAATTCAATAATTATTAACGCTCTTTCGCAGTCTTTCGTTTCTAGAGCAGTGAAGGCAAACTAAAGAAGAAAATATTTGTACCATATATTCCACAGAACTTCCTTGGTATAAAGGTAATAGCTTTGATTCTTCAACCGGAAGATATCAAGTTTGATACCTAACTCAGACTACCTGATATCAAACAGTAGTGATATCGGATTTCACTTACAAATATAAATGGAAGTATGTGTCCAAGTCAAAATAGATCTCCCTGGCATCATTTATATCTTTTTTATCTATGGCTGCATCTACTAAAAAATGATCAATATTTGTGGAATTTTAATGATGAATTACATCAAATAGAGATAGGTCAATATGATTTATATTGATTACTTCTGACTTAACAATATACAATTTTAGCTGACAATGAGACAATTTAGTTGAGCCAAATATGAAAACGATTGTGAAAGACTGAAGTCGAAGTTGGATTGTATAAATTTTTTTGGTGTCGCTTTATCAATGTGTAAAATATAAATGACAAAATCTCTAAACTGTCTCTAATAGTCTATTAAACTGTCTTTTATATTATTTTGAAGAGTCAAACTGTTTGATTAGTTTATTTTGACAAACGATGAATTATATTAACAAAATGTAAAACTGAGCAGTAGAATAGACATATGTGATCAGTGTCTCTAAGATGGTTTGGTCTTGTCCATAGTGTTTTTATAAAATATTTTCTCTATTTTTTTATTTTTCCACCACTGTTATAATTTTCATACATTTGTGTATGATGTAGTGCGATTGTGTTAAAAAAATGTGATAGGTAAGCTTACAATGGTGTTAGTGTCAGTAATTCATGGAGCGTGACCCTTGTCTGCTGCGAATCATCCGAACGTGACCTCCCCAACAGTAAGCCACATAGTACACGATTACAGTCACGAACTTGGGTGATATATGGTAATAGATTTATTTTTACATTATTATGAAAAAACATTTTTGAAAAAATATCAAGTAAATACTTGGTTTCTCTAAATAAATTGGTACAAATTATAACAGAAAATTATATGATTTTATATCAATGACAAAATTTTAACTTCACTAGTTATAAGTGCTTGCGAGTACTGATCGAGTTTCAAAGAATCACTTTTAATTTTTATAATAGCTGAAGCAGTTTTTGAGATCGACGTTTTCAAATTATTTCCAGTAAACTCACATGTTTTTTGCAATGTTGGTATCAAGCAAATCGCAATGACTTGAGACGTCGAGAAAATATAAAGTTAGCAAATCGGATTTGTTGGCGAAGAAATAAAATTGTCCTTCAGTAAGTTAAAAATACTTTATAATAATATTTTTAATATCACTTGCATATTATGCACGTTAATATTCAACTCATATTACAAGTTCATAATATTAAAATTTATTTGAAAACATACGATAAAGTGAATAAGAATTTTTTTTATCATTTTGTTTATATTATTTATATATTATTTGCATATCTCCGTCAGGCAGGGGTGCCTGGTATGAGAGATTATGAAAACAGTTTTCATATTTTATAATACATATCAATTGATGAATTAAGAATTTTGCTTTACAAAGTTAAATAACTTTTGTTTTCAAGTTTGAAACGTTTTACAAACAGCCTATTCCACGCGTGTGGTACAGGCGACTGTTTTTAAATTCATTTTCTAATTTTACACACAGACTATTTGTATATTTTACGAGATTACGAGAGAATTATTTTTTCGTTTCACCTTTAAAATGCAAAAATGCTGGATAAATTTTTGAAATAATAGTATATTTTTTAAAGTTATAATGCTGTTTGAAACGCTGAAATTGCAGCAATTATTGCAATTAAAACAAAGTGGAAGCTGGTAAAAATGTTTTACTATTGAATGTGTATTTTTGTAGAGTTTATTTTTTCAAAAATTTATAGCACGTGTTAAATTAACTTAGGCTGTCTCGATAAGACATATTTAAAATATATTTTTATATGGGCAAGCCGTGAGCTGAGTTAAGCTTCTACTAGATTTAGAAAAGAGTCATGTAAGAGATTTTGCATTACCATTTCCCGATTACAGTGCCCGAAATTAGCTATTTTTATTTGTAAGCATATATTTTATCTATATTTTCAAGGAAGAATGGAGATTGCTACTGCACGATTTCAGGTTGTCTAGAGTGGTTTGAAACTAACTTAACCGTTACACCATTGAGCATTCTTTCTATATTTTATATTCATATAATATAATATTTATATAATATCAATATATAATTTTTATTATTTTTATATTTTATATAGAACTTGAGGATCCTACAAGCGTTTGGGATTATATGACTGAACTAACTACGACAGATTTATGGAAGGCAACCTAAAAAGTTGTCTTTTCTCTATGTGATAAATAGTAGTTCTGGACAAAGTGTTCTTACATTTGAAAACATATTAGAAACAACTATAAATCGTAAAATATTAAAAACAGAGTCGATTGGAAAATTTAACGTATTAGTAGCAACTATAAATTCCAGCCCACGGGCTTGCAGTAAGTAGAATAAAATAATTTTAGTTCAAAATAACAAAATTAAATTTATGTAGTAATATTTTAGTAAAATTAAATCAATTTATACTTTTTTCGAAAAAATTATGTGAGCAAATAAATATCTTTTTTTCAAATTAATTTAATTTAAGTAGTAATATTTTAGTAAAATTAAATCAATTTTTACTTCGTTTAGGATAAATTATGTGAGTAAATTGATATAATTTTTTTATGATAGTAAAATTTAAGTAATGACCCCTTGCATTTTGGGTTATAATTTTTTTTCATGTTTCAAATTACATATTTAGAAATATATAAATAATTTTTACCTAACCATTTGCAGAAACCAAAAATGAGTTGAGTGATTCAATAAATTCAAAAGACTTAATACAAACAATTCACATGGATCTCAATTCAAAAAATTGTATTATGTACTCAATCTAATAACTTCCCAAAGAATAAATCTATGTATTTGCTAGAAAATTCGATAAACTTATGTTTTTTTGACTTTTTAAGTCATTCTGAATCGTAATTCATAAACCTTTTGAAAAATATTGTTCTAATTAGATTTTGGTTAAGATTGGAAGGGTAGTTTTTTCGTGAAATTCATGACCTTAACAAACATGCTAACAAATTTAAGACCTACGAAACTTCGTGTAATTTAAAAAAAATGATTGAAGATTAAAAAAAAATATTATTGCAATTTGAAATACTACTTAATTTCATAAGATATTCTTGTTAATTCAGTCGATAGGTTTTTGCATATTGTTTTAAGATAAAGTACCACATATGCCTACTTTATATAAATCTCTGCAGAACTTTAAAATCCAAATTATCATAAAAGTAATATACGTATGTAATTATCATCAATTTAAAATCACAAATAAGTGGAATAAATGCATCAAATTCCATCGAGGCAGTATTCAGATTATTGACGACAAAAGTCACTAGAAACTATAAAGGTTGCTATAGCTTCAAAACAGGTTTCCATAAGTAATAATATTTTAGTAAATTTAAATCAATTTATACTTCTATTAGGAAAATTTATCTTAGTTAACCAATTTTTTATTAATTTTTTTTAAGGGTCAAGTATATTTTATTTCTAAGTCCGTTACTGTTGGTATCCAGTGTAATAGTTATAGTTGGCCGCACTGCGCCGTACCGTGTGTTTCCTTCCTTCCTGTTTTGTAATTAAGAATTTTAAATAAACTAATGTTTTGCTCGTATTTGATTCAGTGCTCGTCGAACCCTCGACTCGAGACCACGAATCGATTTTTTAAAATTAATGTTAACGACTAGACTGCCAATTAAAAAAAAAAAATTAAATAATAAATAGAGTTACTCAAAAGTGCAATAATGTAAGTGATAATATATTATATCTAATAGTGTGTTGGTGTTGAAAAAAATGATTTAAAATAGTTCAGTTTTGTGATATGTTAGTATAAGAATTTTAAAAATGAGACTCAAGAAGGAAAATGTGAACTACTTTTTGGCGCTGTTTAATTCCTTATTTCTGGTAAGTTGTAATTATTAGAATTTTATATAAAAATTAGTAGAATTTTGCATTAACAGATATCAATAATTATATGTATTATATTAATACGTAACAAATATTTATTATATAAATAAGAACACAACATCTTATTTTTTTACTAACTTTATCTCACAAAATTCTAAGTTACTGTAACTTAAAGCTAGAGAATAAAGTTAAAGAAAAACATAGTAGAATTTTGCATTAACAAATATTAATAATTGTGACAAATATTTATTATCTAAATGAGAACTCACAACACTTTAGTTTTTTACTGACTTTATTTAATGAAATTTTTACTGTAACTTAAAGCTAGAGAATAAAGTTAGAGAAAAACATAGTAGAATTTTGCATTAACAAATATTAATAATTGTAACAAATATTTAATATGTAAATAAGAACATACAACATTTTATTTTTTTCACTAACTTCATCTCATAAAATTCTAAGTTAATGTAACTTAAAGCTAGAGAATAAAATTAGTGAAAAAATAGTAGAATTTTGCATTAACAATTATTAATAACTGTAACAAATATTTATTATCTAAATAAGAACACACTACACTCTTATTTTATAAACTTTTTCACTAATTTTATTTAATAAAATTCTAAAGTTACTGTAAATTAAAGCTAGAAAATGTAAAAAAAAATTAGTATAAAAATAATGCAGTGCACTTTTATTTATATAATTAGTATATATAGGAGTAATTATTTGGAATATATGTAAACTATTACATCGTATCGGAATAATAATTATTTGAAATTAGGATAAAAGAAATATTGTCAAAATCATTAATATTAAATTAAAATTCTCTAAAAGTTTTAGCTCTTAATATTAACTTTTAGATAGTGCACCATTCAATCAAATCTTTGTATGGAAATAGCATGAAAAATATTTAGAAAATTTTAAAAATGTTTTTAGGTATTATTGTCACTGCTGCCTGACAACAGGTTTTGCTTTGAATGATACATTATTCAGAATTTAATCGTAAATATTCAAGATTTATATCAAAACTTTTTACTCGATCTGAGTATTTTCATCTTAAAAAAGCATTATTATGTTCAGTATACATATTAAGTCAACTTTAGAAATTTTTTGTTATTAATTAATTTATTCATATAATATTTGGTATAAATATTATTTTTATGTCATGATTTAAATTTTAATGCACTGAACTTAAGCATTGATTAATAATATTTTAGGAATTATTTTATTAGATTGACAATAAAATTAGATTGACTTAAGCATTGATTAATAATATTTTAGGAATTATTTTATTAGATTGACAATAAAATTAGATTGACTTAAGCATTGATTAATAATATTTTAGGAATTATTCTATTAGATTGACAATGAAACATAGAAAACCTCGGGTTCTTTTTATATTTACATATAATACTTATCTCGCGAGGTTCTGTGAAAATTTATCAAATTAATGTTGAAATAATTTCTGTAGGTTACACTGATTCATAAAACCGAATGATTCATTATCAAATCAGAGGTTTACTCTGAAAGTTAAATGTATATATGATATCAAGTCTGCTTTTTATCGTTAAGTAAATTAATAGTAATACAGAGCATATAAAAAAATATTTACATTTAATATAGAAATCACTAAAAATATGGATTTTGAAATTTCTTGAAAATCTTATATATAATTATACGTTTTCATCATAATCCCACATATAGTTGTACGTTTTGGGGTGTATAGATGAATATATAAAAGTATTTAATGATTTTTCATTGAAATCTCATATAAACTATATTATCAATAACAAATCTATTTAAAATTAAATTCACTCTTTTAATGATTTTTGTTTGGAAACCTGTTTTGAAACTATAGCAACCTATATAGTTTCTAGTGACTTTTGTCGTCAATAATCTGAATACTACCTCGATGGAATTTGATGCATTTATTCCACTTATTTGTGATTATAAATTGATGATAATTACATACGTAAATTATTTTTATGATAATTTGGATTTTAAAGTTCTGCAGAGATTTATATAAAGTAGGTATATGTGGTACTTTATCATAAAACAATATGCAAAAACCTATCGACTGAATTAACAAGATTATATTATGAAATTAAGTAGTATTTCAAATTGCAATAATATTTTTTTTAATCTTCAATCATTTTTTTTTAAATTACACGAAGTTTCGTAGGTCTTAAATTTGTTAGCATGTTTGTTAAGATCATGAATTTCACGAAAAAACTACCCTTCCAATCTTAACCAAAATCTAATTAGAACAATCTAAAACAATATTTTTCAAAAGGTTTATGAATTACGATTCAGAATGACTTGAAAAATCAAAAAAACATAAGTTTATCGGATTTTCTAGCAAATATATAGATTTATTCTTTGGGAAGTTATTAGATTGAGTACATAATCCAATTTTTTGAATTGAGATCCAAGTGAATTGTTTGTATTAAGTCTTTTGAATTTATCGAATCACTCAACTCATTTTTGGTTTCTGCAAATAGTTAGGTAAAAATTATTTATATATTTCTAAATATGTAATTTGAAACATGAAAGAAAAAATTATAACCCAAAATGCAAGAGTCAGTTCTTTGCTACTTTGGGGGAAGTGAACGGGCTTTCGTAGGTGGTCTTTTCGGTTCTTTTGAAAAGTGACTTACAATTAGATTAAAATAAGCTTATATGTATATATGTATGTTTGTATATATATATATATATATATATATATATATATATATATATATACATATAATGAATTTATAATGTCTTCTCAATACGTGCCAGATTAAAACAAAAGAAAATACTGGTAAGGTGCAGTGTATTGTATTCGTGACGCATTGTCAGAATTATTTAATAAATTTTAAACTCAGGCCGATCAGCGTATCCTGTTTGTTCATTAGCCCACATGATTATTAAGCTGTGACCGTGCTCGTAACAACTTTATAAAATATTAAGTCTAAACTAAAACATGTTTGCTCCACATTTTATTATTAGATAAAAAATGTAAGAAAGTTAAAAAAAACTAGGCTCAACTAGGTGTAAGTGGCATTGTGCCTTCAGGCAAGTTGCTTAGACTTCTTTATATGTATTCTATGTATTAGTTTATAGGCGCTTTATAAGTATACCGAGTTGCTGCTAAGCTTGTTAGAAACTTTTGCAGATTATTCAGTTTCATACAAATTTGCTAAAAATGTCAGTTATATTCCACAAATTGATTAAATATTATTTATTACTTATTTATTTATTTATATATAAGCCAATTGGCTATATACAGTAATTTCATAATATTACACTAATAATTTTGAAACTTAGAAAACTACTAATATATTAAATTAAATATCAACATATAATATAAACTAGCTGTAAGTGGAATTCTGTCTTGAGGCAATTAGGGCATCGTGCCTTAAGGCAAATTGCTGGAACTTCCCGTACCAAAAATTATTATTTTTTTAAAAAACGATTAACATTTTTGAAAAAAATTTACTTCGAAAAAATAAGATTTTTGAGAAACTATAAATTGGACAAAAAATTACTTTTTTTTGGAAAAAAAATTTTTTTTTTAATTTTTTTTTTAAAAAAAAATTTTAAATTTTTTTTTTTTTTTTTAAAAAATGTTTTTTTTTATTTTGACATATTTTGGAAGATCTGAACTTGTTTTTCAAAGCAATCGTACTGCTTTAACTGCATAGAGACAAAATATAAAGCGCGGCGTCGCTGTCTAACGGGTAAACATTGATACGGAACCCATAGAAAAATAAACAAAATTTATACTTATTGTTAAAATCTCTATAAAATATCTGAAAATTTGATGTGCATATGTCTAATGATCATTTTTGACCACCAAATGGCATGTTTTTTTACTTTTTTTGTTAGATCTCCGAAACCGCTAGACCTGCCTTTATGAAAATTTGATCAATTCTTTATCTTGTCGATACAAGTAAAATGTTTTTTGAATTATTAAAATCGGACGCTCCGTTCTCTTAAAAACTGAGTTACCGTTCTCGGCACTTTTTGCCCCGTATCTCGGGAACGGCTAGACCTGCCTTCGCCAAAAACTAATCAGCACGTCTCCTTATCAATACGAGTCGAATGTTTTTTGAATTATTCAAATCGGTTGATCCGTGTTCCCGAAATCGTCGACGAAAATTTGTATCCGCACATACATACACACACGCACACACACACACACACACACACACACACACACACACACACATACATCCGTTTTTTCTAAGGTATGCCAAAATGTTCAGAAACCTCTGAAACGTAAACATATATAAAAATTTTCATTTTAGATTTTTTTGCGATTACTATAACTTACCCTACGGGAAGTTAAAAATACACGAATAAGCAATACTTTGGTAACACAATCTAGTTATTAATTGTACATATTATTTTATTGTATAGATGCACTTTAAATTGTATAAAATATTTTTTTTTATTTTTTGTTGGTCTCAAAAACGTTTTGAGGAGCATCGAAATAGTTCAAACTTTCTCAATACTCGTTGACAATTATGGATCAATAAACAATCAATCACCTAATATTATACATATACGGACAATTATTCCAAACTTTAATGAGTTTTTATAATTAAATCACTTTTTCTAGGTTTTTATAATCATAATTTTATAAATTATTAAAATATGATATTTTTCGAACAGTTTTGGATTTTTAAGAATCGATTAAAGATTTTCATGAAAACGTTAAAAATTTTGGACTTATTTGTTAATTACTAAAGAAACGTTTCATCGATTAATTTTGAAAGCAGTGCAAACGTCTTCTAGAAAATGCCAAATGCCAAATTTGACCTTCATATACTCATATTCGTACACATGTGATTTTTCTAATATGAGCATCAAACGATTTAAAATGACTTGTGACGTCGTGAAAACATAAAATTAGCAAATAAAATTTTCTGTCCAAAATATAACCCATTTTCTAGAGAATTTAGAAAATTTTACATACTTGTCGAGTCTACATTTGTTTCATCTTAAGTGTACGAACACACAATATATAAATGAACATAATTTATTAAATTAATTTAGTAATGAAAGTAAAAGTTTTATACCTTATGCACGTAATTTTTTTCCAAATTATATCGGAGAAATGATTCACTTAATTTCATATTTGATATTGTTATATATGAATTTACTGCACTACCATATATTAAATAGCACTTGTAATACAACCAATAGAATTTCGAGTACTTACTCTCTAATTGTCCTAAAATATTTTCTCATTATTTTATAGATAGCCATAAGCCATCGCTGTATCATAGATGTTATAGATGTTAGTTGCAAACATTTAATAAATTTATTTATAACTATAAATAAAATTGAAATTGCTATCAATATAACTATTTGTTTCTCTATACAAACAATAGCAGTAAAAATTAAATTGATTCAAAAAAATAATTTTACAATATTTTGTCTCTACAATTCGGTGACAAGATAATGGTTTCTGTTCTTTGTGTGGGACCTATTAGTGGTCATACTTTCTTGCAAAACAATTATCTTTATCTTTAACTTTCGATCTGAGAAGTCAAACTTTTTGTTTGCTAATGTAATTATCTGAGTAGTTTTGATAGGTTTCGAAGAATTCAAGATACCAGATAATTGTATGAAGAGGTTTTAAAGATATTAAATGCAAACAAAAGTTTAAATTCTTTGCATTTTTATCTCTTTCATTTCAAAACATTTTGAGACTGATTTGTATTTAAGATATCTAGTTTGAGTTCATCTAACGATAGTAAAAATATTGTAAGATTTTTATTGTATGCTATATATTTTATTGATTTTCCGAAGTAGAAAATAGTTTTTGCCAGAAAATCCGATTTGCTAATTATACATTTACTCGACGTCTCAAGTGATTCTGAATCGTTTGACAACAAAAATGAATACAGTATATGTATGTGTAAGTCAAAATTTGATCTTTTGTTGATATTTTATCAAAAAAGGTTGAACCGATTTTAAAAAAAATATCTGACCATAAGGAGAAATACCATATTTTTGGTGTGAAGTTTTCCTAAGCATTATAAATAAAAACATCTCTGGAATTACATTCTTTATTTAACAACATATTCGTTATTCTCAATAATATTAAAAATCACAATACTAAATATCTGTTATTATAAATATCCTTTCAAATAGATTATAATTTACAAAAGGCTAACTGTGAATAAATATTAGAATATTACAATAAATAATTACAATTTTCAAATTAATGGAGTAAATTTGAAGAAAATAACTAAAGAGGAGTGAGTTTGATTTGATTCTTTGGCAAATGCAAATGAACAACTTATTTAAACATTGAAAAAATTTTAATAATCGTAAGATCTATCTTAATTTTTTTGCATTTGTGTGATATATTTTAACTTCTTGAAGTATAAATTTGTTTTTGCCACAAAATCCGATTTGCTAATTTTATATTTTATCGACGTTTCGAATCATTCTGAATTGTTTCACAACAAAATTGAAAAAGTATGTGTTGTGTAAGCCAAAATTTAATCTTTTGTCGATATTTTCAAAACGGCTGAAACAATTCTGAAAATATCTTGTCAGTGCATTTGTTTCTAATTTAAAAAGAAAATCCATATTTTTTGCTGTAGAATTTTCCTGAGCAGAATAAGTAAAAGCACCTCTAAATTACATTCATTATTTAACAACTCTCAATTGTAGTGAAAATCTAAATTCTAAAACTTAATTTCAAACCAACAAATCAAATGACGATTCTGGACTCAAACTGAGTATTTCTGGCGAGTTAGTCAGGCATGCTACTAACTGAGCTATATCTGCCTTTATTTTACATTTCTAGCGGATTATAATTGATAAAAATAAGAACTCGTGAAAGTATTAAAATATTTAAATAAGTAATAACAACTTTCAAAATATAAAGTAAATCTAAG
>NW_020539725.1:53377831-53388530 GCF_003426905.1 Ctenocephalides felis | reverse complement strand
TCAGTAATAGTAATATTTTTTTCGTGGTACTTTATAACTAATAATTTAATATCTATAAATATAACACTAAGTAGCGCAGCCGCCGTATTTAAAAGACATGGTAATTGCAATTGCCAATTTACTTTCCGATTGCAACAAAAATAAACCAATTTTGATTGGATAAATTACAATTACAATTTACGGTTGACCGATCTATACAGTGAACATTATAAAATTTTGATATTTAACGATGTCATAAAGCATTCTATTTGAATTAATGACTGTAACAATGTTTTTGTTAACGAAACAATATTTGTAAATTCCATCAATACATTTCATCAATTTCAGATAGTTTAATTACAAAACAACAATTATAATTTTGCAATAGAATAACCTATTTGAAGAGATAATAAATTCGTAAATATTTGTAAACTTTTATTGGAACCAGAAGGCAGAGCTAAATTAGATGATATATAGTTTAGGCAATTAATAAAAAAATAGTAAAATTTTAAGACTACTACGTCTTAAATACAAAGTTATAAAAATGTGAAATAGAAATTGTTTTGTTGATAATGATTAGATATATGTACGTACAATGGTGAGTTGCATAAAGTATATGTAATTATTTTTTGAATATTTCGGGTTGGTTGATTACAGTAACATCCCAAAAATTTGTTTCAAAAATATAGTTTCTGTTTAAAAAATACAGTTTCGGACTTTCGAATCATCCTGAATCGGTTGGCACATCAAAACCTTCAACGAAATTCAATAATGACATTGATCATCAGTTTTACTAACCGATCTGCTGTTTTGCTTAGAATCAGCATAAAAATACAAAATTCTTTCTACATCCATCTTCCCACAAAAATTCCTGAACCGATTTTGAAAATTTACTAACTGTACAAAAAATATCGATTGGGATTCATTCTAATTAGCTTTTGGTGAAAATCGGTTTGGCAGTTTCTTCTTAACAAACATTGTTAAAAAAACAATTCTCATAAATTTTTCGTTAAATGGAGTTCATAATCCTATCAAACATCATCAAATATTATAAAGCTACATAAGTGGTTTCATTATAAAAAACAGCTAAGTCTGGATCAGTAGTCCAAGCCCAAATTTCAAAATGTTGTTGTCACAATTTTTAAAAAGATACTAGCTAAAAGCTAAAGCTAAAAAGCATTATTGATTAAGTCAATTATTTCCACACATCGGTGATGCCTAAAGTAAGGTGACCACACGTCCCGAATTGGCCGGATTTCCACCTTGTGTCCCGGGTTATTCTTAAAGCAATATTTGTCCCGGATTTTGATTTTTTGTCCCGGATGTCCCGGTTTTTCGAAAGTTAATAGTTAAATTAACAAAAATCAAGAAAACATACTAACAAATGCTAATTTTTTCAAATTAATTATGAAGAAAATTGAATAGAACATGTAGATAAAAAAATATAAGATATAATATCATAGATAAAAAGTATTGCATATATTAGTCAAATATAAAGCTCTTACTTAAAGTTGCAATTATGACAAAAAAAAATCATTTAAAAAAACTGTTTTTTTTTGTATCCTTGAATAGAATTTGTTATATAAACTACTAACACACACACCTCCCCCCTCCCCTACGTCCTCGATTAGCATAACTGAAACTTGCCGTCCCGAATTTGACTTAAAAAATAATGGTCACCTTACTAAAGCCATCGGATTTTTAGTAATATTCCTGTTGGTTTTCGAAGTTAGTGATATATCAGTTACATACATGTACAACATCCAGTTTTGCATCCCTCCACCGCGTCAACCATGCGTTCTAATATTAAATCGTTCAGAAAACTTTCCGCTGGCCATAACTCCCATTACTTCTACCACTTCCTTATACTCGTATATATTCTTCCCTAAATCCGGAACATTATTCAATTACAGGCGAACGCAATAAGTCACAGATTATTTCGGCCATTTCATTTCTCTATGAAAATGAGCACGTTTTACGTGCCTCAAGTCCTCTCTCTATCCTCTATCCAGTCTCTCGGTCCTCTATCTAAATTTCACGTCGTGCCGCTTCTATTGCTCTGCAGCGTCTACTAAGGAGAACGCAATTTAAAAAGAAACGCTGACAACTAGAAAAATACCCGATTGAAGGAGTAAGAAAGAGTATTTCGGTAGACCAGGGGCAAGACACCTGCTTATTATTATTTTACACCGGTAGAATAGTAGGATTCTCCACATGTTCAACTACCAGAAAGGACAAGTCTGTGTTTCCGACAGAAAACCCGATTTGCTAATTTTTTGTTTTGACGACGTTTCAAATCTTTCTGAATTCCTTGAGAGCAAAAATTAACGTTTTGCCTATATGTTTTCCCGAAAATGGCTGAATCGATAAAGCCATAACTGACCAAAGTAAAAGAGTGCTAAAATTAACAATCACCTACATTTTCTCAAAAATGGCTGAACCCATTAAAAATTTTAAAGCCAATCTATTATATTCTATATTGATTGGTTATGATTGGTTTTGCGAGAAGATCAGCCAAGCTGTTTCTAAAGAATTAGCCGAAATGTGCAAAAATTTTCATTCAAATTTAAACTGTTTTTGATAATTTGAAAAACGTTTGTCAGTTAAAAATCAGTTAAAAATCGCACCGATTAATATTTGACAACGATCATCCTGGTCGTTTTTCCGTAAATAATTGTTGGGAAAAAAAGTTCGATTTTGATGAAACTTTTTATCAAGATAGAATCATGGTCTTGAACTTCTGTAAATAATTACAGGCCTACGAAAAGAGCTTTCTTCATAAAAAAATCATCAAGGTTTGAGGTGATGCTCTTATGAAAATTTCAAACTTCTATAGTAACAATTTCAAAAGTTGCAATTATTAATCGATTTAGGTTATTTACACATGTTGGTAAGTGTTTTAAACTTTTCTTAAGGCAAATCCCACGTATGTCTAGTTTATTTGTAATTTGTTATTATTTATTCAACTTGACTGGAGTGGCGGACGTAGCTCAGAGGGTAGCATGTCCGACTCACATGCCGGAGATCGATGGTTCGACTCCTGGCGCTTCCAAATAATTGTTAATTTGTAGAATACGAGAAAAAATAGAAGTGAATAGGAAAAAAGAAGTTTAGAAGATGAGAAGAACATATTGAGAAACAAGAAGAAGAATGAAAATTGGATGGAAGATTAGGATATAAGAAGAGATAGTATATATATGATGAATGTATAAGAAATATATATGTAGAATTGTATAGAATATGATGAAGAATAAAATGAATAATGTGAATGTGTAAAAATGCTGTAAAGCGGAGGCCAATAAATTTAAAAAAAAAAAAAAAAAAAAAAAAAAAAAAAAAAACTTGACTGGACATGACTAGACAATTTAACTTGATTTTCAAGAGCGTAAGAAATTACTACTCGGAAACCTTATGTCTAAAACCGCTGGACCTGCCTTTGCAAAAAACTGACGAATCCGAGAATGGGGCATCCGATTAGAATGATTAAAAAAATATTCGGTTTGTATTGTCGACGAATCGGATGCCCCATTCCTGTGAAAACCGATTCAAAACTTAAAATCGATCGACTCCAAGAGATACGCTTTCAAATAATAAAATGTATTTATATGTGTTGGCAAGTTTCATCAAAAGTTGGCGCATTTAATCAGGATTGTAAAATTGTAAAAGTATTGAAAATTCCAAGCAGGGGCCGGGGAAATTTTAGCAATTTGCCATAGGGCTTGATGCCAAGCACCACTAGTTGTCAGTTTAAATCTCAAAATTCTAATACGATTCTAATTAGAAACATATAGCACTTCCGTACAAACATTTGAATTATTACACAATTGTTCATACAAGATCTGTATTAATGTAATAAACATTTACCTAGTTATTAATTATCCAGATAAACTTTAGCCAGCAGAAATAAAATCTTAATTCTAGAAAATCTACTATAATTTCATTTTCGACACTCTTTGCTACGTATCTCCGAAACAGCTGGGTCTACTTTCACCAAAACTAATCAGCAAATCTCCCTATCAATAAAAATCGAATGTTTTCTGAATCAATCAAATCGGATGATCTATGCGCCCAGAATCTTGGTCGAAATATTGTATCGGCATATATATACACACACACCAAATTTCCCTAAGGTTTGCCTAAATGTTCAGGAACTTCTGAAGCGTAAAGATATGAAAAAAATTTCATTTTCAATTTTTGGATGATTACTATACGTCAATTTAAAAATGATTAAATTTTATCTACAAATGTGAATAATTACGTGCAAAAGCATATTTAATGAAGTACTATTTTATTTGATTTGATTTATTTTACCCCAGATCTCAGTCTACTCAAGTGGTGTTTTGTGCGAAGTGCAGTATTTAAGGAACCGAAATGTGAAGCACGAGAGGCAAAAAGGGATGAAATGAAAGGGAAAAAAATAAAACAGTTCAGTTGAAATAGTTCCGCGACTACTGTGGTGAGAAACAATTACTGGAAATTGTAAAACAAACGAATCTATACGAAAAAACTACTGCATGTGCATTGTTAGAAATAACAACTGAGCGGTAAATGAATTTGGAAGAAACACTTGGAAAGTAGAATAAAGTTGTGGTATACGAGTTTTAGGTAATTTTGTAGACGAATTACTAAACAAAATCATGAACTTTCGCAAATACATTTTTTTATCACATTGATTCATTGACAGTAGTTTCAAACTTTGAATAAATATTTGAAATTCAACGTGTGCACTTTAAATACATGATTAGTTTTAAAAATTGGGTAGTGATTGGGCATAGGACTTCCCACTACAATGTTCCCTACAATTCAAATTCCTCTTCAGGTCCCTTTTCTTGCAACCTTATATCAAGCAACAGTGATATCCATTTCAATTATAAGTATAGGTTGAAATCAATAAGATATCCGAGCATTGCACGTAAAACTAGAATAGCCTTTTGATAGCCTTCTCCAAAAATAAACTAGCAAAGATTTGCACAATGCCTTCATGAAATAAACAGATTGTGATTCGTAAAGAAATGAAAAAATAATCAATTTTTACTAGTTTACTATAATGAAGCAAGTTCTATTATGATTTTGTTCCAATTACAATTACAAAGTAATATTTTTCATTTTTCGTTTTTCATATCTCTATGTAATATTTTGCACATAAAGTACAAATAATAATTGAAATCGTCTGTGGAGCGAACTCCGTCAGCATCCATTGATACTATTTGAAAATGATATTTATATGTTGGCTTTGCGAGCAGGCAATATATATGTAAATACTTGTTATACGACTTACAATTTATTCTGCAATTTCTTTTGTCGGATGTCAGGTTCAAATTAAATGCAAAATCACGTCATGGCAGCGACTGTCAGGTGACGTAGATACTTTTAATAGTATTTTTAAGCTGCGTCGTGGGGTATAGGATAGGAATTTAAGTTTATAGTTATGTAACTTTGAGATTTGAGAAAGGCAAGGGTGTGAATAGGGTAAAACGGGGCACAAAGGTCCAATTTGAAGCAAACCAAATATATCACAACAAATAACACATATCAGACAAACAACTATCTGACTATGTTCAGTAAAACCGCCAGCTAATTCATCATTGTAGAAATGTATTTTTAAAAATCTGCCACCTGGTCTTTTCAAAATAGGACGGCCAAAAAGCACCAGAATCAGTGCTATTAATAGATATATTATTTAACCAACGCAAAATATAAATTTCATAAGGGCATTTTTACAGGGATAACACTGTATATAACCTTGATCTGGTACTTTGTCAGAAAGATTCATCAGCAGTGTTGAAAAAACTAGTTTTTTAATTTATTTCTTGCAAAATTGTATTTTTTAACTTAAATTACTTTTTACCATCCCGTAGGGTAAGTTATAGTAATCGCAAAAAAATCGAAGATGAAATTTTTTTATATATCTTTACGTTTCAGAGGTTTCTGAATATTTTGGCATACCTTAAAAAAAATGGATGTATGTGTGTATGTGTGTGTGCGTGTGTGTATGTATGTTCGGATACAAATTTTCGTCGACGATTTCGGGAACACGAATGAAGCGATTGAATAATTAAAAAAAACATTAGTTTTGTATTAATAAGGAGACGTGCTGATTAGTTTTTGGCAAAGGCAGGTCTAGTCGTTCCAAAGATATGGGGCAAAAAGTGCCAAAAACATTTTACTTGTATTAACAAGATGAATAACTGATCAAATTTGCATTAAGGCAGGTCTAGCGGTTTCGGAGATCTATTAAAAAAAAGTAAAAAAAAATCTGGCGGTCAAAAATGATCATTAGACATATGCACATCAAATTATAGATTATAGATATTTATTATATATTATAATTATAGATATTTTATAGAGATTTTAACAATAAGTATAAATTTTGTTTACATTCCTATGGGTTCCGTACCAATGCTTATCCGTTAGGCGACGGCGCGGCGCTTACGCGTTTCAATATTTTGTCTCTATGCAGTTAAAGAAGTACGATTGCTTTGAAAAAAGTTCAGAATTTCTAAAATATTTCAAAATACACTTTTCTTCAAAAAGTCTTTTTTTCAAAAAAAAGTAAATTTTTGTCAAAAGTTTATAGTTTCTCAAAAATTTAATTTTTCAGAGTAATTTTTTTCAAAAATGTAAATCTTTAAAAAAAAAAAATTTTTGGTTCAGGAAGTTCCAGCAATTTGCCTTAAGGCACGATGCCATGCGCCCCACTAGTTATTAATTTTTTTTTTGTTTATACCTTTGCTATTGTAAAGGTTCTGTTGGTCCTTTTTACCCCACTCACGTGTAAGCTTTCATAAAGGTTATATAAAAACTGTATAATCTAACTTGAAAAAAAACGACATTTCTCGACATAAAGTAACATAAAGTATACTTAGAAATTATATTATGATCTCGTATACTAAACGGCAGTGCTCACAACAAAAAAAATTTAACAACGGAAGAAAATACTTTAGTTAGTGATTTTCAAACTTTGCCATTTTGCTCCCCATAGCGACGTCTTAAAACTCAAGGTGATAGCTGGTTGTACTTTTTTTTCCTCTACTTTCAAATATTGTTGTTAAAAATGTTTGACTTTCTTTGATTTTAAGATATTGGCGATGGACCTTTTTACCTGCGGACCTTTATTTTTCAAATATGTTTTCATTGTCATTTCTAACAGTTATATGTGACATCACATTTATATAAAAAGCACAGTACGCTATATAAAATTTGTAATGTTTCTTTATTTCCCTTTGTCTTTTAATCTGAGCAAGTCAACACTCAACATTTAAATCATTCCGAGGTATATAATTAAAGTCACTTCGCACTTGAATTATACATGACGGCTTATTGTTGAATAATTCTTGAACCATTCCGAGCATGATAATGTTTTAGTTTTATGTATACATTTTGAAGTGCAGGTGAAGAGTAGAGAAATCAGGAGCATTATTTCATTCAGAGAAAATAATGTACCTGGTAAATATCAGAGAAGAGTGAAGTGCAGAAATACTGCGATTCTAAAGCTGGCAGTACTTATAAATAATCAGCATATCTTCCTATCAATGGGAATCGAATATTTTTGAATCATTCAAATCGGTGTATGCCAAAGTATTCATAAATCTTTGAAACGTAAATTTATGCAAAAATTTTCATTTTCGCTTTTTGCGATTACTACAACCAACCCTACGGGAAGTTAATTTCTAATGTGTGCCAAAATGTTCAGAAACCTTTGAAACGTAAAGATTTATATAAATGCTTATAAAACAATTACCATGGTAAATATGTGCATGTCTTTTTTACAGATGGTTTGAGAATCTCTAAATACATGCATGAGATTAATATACATATTATTATAAAAGTCTAAAAATACTCATACTTCTATAAAAAACATCGATTCGTATATTATTGTTCTGCAGTTTGTTTACAGATAACTTCAAGCAGTTGCCATGGTTACCTCACACGCCGCAATTTTAAATAGCACACATGCAAATATTGACATAGATTTGTTTATGTCGATCGACATATGCATTTTCTAAGAAATTATATAAGTTCAATGTTGAGAAGACTGATACATTATTGAATGAAAATTGATAGATTATTGAATGATTTCGATAGCTAAATACATCATGTCAGCGGTACCCGGATCGAGTCCTGGTACTGTGTACAGATTTAATATATATACTTGAATTGTGATATAAAAAATTAATAGTTGTGAAGATCGTAATATGGGATAGAAATTTGGTAAAAATAATATAATTGAAAATAATGATTTCCTTATCTATGATAATAATATATGACAATAAAATCTATAGAATGAGATATAAAAAATAGTAAAAATTAAGTAAAAAAAGAAAAAATAAAGAAGATTTCCTTATCTATGATTTCCTTATCTATGACAATGATATATGACAATAAAATCTATAGAATGAAATATAAAAAATGAGTAAAAATTAAGTAAATTATGGAAAAATAAAGAAGTTAAGTAAAAAGAAGTCAATTCAATGTAAAATAGATATTGGAATTTGATTTTACATTATTGAAATATTGAAAACAGATCAGGATATTATTGATGTTTTAATAATTTTTTTTTTTAAATTATGTAATTTCCACTTGCAACATGAATTAATGTAATAAATAAATACTATCAAATTGTTTCCAAATCAATTAAATTTAAATTACTTTTAAATTTAAATATAAAATTAATTAATATGTTTAATGCTACCAAATACGACTTTTTGTAATATATATTTTATCACAGTAATTATTCTTAATAACAAAATAATAAATTAATAAAAAAATACAAAATTGCCATTTGACAATGCACATGATGCAGAAAAATATACCAAACATATTTGATGGCAAATTTCATTATAATAGATGTTAACTAAATGCAACCTAGCTAAAATTATATTAAAATAACGTTTACATGCCTATTATTACTTTGATATTAAAAAAAAGTATACACTAAATTTGGAAGCAACGTTTTCGTTTTTATTTCGATAAATTATTTTATTTACTATAACTTTCCTTTAACATTACTTGTTACTTTTCACTCTTATATATTTCTCAATAGATTTTAGGATGGTCCTTAATATGAACGTTTGCGAATTTTCTTGCTCCCAGGGGCTCAAATGCTTCCAAAATAATAAAAAAAAAATCTCTAAAAGTTTTAGCTCTTAATATTAACTTTTAGATAGTATGGATTTAGCATGGAAAAAGTTTCAAAAATGTTTTTTAGATATTATATCAATGATATCATTAACCAGTAATATCTTTCTAATATGTTTAAGTTCTAACTGTTCTCTATCAATAAATCAATTTAAGTAGTTACATGGATATTTAAAAAAAAGCTTAAAATATCATAATTTATTCATTCATAAATTATATGCAATAAAATATCAAAAAAAAAAAATTAAATCCAATAAATATTTTATATAATTTGTTTAAATTTTAAACTTTAAATCTGCCTATAAATTGTTTTTGTAATCACATATCCTGGTACATTTTTTATAAAATTTTAACAATAATTTTAAATAGAGATGCATGTCAAGTGCAATTAATTGTATAACATTTCTTAAGAAAAAATGGGTGATGCATGATAAATAAACATTTTCTCCTTGAAAATGCTTTTACAAAAAAATAATTTTATAATCTTTACCTTAAGTCCTTATAATCTTCTATTTAAACAACACATCATACAAGTCCATAAAACAAAAAACTCGAATTGCAAATACTTTCCGTATGATTAATCAGAAACATCAAACCACATTTTGCAATTGCATGATTAATTCAAGCAGCAAAAACGAACAAGCGAAAACGTGTACGGCTTTGCAAAGTATCATCAAAGAACTGGTTTGGAATTATAGTAGGTAATAAGTCAGGTTAGACACATGATCAGAATCTACTAAGAAAGCCTATACGTATGATAAATTTGTTACGAAATTGGATTATTTCGCGCAAATTCGCAACAACCGTCCCGTATAGATACCGGATGAGTACTGAGCAACGTGCCGGCGAAAAGTCATCAACAGAAGTCGTGGTTCACCTGTATGGCGCATGCGCTGGAGATCTTGTTTGGGTTTTCAGTTCCTTTTGTGTCCCATTATTTATGACTACTTAGTTGTCTGATTTAATTGTTTTATACTAATAGCACAGTACCCTACCGTTTTCTTTTGTTGCAGGTGTTTTTCTCCTAAACCATAGGTTCCCAAACTTGTTTGTGCCGTGTGGACCCCTTGCGATGTTTTTTATAAATAATAAATCAACCCACAAAATTGCTTTAAATTCATGGTTGAACTATTCCTCCAACCATCCTAAGATGGTGTGTTCTCAAAAATGCATAATTCGATTTTGATGAAACTTGACACACATTGTTACTACACTTTACTAAGCATTTGACAAAAATATAAAGTTGGAGCATTCAATAGTTTTTGAGAATTGCGAGGTTGATGGGTGGCTGGCTCCGCTCTCAATACTGGTATTGAAACAAGATTGTACGCTTCCAAAATGCATAATTCGATTTTGATGAAACTTGACATACATTGTTTCTACACTTTGCTAAATATTTGACAGAAATTTAAAGTTGAAACATTCAATAGTTTTTGAGATATGCGAGGTTAATGAGTGGCTCGCTCGCTTCGCTCTCACTACTAGTATTGAAATAGATTGTATGTTCTCAAAAACGCATAATTCGATTGTGATGAAACTTGACACACATTGTTACTACACTTTACTAAATATTTGACAAAAA